>NC_055990.1:355937-711874 GCF_018446385.1 Zingiber officinale
ACGTTGAGAGTTTATCACGGATTGCTATGTTACTTACACGCTTGACCATGAAAGGCGTGAAGTTTACTTGGACTGAGGATTGCAAGACCAGCTTCTAGGAGCTGAAGCGGAGACTAGTGTCGGCTTTGATTTTTTTTTTGTTTTTTTTTACCTTCTAGAGAGGACGGATTTGTCCTCTACACCGACGCGTCTCTACAAGGTATGAGTGCTGTTCTGATGCAGCACGGTAGAGTATTCTCATATGTTTCTCGATAGTTGAATGAGCATGAGAAGAAATACACAGTTCATGATATGGAGTTGGCCGCTATTATTTTTGTCCTGAAGATTTGGCGGCATTACCTGTATGATATTATATTGAGATTCTCACTAATCATCGAATCTCAAATATCTGTTTTACTTGGAAGGAACTTAATCTTCGACAGAGGAGATGGATGAAGTTTCTGAAGGATTATGAGTGTACCATTAGCTATCACCCGGGAAAAGCTAATGTGGTTGCCGATGCACTTAGCCAGAAGTCCAGAGGGACTTTAACTTGCTACCGAGTTGTGGTTATAGACTTGATTCAGGGTTTCTCTGTGTTAGACCGTGAGGAGCAGGGACAGACCGAGCAGGGTAGTCTTGTTACCATAATTGCTCAGTCGTCGATCAGGATGAGAATCCGAGAGGACCAGTTGTTGGGACCTCATAGAGCTCAGCGAGGCAGAGTGGTCCTTACTATTGGACGGAGGATGTCAGAGGCATAAGACTGCTGGAAGTGTTATACTGACAGAAGTCGGAGACTCTTAGAGTTCTCCATTTACGACCATGTATTTCTACGAGTTTCGCCCACGAAAGGGGTGAAGAGATTTGGCATCAGAGGTAAGCTAGCTCCGCGGTATATTGGTCCTTTCGAGATCTTGGAGAGGATCAGAGCAGTAGCTTATCGATTGACACTACCACCGTCCCTGTCAGGCGTCCACGATGTATTTCACGTGTCTATGCTGAGGAGATACGTACCTGACCCGACGCATGTGCTGGCTGATATTCCAGTTCCAGTTCAGCCTGACATTACTTATGAGGAGATTCCGGTACGGATTCTGGACCGGAAAGAGCGTCAGTTGCGGAACAAGACTATCCGACTGGTTAAAGTCGGATGGCAGCATCATTCGGACGAGGAGGCTACTTGGGAGCTCGAGGATACTATCCGAGCTCGATATCCCCATCTTTTCACTTGAGGTATGTGATTTATTTACCGTTCAGCATTTATACTTTATATTTGTTGTCAGTACTTGCTGATGGTATATAACGAAATTTGGGGACCAAATTTTTATTAGTGGGGGAGAATGTAAAATACCGGAAAATAGGCGAATATTAATAAGGGAATTTTCCAGAATTTTTGGAGATTTTTCGAGAATTTTTCGAGCTCGTACGGACGAGTGGACGGGGATAAAAGCGGAGTCGAAAAGCCTGTTTAGGTTACCCTGTTTTAATGAGGAAAAGATTTATTTTCTTTTCCTTTTCCTTTCTTTTTCTTATTATTTTCTTTATTTTTCGTTGTTTTCCTCCATTTCTTCTCCACGAAACCGCCGCGCCTCTCCTTGCCCTAATCTCCTCTGCGCTGACCCTAGCCGCCTCCTCTCTTCCCCGAGACCAAGTTTCTTCCCTCTTCTCCTCTTCTCCCCCCGAGCCGAGTTGCTCTAATTTTCTGCCCGAGCATGTGCACAGCATCTCCGCTGCCCTTTCTGGACGAAGCTGACCCTTCCTCTGCCCTAGACAAACTCCAAGTCGGCCAGTCATCTGTCCCTAGCGTCTCCGCCGACGCCAAGCAGTGCCGTTTTCTCCTCTCTGCTTTCATCTCGAATATTCCCGATCAATTCTTCTCGGATGCTCTTTTGCCCTAATCTTTGCTTTGTTTTCTCTGTGCTTTAGTTATCTCTCCGGGTTGTGGACAGAGGCAAAGCAATCCGAGACTAGCCTCTTGGTGATCCCAATCTGCTGCCCGACACCATTGTCTTTCACTCTCCATTCCTCCGGCAGCCGGTTTCACTACCACCAGCAGTAGATTTTGTATTGTACTACCATCATCGAAGAAGAGGAAGTGGAAGCAGGGAGGAAGCAATTGTAAAACCTCTGTGGCCGGATTGTACCCTTGACCACCTACTTGAGTTTGGGTAAGTTTTGGAGTGGGTTCATTATTGGATTTGGTTGGTTTAATGATGAGGTTAAATGTGGATTTTGTGTTAGAAAATCTCTTCTGGCTTGAGTAATTGGAATTAGTTGATTAGGGTTCTTGATTTAATAGGAATTTGATTTAGCTAGTGAATACATATAGTAATTAGCTAAATTCGGATATGTTGATGATTTATGATTTAGGGTTTTGCCTAGATAGTTTTAAGGATTTTATTTAGCAATTTAATGGAATTTTAGCTAAATAAAATATATCTCTGTTGGTATCACAGGACCTTGACGCGAGACGAGTATCTCGACGTCCGGATTTGAACGGATTGGACCACTTTATTGGAGGCGGGTACTTTGACTTATGTCTTTTGATATGCATAATAAAGTGTTTAACATATAGCAATGATTGTGTTATCCTTTTGATTCGGTTGGTCACTACATGATCTGTTACATGTTGTTTGTTTATTTATTATGCACTGCATGTTATTATTGACCTGACCATACATGTTTTCGATAGTGACCCAACCATGTGATACATCATGTTCAGGACCTAGGATTATATGATACCCTATCTGTTTGTGTACCTTCCATCCGATACATTGACTTGTGGTACACCTTTTATTTATGTATGGATCTTGCTATGTTATTCATGAGATTGCCATGCTTAGTATCATGCATCATGTTTGCATGCTGTGCGATTGTCGGCTCCACTATGGTTGAGCCCATCACCAGTTACATGTACTGCACACACCACCACCACCCGTGGATTAGTGGTATATCAGGCAGGTGTGTGGCGGTTCTGCTGTTTGGCTCCGTTGGTCTGAGGACTCAGCGTGGTAGCCGGCAGTCAGTTCCACTCTGTTTGGCTCCGTTGGTCAGGAGACTCAGCGTGGTAGCCGGCAGAGATAACCTCCCCGTCATTGTGTACCGGGAGATGAGAGCATTGAGCTCCCCCATTTATGATTTGGGGACAGAGGACAGGAGTACTCCGACAGCATTCCGTCCACTCAGTTACTGTCAGGAGCAGTGATGTTCGAGTGCACGATCACCATATGCATTTATTGCATTTTATTGTTTGTGATTGCTGCACTTATATGCTGCATTTGTATGGATGCATTTGATTGACATGCATACAGGATTATGATTACCTGTTACCTTTGTACCTTGATCCCGGTTAGTACAGTTATCTCCCGATTTCGTTCAGTTGCATTTATTCCTTCTCGTATTCGGAGACGTATTTACGCATGATTAGTGTTGTCTGTTATTTGTTTTATTATGCATATCAGTTGTACCTGCTGAGTGTTGGACTCACCCCGCTCCATTGTTGATATTTTCAGTCGCTGGCCCCCCATCTGCACATAGAGCCAGTTCTCTACTAGTTCGTTATTTGTTTTATTTTGGCCTTTTTCTATATCAGACTTTGTTTTAGTATTGCCTTTGGATTTTTCCTATGGATATTGTATGGAGTGATACCTTTTGATGGATTTTTTTTTTTTGATATGATATTGGATTTCATTCTACTACGTGCCTGCCTGGACGGCAGAAGAGGTAAGTTCGTTGGATTTGAGCTTTACGAGTGTAGTGGAGTAGGGTGGATTTCGAGTCAGAGTCCTATTGTTATTGATTACTATTATTAACTGCGTGGTTGTGACAGCCAGAGGCTGAATATTTTTATAAACTGCGTGGTGTTTGTTTTTTTATTTTTTTGTTATCATTCCAGCCGCTTGTGGCTGATGTATATGTGATATGTAGGAAGTTTCATATTGTCCGTCGTACAGGGGAGATGCTGCCGAAATTTCTTCGGACAGAGACTCTTCTGGGGCGTGACAGACTATTTTTGATTAATATTAGTTGATTAGCATATAAGTTACTTTAGACTTTTTTTTCCTTTTTACATTTTCTTTCATGTTTTTTATTATGCATTTTCTTCCTTATTTTTATATTGTGTATTTATTTTTTTAATCAATATAAAAATTGGTTGGGTGCCTTGATTATTTCTTTTATGTCAATGTGCTATGTCATGATTACTCACTTGTCTTATGATTTTAGTGTTATTATTTCACGTGAGATTATAATTTTCTTTAGTCGTGGATTGATATTCTAGGCAACCTGGAGGCTTAAATGCAAGGTATAATTTAGCTGATGAGCAAATACTGAACATCTGTAGAGTATATGGTAGTCTAACTCATCCGACTGTCATATGGCACCTATTATATGCTTGATGGATGATGGGATCATAGATAATATGTGAAGGAATATTCTCCACTTGTTTATTTGTACTCCTTAAATATTGTATGATTTCTGGATTGGAACATGCTCTAAAAATCATGCCTGATTCATCATAACAAGTGTTACATATTCATAAATGTCCGTAAAATATTATCAAATTTAACATAAAAAAATAAACTCACTGCCAAAAGACCAGTAAATCCCTTTAGATAAGGAAGGTTGGTGTTGAAGTGATATGTCTAAGTTGATGAGAATATATCCTCAATCTTAGGCAATTGTGGAGCCATAAATTGATGGATGGCTTCACCCTAGTTGAATCTAACAAGATTGTCAAAATCATCTACTATATCTACAAGACCTAAAGAGACCTTATATGTACTAGAAGAAAATAAGACATAAACAGATATGTACAAAATGTAGAATTTGCAAAATAATAAAACATCATCATCTACTTCAACACGATTGACATAAAATTTAAGTAACTCCTCAATTCTTGATCAGTCAGCTTCTTTTTTTATTTGGAAGGTAAGCAAGAAAGAGGTCACCTGATGCTTTAGTTGAATTGATAGGAATCGAAACACCTCGGTATGTAATACCAAGCAACAAAGAATATCTCTTCTAGTGAAGGCAATTGATACACTAAAAAAACTTAAATGATTAGTTATCTTCTACGACTCGATGAGCCTAATATAGGATAATATCAGGCCCAACATATCAGATCCATGTTAGGCCTAATATAGGATCATTTCAGGCCCTCGTTGAACATGACATCGCAATACCGGGGCCATCTGCTTACTAAAATGAAAAAATATTAAGATATTTTACTATACTACTTACTACTTCGTGCTTAAAATTCACAATTATAAGTTATACCTGAAAATCTAAAGGTTTGAGAAGTTGAATCCCAATTTTGAAATATATTGACCAATAATATACCATGGATATGTTGTGTCCAAGAAAAATACTAAAAGGGGTCTATTTGATCATCATTATGTGTCAATCACATAAAATAGCATATCTATGATGCCTTCCTTTCATTGTGGATGCTTGAAAAAAACTGTTAAAGTGACCAAACATTCTATTCAACATCAATTGAAGCCTACAATTTTTAAAACTTAAATTATTAACAACCAAACCCAAGCTGATTGAGCTTTTCCAAATTTAGATGCACATTATTCTGAATATATCTAGCAGCAATGCTATTTTGACCTAGTCAGGTCCTATGAGTTTCTAAGGTGAACATGTCACCTTTGTAGATAATTGAACAGTAGAGGCTGAAACACCCACCACACTTCCTTGTGTCATTCTGAAAGGAGAGTATTAATGGAAACCCTAAACCATTCACTGTAGAGAGGCGATCAATATGGATTTCGTCGAAAACCCTTGACGCTGCCTGAGGGACACACGAAGTCACTTGCGTAGGCTTTCGATGGGGGAATGATCTTGCCATTAAAACAAAGTGCTAGATTTTTACAATCGGAGAGTTAAGAAAAAATATTAGGTTTGCATGCGCTGAGAGATGGAGGGAGAAAAATATTAACGCCATCAACATCCGAATCATCAATATTATTTTTAAATTAAAATAATTAAAATATAGTTCAGATGTCTTGAAAAATGATATAAGAAACGACAGTTTACCAAAAGGCGTATATAGGATTTTGAATTTACTAAAAGACACATACTACTTTGTTATTTACTAAAGGATGCACCTTTTTACAGTGCTCTTCCTACTCTGCCCTCCTGACAAATTTTACTGCTTTTCAATTTGTTTTCTCTATCATTTCTCTCTCTTCTCTTTCCTCATATGCATGCAACAACTGTTCTCTTTCCTCTCTTCTTTTTCCTTTCCTCTCTTTGGCACACCGATTCTTCTAAAAACATTTTAACACCCCCAAGAAGTCAAAATAAATAATGGATAACATATTTGAACTCCTTGAAATTCCAGAAATCCACAGGAACTGAAAAGAGTACAATCAGAGTTCTCTAGGTCTATCAGTGGATTTTGACTAAAACTCATTTATAGACCTAGAGAGCTCCGATTGTACCCATTTCAGTTCGTATGGATTTCTGGGGTTGCAAGGAATTCAAATATGCTACTTATTATTTATTTTGACTTCTCGAGGATGTTAAAATATAATAAGAAAGAATCATCAAAATTTTCCACGTTGGCCTGATATGGAATCATATCAAGCCCACGTTGGGCCTGATATGATTCTATATCAAGCCCAACGTTGAGAATTTTGGCGAATCTTTCTTATTACATTTTAACACCTCCAAGAAACTAAAATAAACATTGGATAGCATATTTGAACTCCTTGCAACCTCAGAAATCCATAAGAACTGAAATGGGTGCAATCGGAGTTCTCTAGGTCCATCAATGGATTTTGACAAAAACCCACTAATAGACCTAAAGAGTTCTGATTGCACACATTCCAGTTCCTGTGGATTTCCAGGGTTGCAAGAAGTTTAAATATGCTATCCATTGTTTATTTTGGCTTCTTGGAGGTGTTAAAATGTAATAATAAAGAATCGTCAAAATTCTCAATGTCGGGCCTGATATGGAATCATATCAGGCCCAATGTGAGCTTGATATGTATCATTTCAGGCCCAACATGGAGATGTTTGGAGATTTTTATTTATTACATTCTAATACCCCCGAGAAGCTAAAATAAATAATGGATATCATATTTGAACTCCTTGCTTTCCCAAAAATCCACAAGAACTGAAATGAGTGCAATCAGAGCTCTCTAGCTCCATCAATGGATTTTGGGCTTGATATGATTCCATATTATACCCACATTGGGTTTGATATCATACATATCACGTCCAATATGGAGATTTTTGATGATTTTTTCTTATTATATTTTAACACCTCCGAGAAGCTAAAATAAATAATGGATAGTATATTTGAACTCCTTACAACCTTAGTTGCAATTAGAGCTCTTTAGGTCCATTAATGAGTTTCAGTCGAAATCCACTGATGGACCTAGAGAGCTTCGATTGCACCCATTTAGTCTTGATATATATCATATCAGGCCCAACGTGGGTCTAATATATATCATATCAAGCACAACGTGGGCCTAATATGGAATCATATCAGGCCCAATGTGGAGATGTTTGGCGATTTTTCCTTATTGCATTCTAACACCCCCGAGAAGCTAAAATAAACAATGCATATCATATTTGAATTCCTGACAATCCTAAAAATCCACAAGAACTGAAATGAGTACAATCGGAGCTCTCTAGATCCATTAGTGGATTTTGAATTTGATATGATTCCATATCAGACCATCGTTGGGCCTGATATCATACATATTAGGTCCAATGATGAGAATTTTAGCTATTTTTTCTTATTATATTTGAACACCTCCGAGAAGCTAAAATAAATAATAGATAATATATTTGAACTCCTTGCAACCTTAGAAATCTACAGGAACTGAAATGGGTGTAATCAGAACTCTTTAGGTCCATCAGTGGGTTTCGGTTGAAACCCACTGATGGACCTAGAGAGCTCCGATTGCACCCATTTCAGTTCCTGTGGATTTATAAGATTGCAAGGAGTTCAAATATGTTATCCATTATTTATTTCGGCTTCTCTAAATATATTTTAATATTATAAAAAATCAATTAAACCTTATAAAATGTTATCCATACGTTATTCATCCATGCAAAGAGAGAAGAAAGAAAATAGAGAAAAGGAAAAATAAACGGGAAGTTGCATGCATAGAAGAGAAAAAAGAGATGAGAGAGGAAAATGATTTAGAAAAAAATTATAAAAAAAGTTAGATTTGTCAGGAGGGTAGAACAGGAAGTGCATTTGAAAAGATGTTTCCTTTAATAAATACTAAAATAATATGTATCTTTTAATCAATTTAAAAAGAATGGGAGAGCCCCGTCATTCAATCGGGATTCGAATCTTGATAACGCTGTGATCTGACCCACCAACTTCTAGGCTTCCCTGAGATTCCTCGGGGCCTACATGTCTCAGAGCGCCTGTACCTTCTTCTGATTGGCCTTAATCCCTTGATTGGTGACCAAGTATCCCATAAAATTTTCCCCTTTAGCTCTAAACAGACACTTCATTGGGTTCAACTTTAACTCGTACTGTCAGAGGATGACACCCATTTCTTCCACATTCGTAATGAGGTCTACCTCCCGGACAGACTTGATGACGATGTCATCTATGTAAACTTCAACATTCCTCCCAATCCACTTCTGGAAGATCTTGTCCATCATCCGTTGATACATTGCTCCCGCATTTCTTAGTCCGAATGGCATAACTATATAAAAGAAAGTACTGCCCGTAGTGATGAAGCTAACCTTCTCCTGATCCTCTTGGGCGAGGGGGATCTGATGGTATCCTTGATAATCACTTAGTATGCAGATCAATTCGCACCTCGAAGTGGAATCAACTATCTGGTCGATCTAGGGGAGAGAGTAACAGTCTTTAGGGCTTACTTTATTGAGGTTGCAGAAGTCAATGCAGACTCACCACTTATTATTAGACTTGGCCACCAAGGTGATATTGGCGAGCCAAGAAGGGAACTTCACCTCCCAGATGTCTCATATTTCGAAGAGTTTGTCTACCTCTGATTGGATGATCTTATTCTAGTCGGTGAGAAGTCTCTCTTCCTCTGCTTGATCAGCCGAGAGTCAAGCATGAGGTGGAGCTTGTGCTCAACTACGGATGGGACTACTCCTATTATTTCCTTAGGAGACCTGGCGAAGACATCCCGATTCTGTACCAAGCAATCCACCAAACTCTTCTTAATCTCCGGGTGGTCTGAGCTTCCTCTACATTAATGTATTTGGCTGATTTTCCCAACAGGTCATCGAAGTCCTTCGCGGGCTTCCTGATGAGGGCTCGAAAGAAATCACCTTCTAATAGGCCTTAAGAGAAGACACTTATTAATATTTCTGAGGTGGCAAACGGGGCATCCAACGTCACTTGGTTGAAACTCTTGATGTACGCCCTCAAGGACTTGTTCGCTCCTTGCTTGAGCATGAAAAGATTGTGGTTGATTTTTTGATACCTCCTGCTACTGGAAAAATAATGTAGGAAAGTATTTTTGAAATCTTTGAAGCATGCCAGTGATAGATCCGACCAGTAACCTATCGAATCATCTCAATGTCGAGCCTGAATGAGTGGTCAAGAACATTTGGCACGTTATTGCATCTCTATACTGGTGCAGTAAGGCAGCATTTTGGAACTTTCAGAGGTGATTCTCTGGGTCATTGTTGCCTCCATACTCTCCAATAGGCAGGGGTCTAAAACCCCTGGGTAGTTTCTCATCCAGCACTTCCTGAGAAAAAGGAATGTTGGGTTGTTCAGGCGTCTCCTGAATGGCTAGGGCCTTTCCCCTCTTCGGGTCCCTTGGGGGCGAGTTCTCAGTGAGGAAGTCCGAGATCACTCCATTTTGGTGCTGCCTTCTCCAGGTGCTTGATAAATGCTCAGGAGAAGTCCCATAGATGCTTCCTCTTAGACCTTCCATCCAAGGCGGAGGACTCGTCCTTTAAGGCCACAAGTGCACAGTGCAAGTGAGAATATGCGGTCAATTTTTTTAAGGCCGCTCGTGCCTTGGCCTCCTTGAATATTCCTCAAGTGCCATGGTGACATTAATTCTTCCGGTATCCTCCATCTTTACATTCCGAGACAGGTGAATGTGTTCCCACAGATAACGCTAAATTTAATCCTGTCCGGAAACTGAGTCAGACGGAGAGGCAGGTGACGAGGGTAGGAATGTCGATTGAGAGAGGACCTGAGGATTAAGACTCGAAGAGGTGCCGGAAACCTCGGACCTTCATATGGGGCAAAGGAAAGACCGTTGTCGGTGTTACCATGGGCCTACGCAAACCACAAGGAAAGTCACACGGAAACGTTAGAACGAGAACCAAGGAGGGGTCCCTGGTGTAGGTACTCCGACGCTCAAGTCAAAACCAGAGCCAAAAGTGCGAAGAAGAAAATGAATAGTAGTAGATGCATGCGTATATGCATGTACTTGGCCAATGGAGATGCCCCCTTTTTATATCGCCTCTCATAACCTCCGCAATAATGAAATGGTTCGAGAATATCCGGTGTCAGAGTATGTCTGAGTGATGTAGGATGTATGACATACTTTCATTGGGTGAAGGAAGGCTCCATAGCATGCATGTGGCAGAGCACCAGAATATTCCATGACAAATGATTGTTATTCTCTGATAGGTTGTTGTAATTCCCTTACATCATTAACTCATTGTGATAGTTTGGACGACTCTGTGACCGATCAAGAGAGACTAGGAGTCATACCCTTGAGAGATAGGGGATTGAGCCTGGAAGTCCGATTGACGCTGGGACTGATCGAGAGTAGATTGAGAGTCATGCCTATGAGAAACAAGGAACTGAGCCTAGAAGTTCGACCTGCGTTGGGACCGACTGGGAGTAGATTGAGAGTCATGCCCATGAGAAACATGGAATTGAGCTTGGAATCTGATCGCCTCTAGGATCGATCGGAAGTAGATTGAGAGTAATATCTATGAAAATTAGAGAATTGAGCATGGAAGTCTGATCGACACTAGGACTGACCGAGAATAGATTGGGAGTCATGCCCATGAGAAATAGGGAACTGATAGAGCCGACAGAGAGGAGATTGGGAGTTGCGCCTAGAAGTGAGGGTCTGAGCCCTGGGTGCCCGACCACCCTATGGCCGACTGACAAAAGATTGGGAGTTGCTCCTAGAAGTAAGAGGGGATCTATGCACCAAGGAAAATTACCGTTTGGATAAGTACTCCTCGACCTTGACTATCACCTCTTCTTGACTTCTGACCACAACATCACCTTAACTCCATGCCCTACACTGCTCCCAAGGCCACCCACTACACACTGTTGGATGAAGTGTCGGGCGAGCAAGTAGTAGATTGGTCAACCAGGCAGTCCAAGTGAGTTGTTGCAGGATGGTTGGAACAGTTGAGTGAATAAATTATTGCAGAACGGGAGGAGCAGCCGAGTGAATGAAGTGGTACCCAACTTCTATCACGAGCACTCCACCAAGCAATGTGGCAAAACGTTAGCTATTCCACTTGGGCAAATTTTTCCTCAACCAGTTCGACATTCGACGCGCACAGGTCGTGCCCGCATACGAGTCAACATGGTTTAATGCAATGCAAGCCATAGATTTGCACCCCGTTGCACCTACACGTGAGAGAGAACATTTCTCTATGTATTTATTCATATCATCAATACATGTGAATCAATATAAATCAACTAACATGCTATAAAATTCTCAATATGAGACTAAAGTCTCATTCATAATAAAACTTCTATCCTCTTGCACCTCTTCTCTATTCATACATATCTAACATACTGTATCAATAATAATAACAACCTACGGATCCTTCTACATCACCTCCTAAAACTGAAGACGCTTTCATTGCTGCAGAAGAAGATGCCATTTCAACTCGACAGACAGATCAGAAATGGATGAATGAAGTGAAGTTAAAGAAAGCTCTCTGCCTTGTGATTCTGCTTGTTTGCATAGTGGAGACAATAAAGATCGTCTGATAAGGATGGGTAAATGAAGAAGAAACTGCTGCCTGATTCTTCATCTCTGACCGTCGGTGGTCAGGGGTTAATTACATGGCTGTGTTTATTGTCTCAGGAAATTAAGCAGTACGAAATTGGGGACTGGCTGTAACTAATTAAAAGGATGATTGACGTCTCTCACAATCTATTCTAGGTATATCCATTCTTAAAAAAAGATATTTTCAATTAGCTTCATTAATTATCTTTGGTGATCAGTCTGATCTCACGGAAGTTTTCCATTGACCATTAGGATAAATCAGGAAGCGCACACGGTGGCCAACCTCGACACCCAACATTCTTTGATTGCGCTCCTCATTTGGAGGAAAATTTCTACAAATACGTCGTAACTAGGGATCGAACCGTTGGTACCTGGATAACAACCTGAATATCCTACTATGATACCATGCCCGAAGACTAGGTATATCCATTCTAAGTTATTGGAAAGGTGGTAAATCATATATTGGATAAAATTAAAGGGCACAGTTGTTGAACAAATTTATTGTTGGTGGATGTCTAAATTTTCTTTACTCTTCATTTTAATTTGATGAAAAATATGATCCCAACTGAGTGGAAGGTCGATTCGAGATTAAGGACGTCAATGAGTAATGATCCTGTCCGAATGCTGAATCAATGGACGTTGGGCACGTGGCGCTCTCTGAATTGCTGACGAAGATCTCCGACCGGTCATATGGACTTCCGGCGAACCTGTAAGGAAGTCGGGCTGGGAGGGGGTTCCCGGCGACGACCCTCCGACGCTCAATTCAGGCAAGAGGAAATGCAGAAGTGGCTTCGAATACGAGAGGATGCGTAATCGCGTACCTTCGTCGAAGTATGAGGGCTCTTATATAGAGCTGTGGGGAGGCTTGTGCACACTTACCGAGATGTACACGTGTCGTTTCTATTAGGATGTATACTAAAAGCCTAGCTTTTGGTATAAACATTTATCTAGAAATAAGAATCACATTGGTCAAATGTCTACATTTACGATAAATGTAGTTGCTCAATTAATTTATATTATAGATAACATGGTGTGTGGTGTCACACACAGAAAATCATGTTATCGGTTTCTTATAAATTATAAACAGTGGCTCACGACCAAGATGGAAAGGAACAAACCATTGGAAGGTCGTAGTATAATTAGGTAGTAGTTTATCTTAACTATATAATACACTTGTACACTTAGAGTGTATTGAGTAGGACCATTTGAGGTCGTTCCTTTTATACTGACTTTATGAAGGAACAAAGACCTCAGTTATTATGAAAGTGTGTGCTCTTAATCCTAATATAATAACAAGCATATATATTTGATATTTATTTCTTTAATTTATCAATGGGTGAGATTTAGTTCGATAAATCAATAAGTCCGATAAGTTGGGAAATGGTATCACTTATAGTGTGTGTTGTTGATTATAGAAGGAAACTGTGTCCTAGTGATCTAGGTTGAGAATGTCCCCAAGAGGAGCTCATAAGGATTGTCATGTTAAACTCTGCAGGTGGACTTAGTCCGACATGACGATGAAGTTGAGTGGTACTACTCTTGGAGCTAGATATTAATTAAGTGAGTTGTCAATAACTTACTTAATTAGTGGACATTTGTTATCTTAAACACAGGGAGACTAACACACTCATAATAAGAAGGAGCCCAAAATATAATTTGGGATTGGTGCGGTAGTTCAATAATAGTTCTCTAGTGGAATGAATTATTATTGATAAAATTAAGTTGTGTGTTCGGAGCGAACACGGGATGCTTAATTTTATCGGGAGACCAAAACCAGTTCCTCCTCTCGGTCCCTATCGTAGTCTCTTAATTATAGAGTACTATACCCACCTATACCCACCTTCTTACCCATCCCATAGGGGCCGGCCAAGCTAGCTTGGAGACCAAGCTAGGGCCGGCCAAAGTTTGGTTCATGGGTGCTTCAAGGTGGCCGGCCCTAGCTTGGGTTCAAGCTTGGTGTGGCCGGCCCAAATTAAAATAAAAGGATTTTTATTTTTTAAAATTTTCTTATGTGGATAACATGATTTAAAAGAGAGTTTAAAAATTTAAATCTTTCCTTTTATAAGATTCTACAAAAGATTAAGAGAAGAGCTAAATCTCTTTCCTTATTTGTAGATTAAAAGGTTGATTTTAATTTTGGTAAAAACTTTCCTTTTAATCATGTTTATTATTTAAAAGAAAGTTTAAAAATTAAAAATTCTCTTTTATTAGTTTCTACAAAAGATTAAGAAAAGATTTGATATCTTTCCTTATTTGTAGATTAAAAGAGATTTTAATTTTAGAGATAACTTTATTTTTATCCACATGTTAAAAGAAAGATTTTAATTTATAAATTTCCTTTTTATTAACCAATCATGAAGGGAAAATTTATTGGAGAAATTTTTATAAATTTCCGGAAGCAAATAAGGAAGTTTTAATTTGTGTTTAAAATTTTATTTGCTTGGAGATTTTATGGTGTGGCCGGCCATTGTAAATTGAAAAGAAAAATTATTTTTTAATTAAATAAATTTTCCTTTTCAATGGCAAAAGAATTAAGGAAGTTTTTATTAAATTTTCCTTATTTGCCAAGACCAAGGATTATAAAAGAGGGGGTAGAGAAGGCTTCATGGTGAACAACCTCTATTATTCTCTCCCTCTTTTCCTTGGTGTTGTGGCCGGCCATCCTCTCTCCATCTCTTCCTCTTTGTGGTGGCCGAAACCCTCTCTTGCTTGGAGCTCTTGTGGTGGCCGGATATTACTTGGAGAAGAAGAAGAAGAAGGAGAGAAAGCTTTCATCCCTTGGAGTTTGGTTGGTGTTTTTCTTCATCCTTGGTGAAGCTTTTGATTTGGTCGAACCTAGTAAGGAGGAGAAGAAGGTGCTTTGGTGGTCCTCATCGTGGAAGATCGTTGCCCACACAACGTCCGAGGTTAGAAGAGGAATAAGGTAGAAGATCAAGAGGTCTTTCTAGAAGGTATAACTAGTATTTTTCCTTTCCGCATCATACTAGTTATTTTTGGAAATAATACCAAATACAAGAGGCATACGATTTTAGTGTTTCGAATTTGTTTTCGATGTAGTGTTCTTTTGTTTTTCTTTTCCTTGTGATTTGATTGTTCTTTTCGGTTGACCTAAAGTTATTTTAGGAAATTAAATATTAGTTTTCCTTAAAAGGTTTTGTCTAGTCGGTGGTGGTTGCTCCCATATCCAAGAAGGTCATGTGCCTCGCCACGTCAGTACTGGAAACCAATTTTGAAAATTAATATTTAATGGAATTAATAACCTAGGTGATTTGGATCGAACGTGTTAAGTTCCGCAGGAGATCCAAGTCAAAACCTAAAAGAACAAATAGATTAAATTTTGGATCAAACGTGTTAAGTTCCGCAGGAGATCCAAGTTTAATTTAAAAGAACACATGGTAGCTAGGAAAAAGGTTCAGACCTTTGTACAAAATTTTTGTACAGTGGAACCATTAGGTTTTCCGAGTAGCAATCAACAATTGGTATCAGAGCTAGGGTTTTGCCTCTGTGTATTTGGTATTAGTTTAATTATGCACATGTCATACATAATTTAGGTAGGTTAATAGTAGGATGTACTAACTTTGTGGATGCAGGATCCAACTATTATGACTTATAGTTATTATGTGTGTGATTGGACCCTTGGACATGTCAAGGGCATTTTATTGTGTGTGCATGATTGTATTATAAAATACAGCAGGAGCTGTATTTAGTTTTATTAGGATTTTATTTTTTGATCTAGTTACATGTACATTCCTTTTATGGAATATAGGATTGATGGATGTAAATTTTATTTTATGTTCGATCTAGTTTACATGTACATTTCTTCGAGGAATATAGGATCGAAAAATGTAAAATTCTATTTATGTCGTGGATCGAATCTTGCAAGGCGTGGAATCTCTTGAGGATCAGAGGCGCAGTGGAACAAGGAGCAAGATGGATGCGACAACTAGACCCGGTGGCGATGGCCAAAGATGGCAGAACTAGGGTTGGCGACACACGGAGGACAGTAATAGATAAAAGCCATAATAGTTGAAAATTAGTTTTTCTATTTATTGCTTTTTATGCTGTGTTGTGTGTGCTTGTTAGTATGCATGCTAAGTAGGCTAGTATAGTCAAAATTCCTCACTTTAAATAACTAAGTGGGAGAGGGATTTATTTTTAAATAAATTCCACGGTCTCCATTACTGGTTTATAAGTGATGCAACAAGCTTGCGCGTTGGCTCTAAGTGCCTTCCTCCATATCGGATGAGCTTGTTTGCGGATCACTAGATTAAACTTCCATTTTGGATGACTATAGGAAGTTAATTAAGAGCGTGTGATCTTCCCCATCGGAAGGGGCATAATCTTATTAATGGACTAAGTGTCAAGTAATGGTATACACTTAGGCACGTCTAATAGTATCCTCCCCATCGGAGTCACTGCTATTATTTGTGTGACCGAAGAAAACCAACTATTAATTTGTCAAAAAGATAAGTTGACAAAATAATAAAATTAAAACCCTCTCTTACAAATGTTGAGTTTTTGTATACGTCCACACTATCATGGCACACAAAATTCACGGTGTATGAGGTAATTTTATTTGTCAGGTTGACGAGAAAATAAAATTAATGGGAAAAACTCCTCTTACAAATATCTAATTTTGTATACGTCCACACTATCGTGGCATACAAAATTTACGGTGTTTGAGGTAATTTTATTTGTCATAAAGATTTATTGACAAGATAATTAATGGGTAAAATCCTCCTCTTACAAATGTTTAATTTTGTATACATCCACACTATCGTAGCATGCAAAATTCACGGTGTTTGAGGTGTTGGTGAATTTAAATAATATTATTTGAGGAATCAATGTTATTTTAAATTCAAAAGTTTTGACCAAATATTTGATCAAAGATAGATCAACTATTAATTTTATTCGTCATAAAGTAAAGTTGACGAGATAATAAAATAATGGATAAAATCTCCTCTTTGATTTTGTATACGTCCGCACTATTGTGGCATACAAAATTCAAGGGGATTTTAAGGAATTGATCTTGGTCAAATATTTTTGTGATTCTTAGGATTTAAAATGTTTGTCAATTCCCTAGTTGTTATACTATAGAAAAGACTTAATAGTCCCAATTGTAATGATTGAAAGTATGACTTGGACTTTAAGGTAGACTGTCTTCTTAGAACTAAGTACAATATAGGTGTATTTAATTCATTAGTTGTAACATGTTTAGTGGTGTTATCTACAATAACCTGGAGTATAGATACAGATACCATTAATCATGTCCGCAATTCTTTGCAGGGTTCCAGGAAACCCGACAACTAAATGAAAATAAAAACACCGTCCACATAGCTGTTGCAATGGGAGATGTTTATCTTTTGATAAGAATAAAATATGGATTTTAAGTAATTGTCTTTACGTACCAAGTTTAGAAAGAACTAGTTTTCAGTTTCTAAACTATTCAAAGAACTTGATATTTTGTCTTTTTTAATAACAAAGTTGTTATTAAGAAAAAGAGGGAATTTATCTGTTCTGGTACGTTGGTTGGCAATTTATAAATCCAATAACTCCCACGATGCAACAAATGGAAATTAGTAACACATCTTCTAACTATAAGAGATAACAACCTTCGGATATGAACCAATTATATCTTTGGCATCTAAGGCTAGGTTATATTAACTTGAATAGGATTCATTGGTAGCTGATGAACTTTTGGGTTCATTGGTAGTGAAAATCTTTCCAACCTGCGAGTCTTAATTGGAAGGAAAAATAACCAAGAAGCTTTTAAGTCTAAGGGGTTTGGAGCCAAAGATATATAGGAATAAGTTCATTCTGATTTGTGAAGACTCTTGACTATCCAGGCAAGAGGTTGTTTCAAATATTTCGTCTATTTTATAGACAACTATTTAAGATACGGATATATTTTACTTGATGTGCCGCAAGTCTAAGTGCTTTGATTAGTTCAAAGAGTACGAGGCTGATGTGATGAAACGTCAAAGTAAAAGTATCAAGACACTACGGTGAGATCGTAGTGGCAAGTACCTCTTGGGAGAATTTAGGAGTCACTTATCAGAAGTAGGGATTCAATCCCAACTAACTGCACCTGGTACACCCCTACAGAATGGTGTAGAAAAAGGAAGGTATAGGACTCTTATGGAAATAAGTAGATTGATGATGAGTTATTTGGGAAATTACCAAATTCATTTTAAGGATATACTTTGGAAACGGAAGTGAACATAGTACCTTCCAAAGTCAGAACTCTCTACTCATATAGAATTGCTAAATAGGCATAAGCCTATTTTGAAGCATATTCGGATTCGGGTAGTCTAGCACATATGCTGAAGAGAGACAATGATAAGTTGGACAGGAATTCACTTGTTTGTAAGTTATCCTAGAAAAATGAAAGTAGGTTTATAGTCTTAAAAATCAGAAGGTCATTGTTAGCATCAATAATCATTTTTAGAAAAGGACTATGTAATAAACCACGTGCCCATAAGTAAATTTGTTCTTACGGAAATAATAAAAGACATGTCTAATCTAGTACCAACTGTACAAGATGAGATACCACAAGGAAACTGCAACACGTATCACAAATGATACACAATTGCAGAAAGTGTCTCGTCGTAGTGGGAGGGTTGTTAGGCAACCTAAAAAGATTCATGTTTTGGGAGAGTTTTTGGACTCGATCCCTGGAGGACATGAACCTGATCTCCGGACATATGACGAAGCACTCCAAGATAAAGATGCAGCATCTTGACAAAGAGTAATGAATACAGAATTAGAATATATGTATTCTAATCAAATCTGGAAGCTTGTAGAACCACCAGATGGTGTAAAAGTCATTGGGTGAAAATATGTCTACAATAGGAAAAGATGGATAGACAGGAAGGTGGAAACTTTCAAAGCAAGGCTTGATGAAAAAGGAAACTTTTTCACTAGTAGTCATGCTTAAATCTATCCGGATTCTTTTATCTATTTAGCAAGTGGATGTCAAGACAGCATTCCTTAATGGAAGTCTTGAAGAAAGCATCCAGAAGGGTTCATTGCAAAGGGCAAAGAGCATTTTGTGTGCAAGCTCAATCAGTCTATGGACTGAGGCAAAGCTTCAAGGTCTTGGAACATCCGGTTTATCAAAGGAATCCAGACCTATGGATTTATTTAGTAACTAGATAAGTCTTGTGTATACAAAAGGTGTGATGGAAACGTGGTGATATTTCTTGTACTATACGTAGATAACATTTTTGGTAGTTGAAAACAATATCAAAATGTTGTCAGAAGTAAGGGTATGGTTGTTCAAACAATTCGATATGAAGGACTTGGGAGAATGAATATATTCTTGGGATCAAAGTAATAAGGGATCGCAAGAAAAGAATATTTTAATTATCCCAAGCTTTATATATCAGAAAAAAAATCCTTGCTCGTTTTAAGCATGCAAAACTCCAAGAAAGGTTTCTTACCTTTTTAGCATGGAGTAACTTTATCTAAAGAAATGTCTCCGTAGACATCAAAGGAGATAAAGGACATGAAGACAGTTCCTTATGCTTCGGCTGCCTAATGTATGCAATGCTGTGTACGAGACTGGATATCTATTTTACCGTGGGCATAGTTAGTAGATATCAAAGCAACTTTGGACAAGGACATTGATCTGCGGTAAAGCATATATTGAAGTACCTTAGAGGTACTAGAGATTATATGCTAGCTTATAAGGCAGATAATTTGTTCCCTGTGGGTTGCATGGATTTTAACATCCAATCGGAAAGGGACAATAGTAAGTCAACCTCGGGGTTTTGTGTTTACTTTAGGAGGTAAAGTCATAACTATGGAAGAGTGATAAGCATAGGTGTTTTTCTGGACTCTACCATAGAAGTTTAGTATATGGCAAGCCTCTGAGGTAGTCATAAAAGCTGAATGACTCAATAACCCCAATATAGACTTAGATATGATTTCTGGTTTGTCCAAAGATTATTACAATTTATTGTAATGATATTGGTGCAGTAACAAACTCGAAGAAACCATAAGTCTATAAGGCAGGTAAACACAATAGAGCGCAAGTACCACCCAATACGAGAAATCGTATAAACGAGGAGAAGTTGTTGCTGCCTAGATTACATTAGATGATGACCTATAGATCCTTTCACTAAGGTCCTTAAGGCAAGAGCTTTTGATGGGCATGTTGAAGGGTTGGGAATCAGATGTATGGTAGTAGATATGGCAGCTTAGTCTTTTAGTATAAGTGGGAGATTATTAGGATGTATACAAAAAGCCTAGCTTTTGGTATAAACATTTATCTAGAAATAAGAATCACATTGGTCAAATGTCTACATTTACGATAAATGTAGTTGCTCAATTAATTTATATTATAGATAACATGATGTGTGGTGTCACACACAGAAGATCATGTTATCGGTTCCTTATAAATTATAAACAGTAGCTCACGACCAAGATGGAAAGGAACAAACCATTGGAAGGTCGTAGTATAATTAGGTAGTAGTTTATCTTAACTATATAATACACTAGTACACTTAGAGTGTATTGAGTAGGACCATTTGAGGTCATTCCTTTTATACTGACTTTATGAAGGAACAAAGACCTCAGTTATTATGAAAGTGTGTGCTCTTAATCCTAATATAATAACAAGCACATATATTTGATATTTATTTCTTTAATTTATCAATGGGTGAGATTTAGTTCGATAAATCAATAAGCCCGATAAGTTGGGAAATGATATCACTTATAGTGTGTGTTGTTGATTATAGAAGGAAACTGTGTCCTAGTGATCTAGGTTGAGAATGTCCTCAAGAGGAGCTCATAAGGATTGTCATGTTAAACCCTGCAGGTGGACTTAGTCCGACATGATGATGAAGTTGAGTGGTACTACTCTTGGAGCTAGATATTAATTAAGTGAGTTGTCAGTAACTTACTTAATTAGTGGACATTTGTTATCTTAAACACAGGGAAACTAACACACTCATAATAAGAAGGAGCCCAAAATATAATTTGGGATTGGTGCGGTAGTTCAATAATAGTTCTCTAGTGGAATGAATTATTATTGATAAAATTAAGTTGTGTGTTCGGAGCGAACACGGGATGCTTAATTTTATCAGGAGACCAAAACCAGTTCCTCCTCTCGGTCCCTATCGTAGTCTCTTAATTATAGAGTACTATACCCACCTATACCCACCTTCTTACCCATCCCATAGGGGCCGGCCAAGCTAGCTTGGAGACCAAGCTAGGGCCGGCCAAAGTTTGGTTCATGGGTGCTTCAAGGTGGCCGGCCCTAGCTTGGGTTCAAGCTTGGTGTGGCCGGCCCAAATTAAAATAAAAGGATTTTTATTTTTTAAAATTTTCTTATGTGGATAACATGATTTAAAAGAGAGTTTAAAAATTTAAATCTTTCCTTTTATAAGATTCTACAAAAGATTAAGAGAAGAGCTAAATCTCTTTCCTTATTTGTAGATTAAAAGGTTGATTTTAATTTTGGTAAAAACTTTCCTTTTAATCATGTTTATTATTTAAAAGAAAGTTTAAAAATTAAAAATTCTCTTTTATTAGTTTCTACAAAAGATTAAGAAAAGATTTGATATCTTTCCTTATTTGTAGATTAAAAGAGATTTTAATTTTTAGAGATAACTTTATTTTTATCCACATGTTAAAAGAAAGATTTTAATTTATAAATTTCCTTTTTATTAACCAATCATGAAGGGAAAATTTATTGGAGAAATTTTTATAAATTTCCGGAAGCAAATAAGGAAGTTTTAATTTGTGTTTAAAATTTTATTTGCTTGGAGATTTTATGGTGTGGCCGGCCATTGTAAATTGAAAAGAAAAATTATTTTTTAATTAAATAAATTTTCCTTTTCAATGGCAAAAGAATTAAGGAAGTTTTTATTAAATTTTCCTTATTTGCCAAGACCAAGGATTATAAAAGAGGGGGTAGAGAAGGCTTCATGGTGAACAACCTCTATTATTCTCTCCCTCTTTTCCTTGGTGTTGTGGCCGGCCATCCTCTCTCCATCTCTTCCTCTTTGTGGTGGCCGAAACCCTCTCTTGCTTGGAGCTCTTGTGGTGGCCGGATATTACTTGGAGAAGAAGAAGAAGAAGGAGAGAAAGCTTTCATCCCTTGGAGTTTGGTTGGTGTTTTTCTTCATCCTTGGTGAAGCTTTTGATTTGGCCGAACCTAGTAAGGAGGAGAAGAAGGTGCTTTGGTGGTCCTCATCATGGAAGATCGTTGCCCACACAACGTCCGAGGTTAGAAGAGGAATAAGGTAGAAGATCAAGAGGTCTTTCTAGAAGGTATAACTAGTATTTTTCCTTTCCGCATAATACTAGTTATTTTTTGAAATAATACCAAATACAAGAGGCATACGATTTTAGTGTTTCGAATTTGTTTTTGATGTAGTGTTCTTTTGTTTTTCTTTTCCTTGTGATTTGATTGTTCTTTTCGGTTGACCTAAAGTTATTTTAGGAAATTAAATATTAGTTTTCCTTAAAAGGTTTTGTCTAGTCGGTGGTAGTTGCTCCCATATCCAAGAAGGTCATGTGCCTCGCCACGTCAGTACTGGAAACCAATTTTGGAAATTAATATTTAATGGAATTAATAACCTAGGTGATTTGGATCGAACGTGTTAAGTTCCGCAGGAGATCCAAGTCAAAACCTAAAAGAACAAATAGATTAAATTTTGGATCAAACGTGTTAAGTTCCGCAGGCAATCCAAGTTTAATTTAAAAGAACACATGGTAGCTAGGAAAAAGGTTCAGACCTTTGTACAAAATTTTTGTACAGTGGAACCATTAGGTTTTCCGAGTAGCAATTAACAGTTTCCCATACAGTAGTATGGGCTTGTCAGAGGAACATGCCTGACACCATACTGCTACAGTCTGATCACCTCTCCGATGGGACAGCAAAACCTTCCATTGTACGATTCTACGTATGGCCTGGTCGTCGAACATGCCCGCTGTCAGAAAAAGATGTTCCCCAATGTTCCCTCTGCCTGTCTTCTTTTTCCCCGAGCCGAGTATCCATCCGCTCAGCAAGCATCGATCCGACCGGACGTAGGCATCGGTCCGACCGGGTGCTTGGCTCCAACGGTTCCTTTACAATATCGATGCTTCAAGCCTCGGCCGAGCGGGCTACCCGATCGACCAGGCGACTCTGTTCACCATGAGCGTCGTAGACCCGATTCCCCGTCGGGTTGCCTTTGCTTCTGCTTAGACCCCGTTCGGCCAGCCGATCCCCCTTTTCCGATCGGCCATTTGACCTTTGACCTCCACGTGTCATTGACTTCCCTCAAAGGGGGCCCCCGTTCTTTCTGCAGGATCACTTGCCTCCCCCTTAAGTCCAGTCGAAAGAGACGATTAGTCCGACTGACTGGACCGCCAGTCGCTCTGAGCGGCGTTTCCATGCAACTATCCTCTGCTCGGCTACACGGGGGTAGCGGTAACGTCGGTCAACACCGCCATTCCTCGGATCTTCTAGAAATCTGTGCCAATCTTCGATATTAAGGTCGAGCACGCGCTTATTAAATGTGGCCTATGTCGCGGCGCCACGTGGCACCCCTGGTGCCGTCAGCGTACGGCGGCGGCGTTACCTTCGATGGGACCGCCTTAGTTTGAAATGGACGGCCAGATGCAGGCTTCGATTCCCATGACCTACAATCGACGGCTGAGGCCGCTCGGGATTATCCCTATAAAGCCTTCGTCCTTTTCCACCGCCACACCTTTGCTCTCGCGTGCTCCGCAATTCTTCTCTCTCAGTGCTCCGGCGATCCTGTTCTTCTGTCCTCCGACGATCTCCGGCGTCGTTCTTTTGATCCTCCGTCTCTTTATAAGGTTCTCCTTCCTTTCCTCTCCGTTAATCTTGTGTTTTTTGTCTAGTTTTCGTCCTCTACGCACTGTTTCGTCTATCATCTTCTTCCTTTTATCCTCTGCCTTTCGTCTTTTTTGGTTTTGTCCGCTCAAACAATGGCTAGCTCCTCCCAACCTCAAGACCAAACCCTCGGCCCATGGTATACCACCCTGGAGTCGCGCTTCGATCGGCGCGACGTCAATATTTTGATGGACTCTTTCGAAATCCCTTCTGATTTTGAACTTATATTACCTTCCCCCTCCGCTCGGCCACACAAACCGCCGCGCGGAGCTTTCTGTGTCTTCCGCGACCAGTTCGTCGCCGGTCTGCGTTTTCCCATCCATCCGTTCATCGTAGAGGTTTGTAACTTTTTCGGCGTTCCGCTCGGAAGCCTAGTCCCCAACACTTTCCGTCTTTTATGCGGCGTGGTCGTTTTGTTCAAAACCCACAATATCCCCCTCCGACCGGAGGTTTTTTATTATTTTTATTACCCTAAGCAGTCCGAGCCAGACACATATATGTTCCAGGCTCGGCCCGGTTTAGTTTTCTTCAATAAACTGCCTTCTTCCTATAAGCATTGGAAAGAATTCTACTTCTACCTTCGTATGCCCGAGCGGGCCCCCTTCCGAACACAGTGGCAGATCTGATCACCAACTTCACCAGAGCTCAAAAGGTTCAAAACCAGACCGGACTATCTTCATGCGGCCAACATGCTAGCCGGTCTGAGGTTTGACATCAATAAGTTCCTGCCCGAAGGGGTGATGTATATATTCGGTTTGAGTCCGATCAGGACCCCCCTTCCGAGCAGCTTCGGTAAGAATTTTACTTTGTGCATTCACTTTGATTGCTAACTGATTTTCTCCTTTTTCCTTTGCAGCGGACATCGTCATGGAGTCCGTGATGGCTGGCATTTTGAAAAGGAAGGCGGCGGCGCTCGAGGCCGTGGCGGCCAAAGAGATGGAGACGCTCGGCATTCAGCCGGTCGGCTCTAACGAAGGGGAGAGCGAGACAAATGCTGGGGAGTCGGCCGCTCAGGCTTCTCTCCCAGAGCCAGCGGCTGGCGCAACTACTAGTCGAGAGCCTTCCATCCGGGATGAAGGCTCGGCTCAGGAGGAGGAGCGCCCCCTCCGTCAAAAGAGGCGCCGCACGGAGACACCACTCCGCTCGGCTACATCTGCGGTCCATCCCGCCGAGCGGACCACCGCGGATTCCCGAGGCAAGGCTCCAGCTGTGGAGGCTATTTCGTCCGATCGGACCCCCTCCCAATTGGATGCGTCCGCGGACCCCTTGGAGGCTATACCCGTCAGCTCCCTTCCGCCCGCTCCTCGCCCAGTCCAACGTTCAACAATTTTGTCCCAGTTTTCGGCGCCGGCCTCCGATCCTTCCCCGGCTTCCGCCCAGACGACCCCCGGTTGGCACCGCACCATCTGGGTTTCTTTGCATCTCCCCACCGAGGAATTAATGCCCGAGGCCGCTCGACCGACCGTGCCCGAGCACATGATCACAATGAAGGGGCCCTTAGCCGAGATGTGGGCCGACGCTCGGGCGCGCGTCGCAATGATTCCCCTCAGCAATCTGGCCAACAGCCACATGCAGCAGGCCACGGGGGTAAGTCTATTCTCTCTAAGTCCTTTACGCATTCTTTCTGATCGGCTATTAACAATCTTTCTTTTGTCAGAGATGGGTGGAGGAGATTGCTGTCTCCAATCGGCTCGCCATGGTGGACGAGGAGCTAAAAAGGTTGAAGAGTTCGGGCGGCGTGCCTTCCTAGGGTCCATCTTATGCCGAGCTGCAGAAGGAGCTCAAAAAGACCCAAGACTTGTTGGAGGCCGAACGGAAGAAGACGGCCGACCAGGCTCACACTTTGGCCGAACTTGATCGCCTAAACAAATCACTGGATCGCAAGATAAGTCTGGCCACCGAGCGGAAGAAAACGGCTATCTCCGATCTGGAGAAGAAGAATGTTGAGGCTCGAGGCTTGGAGCAGCGAGTCAAGGAACTAGTGGAGCAGCTAGACGGCGAGAAGGCGAGCCGCTCGGCCGAGGTGATCAAATATAAAGAAGAATTGAAGACTTTGCAGGAGTCCCTCGTAGCCTCCCAAGCGGCCTTCAAGGAATATCAAGACGCTGAGCCTGGTCGAGTCGCAGCCCTGAGGCTGAATTACATCCGCTCGGAAGTATTCTCGGAGAAAGTCTGCGAACGGATGTACAACGCCTTCGAGCTCGCTATGACCGCCACCACAACTTACTTGAAGTCCAAGGGTCATCTTGCCGACTCCGTCCTCATTCCGGCCCAAGATCAAGCGGCGCTCCTTGGCAACATTCCCCAGGAGATTTATGATTTTCTTGAGTAGAAGTTTTTATGTAACTCAGCCGCTCAGCCAAAAACTCATCCATTTTTGTAATTCGGCCGCTCGGTCTCAATTTCTCTGATATGCTATCCTTTTACTTGTTTTTTTTTCTTTCGCTAATCAATATGCATGTTATCTGCTCGCCTCTTGTCACATCTCTCTTGCGTCCGAAAAGGATTTTTTGCGAAGTATTTTGCGTAGCTTGTCCACTCGGCTGAATATATCCTGTTTCGCAAACGGGATTTTCGCCAAATGTTCACGTACTTTTGGTTACTTGGCCGATCAGCCAAACGACTTTAGAGTTGACCTCTTTATTGTCTCATTCTGGCCGGAGGGTTTATAGTCGAGCCGAGTCGCTGGCTCGACTCTCGATATTTAACGTCGGAGCTCGACGGTCTTCCGCTCGGAGGGTTTATAGTCGCCGGCTCGACTCTCGATTTTTAACGTCGGAGCTCGATGGTCTTCCGCTCGAAGGGTTTATAGTTGCCGGCTCGACTCTCGATTTTTAACGTCGGAACTCGACGGTCTTCCGCTCAGAGGGTTTATAGTCGCCGGCTCGACTCTCAATATACTCGATATTTAACGTCGGAGCTCGACGGTCTTCCGCTCGGAGGGTTTATAGTCGCCGGCTCGTCTCTCGATATTTAACGTCGGAGCTCGACGGTCTTCCGCTCGGAGGGTTTATAGTCGCCGGCTCGACTCTCGATATTTAACGTCGGAGCTCGACGGTCTTCCGCTCGGAGGGTTTATAGTCGCCGGCTCGACTCTCGATATTTAACGTCGGAGCTCGACGGTCTTCCGCTCGGAGGGTTTATAGTCGCCGGCTCGACTCTCGATATTTAACGTCGGAGCTCGATGGTCTTTCGCTCGGAGGGTTTATAGTCGCCGACTCGACTCTCGATATTTAACGTCGGAGCTCGACAGTCTTCCGCTAGGAGGGTTTATAGTCGCCGGCTCAACTCTCGATATTTAACGTCGGAGCTCGACGGTTTTTAAGGCTAATTTCAACACTGTCGCTCGATGAAGATTGCCAGATGCGTTTTTTATCATTTTGCTTCCTGCATTGAAAGAACATAAGCGACCCAGAGATACACAAAATGAATTACATCAGCGCACCTCTCACCCAGCTCGATACGGCTGGAGATGATTTGCGCTCCATGGTCGGTCCAGCTGCCGTCCGTCTTCATCCTCCAAATAATATGCACCCGAGCGGAGTTTTTCGATGACTTTGAAGGGACCCACCCAAGGAGCCTCCAGCTTGCCAACGTCCCCGACCGGCTTCACTTTCTTCCAGACTAGGCAGGGCCCGATGGAATGGAACCGTGGCCGGTGGTGCTTCCCCTCGGCCTCCTGATGCGGACGTCGCTTGTTGCTTGATCCGCTCAGCTTGCGACTTCTGTTTCTGTTGTTCCACAATCTTAGCTGCTCTTGCCTCGATCAGAGCGTCGAGCTTCTCCGTGGAGAGCGTCACCGTGTGCGGTCGTCCAACTTCGTCCATTGCTTCTGATCGGATGCAGGAGCGTTCCCACAGACGGCGCCAAATTGATCCTGTCCGAACGCTGAATCAACGGACGCTGGGCACGTGGCGCTCTCCGAATTGCTGACGTAGATCTCCGACCGGTCGTATGGACCTCCGGCGAACCTGCAAGGAAGTCGGGCCGGGAGGGGGTTCCCAGCGACGACCCTCCGACGCTCAAGTCAGGCAAGAGGAAATGCAGAAGTGGCTTCGAATACCAGAGGATGCGTAATCGCGTACCTTCATCGAAGTATGAGGGCTCTTATATAGAGTTGTGGGGAGGCTTGTGCACACTTACCGAGGTGTACACGTGTCATTTCCCATACAGTAGTATGGGCTTGTCAGAGGAACATGTCTAACACCATACTGCTACAGTCTGATCACCTCTCCGATGGGACAGCAAAACCTTCCATTGTACGATTCTGCGTATGGCCTGGTCGTCGAACATGCCCGCTGTCAGAAAAAGATGTTCCCCAATGTTCCCTCTGCCTGTCTTCTTTTTCCCCGAGCCGAGTATCCATCCGCTCGGCAAGCATCGATCCGACCGGACGTAGGCATCAGTCCGACTGGGTGCTTGGCTCCAACGATTCCTTTACAATATCGATGCTTCAAGCCTCGGCCGAGCGGGCTACCCGATCGATCAGGCGACTCTGTTCACCATGAGCGTCGTAGACCCAATTCCCCGTCGGGTTGCCTTTGCTTCTGCTTAGACCCCGTTCGGCCAGCCGATCCCCCTTTTCCGATCGACCATTTGACCTTTGACCTCCAGGTGTCATTGACTTCCCTCAAAGGGGGCTCCCGTTCTTTCTGCAGGATCAAGTAAGATTTAGATTAGATTTTATATTCTCCGTCTTCATATCTATCAGGTATAGAATATCCATTGAATATATTCATACTCATTAAATGATTAAATATCTTCTATACTTATAATTTTTCTCCTTTTTATCCAATTGTTATTATTTAATAAAAATATATTAAAATTAACATCCTCTATATATATATATATATATATATATATATATATATATATATATATATATATATATATATATATATAATTTAAAAAAATAGATTAAACATCTATATAATCTCCTTCTAATATCAACAATAAGAGTTAATAAATTTTGAAAAAAAAAAATCTTTAATATATGTATATATATTATTTAATTGGATATTCGGATCGAGTATCGAATCTAGATAATCCTTCCATATTTTTTTCATTCGGGTTGGAAATTAAATTTTGTATCAGATTTAGAAGAAATTATCATCCCTACTCGAGATGTAATTGGATGTTATATATTATTCAAGTTTATGAAAATTCTCATTGGGCATACTTAATTAATTTAGGATAAAAATAAACGAGTTTCCTTATAACTATTTTCATGAATAAAAGTACATTGTTTTTTTTTTAAAAAAAATAAAATAATATCTCATCTAAAAATATATTTATTTTAGTTAAAATTATTATTTTTAATATAATAAAAATTCTTATATCTTAGTATATTATTTTTAATCCGCTTTACTTTAAGTCGATGGTCACGCAAACAAAAGCAAAAGGTTAAGCCATCGATGCCTTTTTTAGCTAGCAGTAGCAAAATTAATGAGTCAAATCGTTCATGAGTTATTCGAAACTCGATTCAATAAAAGTTTATTTCAATAAAAGTTTATTTAAACTGATTTAATGAGTCTCGTTAAGATAAATAAATCAAGCTCAAATTTCACAATATTCGGTTCGTTAGCTCGTGAACATATTCGTTAAGCTCATAAATAAATTTTTAAATAAAAAAAATTAATAGTTTTGATATTGAATTTATAAATTTTACACTCTACTTATAAAAAACATAGACAAATATATTAAATTTATTTATTAGAATAAAATTATAAATTTTAACAAGAATATTATAATTTTTTTAAAATATATAATTTAGTTTTTAATAAATATTTAAATTTATAATTGATCCTGTCCGAACCAGGGGGCAACGAACGCTGGGGATGTGGCGCTCCCTGCTGGATCCTCGAGTCCTCCGGCGAACCTGCAACAAAACCGAGCCGGGAGGGGTGTCCCGGCTGTAGGATCGAAAAGAATTTAGATATCTCCACAATAGCATGATATTGTCCACTTTGGGCCTAAGCCCTCATGGTTTTGCTCTTGGGCTCTCCCCAAAAGGCCTCATGCCAATGGAGATATCTTTCTCTTATAAACCCATGATCTTTTCCATGTGTTTTCAATGTGAGACTATGTTTGCAACCTTGCAACCCCAACAATCCCCCCCTCAAACAAAGGACCATGGGCTTCCCACGTCCGATCCTCGACCCACCAGGTCTTCCTGCCCCTCGGTCTACCCGACCTACTAGGACTTCCTGCCCCTCGATCCACCCGACCTACTAGGACTTTCTTGCCTAGCCGCAACTAGGACTTCCTGCCCCTCGATCTACCCGACCTACTAGGACTTTCTTGCCTAGCCGCAACTAGGACTTCCTGCCCCTCGGTCCACCCGACCTACTAGGACTTCCTGCCTGGTGTCTGGTCCTCTTGATCCGAACATAGGAGCCCCCACTTTCTTTGTTCGAGGTCAATATTGTACTCACATGGTTCAATCAGACCATAGCTCTTGTGCACAGTCGGCGGTTAAACCTTCTGGCAGTCCGGGCTCTGATACCAATTGTAGGATCGAAAAGAATTTAGATATCTCCACAATAGCATGATATTGTCCACTTTGGGCCTAAGCCCTCATGGTTTTGCTCTTGGGCTCTCCCCAAAAGGCCTCATGCCAATGGAGATATCTTTCTCTTATAAACCCATGATCTTTTCCATGTGTTTTCAATGTGGGACTATGTTTGCAACCTTGCAACCCCAACACCGGCGACGGCCCTCCGACGCTCAAATCAGGCGAGGAAATAGATGAAGAGGTGTCTCAGAAACAGAAGACCTGTCCCCTTCCGGTGAAGAAACGGAGACCTTATATAGACCTCTCCAAGGAGCCTGGGCGCGCCAATCGAAGCAATCTACTATTTTCGACCATGCCCCGGTATGGGTCTGTCAGAAGGACTATGCCCAGATATGGGTCTGTCAGAAAGACGTCCATAAGGCCATACCGCTACTGTATCAACCTCTCCTTGATGTGACGGCGAGATCCTCCATCGTGCACTCTTGTGTACGGCATAATCATCAGACATGCCTTTGCTGACATCCCATATTCTGAGCCGAACGGATAGGCCGCTCGGCTAACCTTCGTACCCTCGCCCTTGTCCTGACCGAACGGACCACCCGCTCGGCCCTTCGGTCCCAGCCGAGCAGACGCCCCGCTCGGCCATTCGATTCTCCCGCCTTGGCGTCGGAAACCCCAGCCCATGACTGGGTTATCTTTGGTTCCGCTCGGACCTACTCAGCTGCTCGGTGCGTCCATTAACCGCTTAGCCCTCCATCTGTCCTCAAGCTGAGACCCTTCAGGAAGTGGATCCCCCATTCTTACCGTCGGATCAATAATTTATATTTATTAAGCTCGTTTAGACTTAATAAAAAAGCGAATAAGCTCGTGACCCATGAATATATTCATTAAATAAAGCTCGAGCTTAGTTCGATTATACACGAGTCAAACTCAAACATCCAAAAATTCGATTCGATTCGACTCAATTACACCTCTATAAGTATGGAGTACTACACATGCGTTAATATAATGTTTAAGTACATGGTATATGAGAGAAAAATTATATTGAAAATGAAATAAATTGATTTTTATGAACTTTTCAAAAACAGAAAGAAATAAAGAAGGTAAAAGTTGAAGATTAAACAATGCTTTTGATTTTGTCTGGTCTAAATTAGTAATGCTGCCGGCGTAGATTTAATTATTCATTCCTTGTGCGTGTGCGTGTGCGTGTGCGTGTGCGTGTGCGTGTGCATTCGCATTCCTTTACGCTTTAATTTATTCCCTGCGCATGCATGGCTTTACACTTTCATTGTCGTGCTCGATCGATTTAATTTATTCCCTGTGCAGTGTGCATGCAGGGGCTTTACGCTTGTGCTCTTCGATAGTTTCATTTTTTACTTTGACATCTAACACTATCTGCTAATATATTGGTCAGTTCATCCCATCCTCATCCCACGCGTCTCTATCCATCCCATCCCCAAAGAATCAAAGTAAGAAGGAAGACACCCTCCGATCGACGGTCAAAAATTCTCTGATGACCAACGAAATAAGAAAAATAAATTAAAAAAAAAATTAAAGTGTGATCCTATATAAAAATTAGAGAGATGGTGTGTTAGATGGACGGATATATGATTGATCGTGAGAAGATTTTTTAATTGAAAAAAATTTTTTGACAAACGATTGTTAGTTTCTGATAGGTTATTATGATTTTCTGATAATATTATCCGTCGGGCTTTTAGTCGACCAGATGTACATTATTTTGACAGATTGATACATAGGAGGCAAAGCACTGAGTCCTGTAAAATCGTTCGGTTGTATATTGTGATGTTGAGGATTTGATTATGAAGTGAAAGAGAACCAAGTCTCATAGGTCTGACCGGTTCTATAACTGACTGTCCATATGCATGCTACGATACTTACTTCTGGAGAATAGGGAATGAGCCCTGAGAGATCTGATCGGTGCTTTAAGTCGATCATCCTTGCACTTATGCCTGAAGTAATAACCTACGCTCTGAAAGTTCGTAATAGGACCTTTGCGTCCAGCTAGAAGAGGGTGAATTATTATTCTTCAATTTGACCTACAATTTGTTAGTAGAAGCACAAAAGAAATAATAAAATGGAAAACAATAAGAAGACAAGGTTAACTCTTCAATTTACTTGGTCTCTACCTCTTTGAGATGACTAATCTAAGACATATACACTCAATCAAGGTTCATTATAATCTTCTCCTTTTCAATCCAAGAACGAAGGTGATCTCCTGTTATTTAAAAAATATCATTTAACTCTAATTTGATCAAAAAAGTCAGATGTAAGAAATAGTAAAAGATAATTATATTCTTATGTTTTTTTATCATTTTTCAATATTAATAAAAGGAGAAAATATATATTGCATTAACTATTATATGATTAGCATGAAGAGTAAACAAAATTAATCATTAAAAATCTCCTCCTCATGGTTAAATGTGGCAGACAATGTATAAATAATAATTGTGCCTTTTTCTTTGTTTATTATTTTGCGATAATAACCTCGAGAGGAAAAAAAACATATTAAATGATCATTATATCTTTTGGTAAAAATTATAAATTTCAATAAAAATTCTCACAAAATTCATACACACATCTACATAAACAATAAAAAAATTAGTAATTCTAAAAGGGATAACTAGCCATAAACTCATTCCATCACTCTTACCAAATAAAAGAAGAGTCAGAATTTTAAATTGATGAATCAAATTCAATCCATCTTCATCGAATGCTACATTTGATGATGAGAGGAGATTTTTAATAATGAACTTTATTTTATTTTTATTTGATTTTGATTCATCAATTTAAAATTATAATGTTTTTTTCATTTGATGAGTGTGATGGAATGAGTTTTGATTGATTATCCTTTTTAATGTTATTATTTTTTTTGTTGTTTATACGGATATATATATATATATATATATATATATATATATATATATATATATATATATATATATGAATTTTGTAAGTATTTTTATTAAAAGATATAATAATTAATTCAATGTATTTTTTCTTTTTATATTATTATTAAAAAAATAATAATAAAAAATAAGGATATAATTGAGATTTCTAGAGGATTAAATAGTATTTTTTTATAATAAAGGGGGCAAAATAGAGTTATTTTACCCTCTAAGAAAAATAGAGTTAAGTTGAAGGTTAAACGATGCGTTTTTAGCTGGCAGTAGCTGGCTAATGCCATCGCCGGACAGAAGAAAGCGATCCTCCGACAAGAAGCAAAGCGGCGACGGAAGAGATCGGATTCGCTAGTGAGAATATGTGCTGGCGTGGAATTAATTTATTCTCTGTGCATGCATGGCTTTACGCTTTAATTGTCGTGCTCGATCGCGCTAACGACTTGTGTGTTTATATACACACAACAACTGTAGAACTGTAGCACTGTAGAAGTGAAAAAAAATATATATATATATATACATGGTGCTGTCGCAGCCGCAGTCGCCGCCGCGGCGACAGCGGTGGTGGCGGACGCCGCAGCAATCGCAGACGCCGCCGCAGTCGGAGACGCCGCCGCGGTCGGAGACGCCGCCGCGGTCGGAGACGCCGCCGCGGTCGGAGATGCCGCCGCGGTCGCGGACGCGGCCGTGGTTGGCATTGTTGCCGTTTCGACGGCCGCGGTCGCAGGCGCCGTTGCCATCATTTCAACGGCCACAGTCGCAGTCGCCGTCGCCATCATTTCAACGGCCACAGTCGCAGTCGCCGTTGCCATCATTTGAACGGCCACAGTCGCAGTCGCCGCCGTGGTCGCCGCCATGGTGGCTGCAGGCACAGCTGCCGGCTCTGCAGGCGCCGCCGCCGCAGTTGCTGTCGTTGTCAGAGGACGAGGATCGACCTCATAAATACGATCAGAAAAAGTACGAAAAAGTGGCGAAGCTCATTGATGAAGAACCAACATCTGATCTTCCGAAAAGGGTGGTTGAGGAAGCGTGTAGCAACGAGGAGCCGTTGAACCTTAATGGCAACTCGGTGCTCCACGAGGTGATCGCCAGGAGGAAGACCAGCCTGGCCGTCGCCATCATCGATATCCCGGATGACATCAACAGCCGCATTAATCTCCGCCACCGGAACTACTCCGGCAACACGCCGCTGCACATTGCGGCCAGGGAGGGCGATAGCATGGTGGCGATAGCCTTGTTACGGAGGGACCAAAACCTGGCGCACGATGTGAGCAATTTTTTTACCAACGAGGAATCTTCAAGCGTGGCACCAAGGGTGGAGAACTTGCTGCTTAGGGCGCTGAGTTTGCCAGCAAACTCATCAATCGTTTCGGTCTCTTTCATCCGGAGAGCGTCAAACTCACTCTTCAATGTTTGTACACGTGCCTTCTTTACCCGATCACTACCAAGGTACCTCGTCTTGAGGCTGTCCCAGACTTCCTTCGCCGTCTTCTTTGTTGCGATCTGGAGAAGGATGTCTTCGGGGACACACTGCAGGATGTATGCACGTGCCTTTTTATCCTTCTTTGCATCCACCTGGGCTCCTTCCGCTGGCTCCACCGCCTCCCAGACTCCCTGGGTATCAAGGATCGCCTCTGTCTTTATTGCCCACACAGTATAATTGTGAGGACTTAGCATCGGATAGGGAAATGACACTCCGTCGTTCTCCTTTACTGGGATGCTCGACATTTTATGTGGAATCGTGGATTCTTGGGTGTTCTATACTGACAAGGCTCTGATACCAATTGTTGGTTCAGAATCTATGAGCAGCACCCCGACAATACACACAAAAACAATAAAGAAGATAAAAAAACAAAACAAAAGGAACGTAGTAACTTGGGAAAAATTAATCTTGCTGTGTTGCTGTTTCCATTCACATTTGTGTTGTATATATACACCACAAGTGATAAATTCTGTCCCTGATAAATTCTTTCCTATTGTTGCTGGTATTGAGCAATTCTACGACCTTGAGTCTATACCATTTGAGGAGGCTATAGGGCGACTAAAGGCGTACGAAGAACGAACGCTACGACTACGCAGCAACACCAACGGCACTGAAGGTGAGCTCCTATTAACTCATGCCGAATGGCAAATGCGACAGAAGGGGAGCAACGTGGACACCTCGTCAGGAGGAAAGGGGCGTGGGTTCAGCAGCCCCAGTCGTGGCAACTGGCGTGGGCGTGGCCGAGGGCGCGGTCGTGGTCGTGGTACACAGCGCCAAGATAGTGCAGGAGGGACTAGCGGCAACAACAGTGGCACTCGTGATAAGAGACACATAAAATGCTTCAATTGTGAGAAAATGGGGCATTATGCGTCTGAATGCTACAGCAAGCGTCGTGGAGATGAGGCTCACCTCACTTGCGCCACCGATGAAGAGCCAGCACTAATGATGACCATGTTCCACGAAGAATCTCAGCGGCAGGATACCATTCGGCTCAGTGAAGAGAGATTGCTACCGGAGGTGTACCGGGGCGTCAAGAAAGGTGAAGACAAAGACGTTTGGTACCTTGACAATGGTGCCAGCAATCACATGACTGGACATCGCGAGAAGTTTCAAGAACTAGATGAAACTATCACCGGGAGGGTGAGGTTTGGCGATGGATCAACCATTGAGATCATGGGCAGGGGGACGACTGTGTTCGAATGCAAGAACGGCGATCAGAAGACCCTCCACGAGGTATACTACATTCCGAAACTTTGTAGTAATATCATAAGCCTTGGTCAGTTGACAGAAGCTGGGAACGAGGTGCACATGGAAGGAGATACCATGAAGGTGATTGATAGGAGCGGGAAGCTCTTGATGCTGGTAAAGCGAACGCAAAATCGCTTGTACAAGATAACCTTGAAGACATTCAAGCAAGTCTGCCTCCAAGCAAGCCTAGAAGACCCCACCTGGTTATGGCATGCAAGGCTCGGACATGTAAACTTTCATGACTTGAAGCTGTTGGGGGAGAAGAAATTGGTGGTTGGTGTGCCACTATTGCCCCAGACGAACAAGCTTTGCGAGGTGTGTGTGATCTCCAAACATGTAAGATCGTCATTCCCGCACCAAGCAAACCTTAGAGCGACGAAGCCGTTGGAACTTCTCCATGCTGATATCTGCGGGCCAATTTCACCAAGTACACTTGCTGGTAACAAGTATTTCTTTTTGATTGTTGATGATTGCACAAGGTGGATGTGGGTATTTGTCTTGACAGCAAAGAAAGATGCATTCCAAGCATTCAAGAAGTTCAAGTCCGTGACGGAGAACACGACTGAGTACAAGATCAAGACACTTCGGACAGACCGTGGCGGTGAGTTTCTATCCACGGAGTTCACTCGATTCTGTGAAAATGAAGGAATTGAGAGGCACCTTTCGGCTCCCTACACACCCCAACAGAATGGCGTTGTGGAGCGTCGTAACCGCACAGTGATGGCTATGGCAAGATCTCTCCTCAAGGGTATACATATGCCGGCAAGGTTCTGGGGAGAGGCGGTTAGGCATGCTGTCTATCTGCTAAACCGTCTCCCAACTAAAGCGCTAGGAGAACGTACTCCATTTGAAGCTTGGATGGGGAGAAAGCCACATCTTGCCCACTTGAAGGTGTTTGGTTGTATTGCCTATGCAAAAAATACAACCCCTCACCTTAAGAAACTTGACGACAGAAGCTCACCTATGGTATACTTAGGAGTCGAAGAAGGCTGCAAAGCTCATCGTCTATTTGATCCAAGGCATAACAAGCTACAAGTAAGTAGAGATGTAATATTTCAAGAAAATAGTGAATGGACATGGAACGCAGGTGCTGATAAAGAAGACTTACCTGAGTTTGTGGTGGTGAATGCATTCAACACCGACGAGGTGATTGTTACTGCAGACATTGAGGCAGCGGCGGAAGATGTCACACCATCATCAAGTCTATCTACCCCATCTTCGACAAGAGCATCAAGTCCGTCTACACCATCATCGAGCACCCAAGCAACTACCTCACCCGAGTCTCATGAAGGGCCAGTCCGTTATAGGTCCATTGCCGATATCTATGCCAACACTGAGGAAATAGTTGGTATTGATGAAGAGGAGAATGAGGTAATGCTGATGATGTCAGAAGAGCCGACCTGTTACCAAGAAGCTGCAACCGAGGCTTGCTGGTACGAAGCAATGGAGGAAGAACTGAAGACTATTGAGATGAACAAGACCTGGACCCTAACTGAGCTCCCATTAGGCCACAAACCTATCGGCCTAAAATGGGTGTTCAAAGTGAAGAAAGATTCAGCTGGAAAAGTGATCAAGCATAAAGCAAGATTAGTTGCTAAAGGCTATGTGCAAAAACAAGGCATCGACTTTGAAGAAGTATTCGCACCTGTCGCTAGACTTGATACTATTCGAGTCATTCTTGCACTTGCAGCAAATCAAGGCTGGGAGGTACACCATCTAGACGTGAAGTCGGCATTTCTGAACGGAGAGCTGGAAGAAGAAATATATGTCACTCAACCAGAAGGGTTTGAAATACAAAATCAGAAACACAAGGTGTACAAGTTATCCAAGGCCCTCTATGGACTGCGGCAGGCTCCACGAGCTTGGAACATGCGGCTGAACAGGAGTCTGAAAGAGCTCGGCTTCAAAAAATGCAATCAAGAACATGCAGTATATACAAGAGGTAAAAGAGAAGCTAGTATACTTGTTGGAGTGTATGTTGACGATCTCATCGTGACAGGAAGGAGCACAGAAGGAATAAACAAGTTCAAACAACAAATGATGACAGAATTTGAGATGAGTGATTTGGGTCTTCTCTCCTACTACTTAGGAATTGAAGTGGAACAACAGAAGAGCCGAATTTTACTTAGACAATCAGCCTATGCCAAGAAAATTCTATCTCAATTCCAGATGGCAGACTGTAATGCCACAAAGCAGCCGATGGAACACAAGACACAACTGCATAAAGACCTGGAAGGGACTCCAATTGATGCCACAGAGTACAGGTGCGTCATTGGCTGTCTAAGATATCTGTTACACACACGGCCAGACTTATCATATTCTGTCGGCATGGCGAGCAGATACATGGAAAAGCCTACAAGCATGCATCATAAGGTGGTCAAACAGATCCTCAGGTATTTAAAAGGTACAATCTATTTTGGACTTGCTTACACAAAGGGACCCCAGGAAATTAGTATATTCGGCTACTCGGACAGCGATTTAGCCGGCGATCTCGACGGGAGGAAAAGCACAAGTGGAATGACTTTCTATTTTAATGAAAGTCTGGTGTCCTGGAACTCACAGAAGCAGAAGACAGTGGCGCTTTCATCTTGTGAGGCAGAATTCATGGCAGCCACAACTGCAGCCTGTCAAGCTTTGTGGTTAAGAAGCCTTGTCAGTGAATTAACCAGTGAAGAGCCAAAACCGGTGACTTTGTTTGTTGACAACAGATCTGCTATAGCTCTCATGAAGAATCCTGTCTTCCATGGTCGAAGCAAGCATATAGATACAAAGTTTCATTTTATCAGAGAATGCATTGAGAAGGGACAGATTGTGGTGGAGTTCGTTAATACCGGAGAACAGCGAGCCGATGCGTTAACTAAAGCATTGCCAGGAGTGAAGTTAGCTGTCATGCGACAACTACTCGGCGTCCGTGATTTACAATCATGTCCGGATTAGGGGGAGTAATGTGAGCAAATAATCCGGATAAATTCAAATAAGTTGGACATGATAAGTTTTAACGTTTCGTTTAATATTTTTGATAACTTAGCCTTTCCTATTTTATAGCTTACGTGGCATTATTTCTATGGTTTAAGTGATGTAAGATCTTATCACTTGTGGTGTATATATACAACACAAATGTGAATGGAAACAGCAACACAGCAAGATTAATTTTTCCCAAGTTACTACGTTCCTTTTGTTTTGTTTTTTTATCTTCTTTATTGTTTTTGTGTGTATTGTCGGGGTGCTGCTCATAGATTCTGAACCAACACACGAGAGGAACAGGTGTGTGCTAACGATATATCGATCGAGTCGATCAGCTAACCATGCATGTACGCACTACTGTTCACTTACCATACAGCGGGCAATCGATAGGAAGGGGGAGACGCCGCGGGCTGGATCAACCGGTTAAGGCGTGGCATCCTTGCACAATGAGTTGTAGGGTCGAAGGTCCACGGACGCGCACTGGATGAATAATCTGGGCCGGCTGTGTTAAATTCCGGAGACACCACGCTTTACCCGGGCCAGCATTCACCGCTGATTTACCTCCTCCTAGGATCCCTGTGGGGCCAGGCCTAGGGGGCCGTTGGGCGGCGGGACCCGCCTTTTTTGCACGATAGGAAGGGGGAGACGCCGCTGCACGAGGCGGCGAAGTACGGCCGCTTGGAGGTGTTCTACAGCATCATTGATTTGGTTGGCTCCGAAATAGCCAACGATCGCACCGACGACGGCTTCACCATCTTGCACTGCGCCATCATGCACTACCAGACAGGTCGCTTCGATCGCTTTTATTTTTAAACAATTGCTTGCTAGCTACGAAATCAATCGCCAAGTCATTTAATTATGTGCAGAGGTAGCTTTGGACATCGCAACGAAATTTCCAGATTTGATATTGACACGAAATGCTGATGGGGCCTCCCCGTTGCAAATGATGGCGATCTATTTCAGAAAACCACCCGAAACTGGAATTTTGAATTCTCTTCTTCTTCTTCTTAACAATTGGAAAGCTCATCCAACCCTGAAAACTGGTACGTGTGTGTGTAGTGTGTGTATATATATATATATACTGAAAATTAATTTTTTAAAACGTAACAATAATTAGTAATGTAATGTTTATTAATTATTAGTTGCTGAAATTAACACTTCAGGAAAAAGAATGGTGAAAGCGAGAGAGGAGAATATGTCAAACTACGAAATGAGCATGAAACTCCTGGAACGCTTACTCCGGCAGGCCCAAGGCTTCGAATTCTACGTCATGGGATTCACAAGTCAAAGCTCAATCAAGCGGCCCTCCATAGCTAGAGGTAGCCATATGCGGCTTCCTAGTATCGCCAGAACAGATTCCGCTGTGTCGATTGCAGAAGAAAGTACTGATCGGCAGGACGAGGCGCCGGAAGTGAAATATAAGATAAGATGGGAGGAGTCTCCGCTGATCACCGGCGTCAAGCTGGGCCTCGACGACTTCGTCATCAAAATACTCCAACTGTCCCCATGGTTAGCCACCTACGTCGATTACGACGGCACGAACGTGCTCCAGGCCGCCGTCAAGTATGGTCGGAGGCGGGTCGTGCAGGTCATCAAAGAGGACGAGCGGCTGCCGACGTGGTTGTTCACCGATCTGGAGTCCGACACCAACAACACCCTTCTGCATATCGCAGCTTCCAACAAGATCTCCAATACGGAAGCAAATCCCCTACGTCTGCAAGATGAACTCGAATGGTTTGAGGTAGCAATTATATATATATATACAAATTAAATCTAGCACTCGATCGATCGATAAACTTATAAATTCATCATTAATTCGAATTAACATCAAAAATACTGGACGAAATAACTTATGAATGTTAATTGTGCTAAACAAACGTCAAAAATGATGTTTAATTTTCAATTCATATATAGATGCTCAAAAAGGACGTCGTTCCTTCAAACCTGTGGGACTACCGAAACAGAAGATGGATGACCGCCCAGGAGATGTTCGACGAGAAGCACGAGAGGACGGTGCAGGTGTGCAGTGACAAGCTAGCGGAGAATGGCCGGGCCTGCTCCCCGCTGTTGGCAGCGGTGGTGTTCACCTCCAGCTTCTACATCCCCGGCGAGGACAACCGGGAGAGCAACCGACTGGCCTTCAAGATCTTCTCCCACGTCTACGTGGTGGGGTTCTCCTTCGCAGCCACCTCGCTGGTCATGTTCCTGATGCTGGCCTTGAGGCCGTTCAATCAGCGGCACTTCCGGCGGGTGGTGCCATGGCACTACGTGACGGCGTGCTTCTTGCTGACCATGTCCCTGGCCGCCTTTATCATCGCCTTCGCCTGCAACATGTACCTGCAAATCTACGGCAAGCAGAGGAAGTCCCGTGCCGACTTGACGAAGCTGCTGCTGGAGCTCCTCCTCGTTCCCGTCCTCTGTGCCTTGTCGCTCTCCCTCACTGGAACCTCCTGGAGATTCAGTACCCTTAAACGTCTCGCCAAGTAATTAATTCTATCTTCTATCTCATTAAACAGCAACTTGACAATTCATGATAAGTTGATTTCATTTGTGTGTCAAAAACTTCTTGAATTGATTTCGTGGCAATTCATGATAAGAATTGCTTTGTTTTTCTTAGTGTGGATTTGATTGGCATTGATGAGTTGTAATCATTTGAAGTAATATAATTCCGAATGATAAAAGTATTGAATTGTTTTACCTCTCTTCCTATCCGTGAAACCGATGACTCTAGGGAAGATGATTCTAGAGAAGCCGCTGATGTGATAATTTTACATTTTTTTTATAAAAATATTGAATTGCAATACAAATTTACCGAGAACTTTTAAAGTGATTATCCAAACAAAAGTTGAAAAAAAATTATTTTACTAACATTTTTCACTCGATCCAAATAACCGCATGCTTCCTAATTTCATTTCTCTATTATATGACAATTTTTTTACTATTTAATTCAGAATTTGTAACTTTAATAATCAACTCTGAATTCGTAAAATTTAAAATTAAATTATGTTAATATTTTTTTTTGTCACTGAAGATAATTTTAAAATTTATTATTAATTTTCTCTAATTTTTTAATATAAAAAATATGTATTTTTTCACTTTAAATAGGCTGGTCATGTCAGGCACAACCCGAAAAAAAGAAAGGGCATATACAACAAGCAGTTAGCTGAAAGGGAGCTCTCCAATATTTCTTTTTTGTCACTAACCTCATCACAGGAGACACGATCAGTAACCCATCAAATGCATCAACTCTGAAAGACTATGAGCCATACATTTTCTTCTTTTTTGTTAAAAAAGACTTTGATTATTAGTTCTTGGTTTACAAGGGAGCTCTCTAATATTCTTCTCATTATTTACTTTTGAGCATATATTTTGGTGATGCTGTGGCAATGCCAGAACTTCAAAAATGGGTTAGTAATGAGTTAATGATCATAGGTTTAGAGTTTAGATGTCTCTTTAATTTTAATTTAATTTAATTTTAATTTTAATTTAAATTTTAATTTAAGTCCTTAGTTATCTCACCCGATTTAAATTTTTAATCGAGAAATCCTACAATTTTGTGAGATGAATTAGATTTAATTATAGAGTTTGATTTAACTTTGGTTAGATTCAGATTTAGCTTTGGACTCAACAAATAAACATTCTTTGGATAAACTTCTGGGCTATGGTGAGTCACTTAGATATCATTAGAATAACCATGCCTTCGAAGTTTTTCAAATAGTCCTATTTACTGAACTTAATTACAAAACCTTGGTCTAGCTGGTTAGGATCAGTAAGGGGTAGCTTCATATAGTTTCACTTAGGCAAATGCACCAGGTCGAAGTCATATCTTCCTAGACATGCATAGACTAAGCTTCCATAACGTACTATCATCCAAAACTTTACCAATACCGTAGGTCAAGTTAAACTTTTGTCCTTTTTTATTCTAGTCCTAATTACCCTGCCGGGTAGGTTAGTTTTGGAGGTACCGATTATTCTGGAGCCTCCTCTGAATTAATGGTCATTAATTTTGTATTTTATTTCTTGGTTTATGTCTATTTCTTTTATAGTTATATTTAACTTCATGATAGTCTAAGTTTTGATGGGTTTTAAAATTTTTGGATTTTGAATTTATTGTTATAGGTTTGTATTTTGGTTTCTGATCAAATTTTACATAATGTATCTTGTCTTTGGATATGTAAAATTAGCTAAGTACTACTTGCGTGGTTAAGCATGCTTTCGGAACTCAAGCTTTACTTGTTGGTTTGTGTTGGGTTATTAATGATTTGAATGTTTTGTTTGAACTTGACTTATAACCAAGTCCGGTTTTATTGTAAAATACTTTTTTGATTATTTAAAATTAGATCTAATTTTTTGGATCTTGTTGTAAATTTCTCTAACATTTCTTTTAAATTTTTTAATTTCTATTTTTAATGATAAATTCTTCTCCTCAAGTGTTATCTTGAGTTTGATTGTTATTTGTGGGTTGTTCCTTGAGGTTTTAATTTTCCTCACGGAGCAATTTGTTTTCATTTTCTAATTTAACTAATTTATTGTTTAAACAAGAAATAATTTTAAAGAACTTTCGATTTAAGTTAAGGTATACCTCTTCGGGACCTTCGGAAACGAGTACGGACTCGTGGCTCGATTCGAGTTTAGACCCGTCTTCCATTTCGTCCTCCGACTCTGCTTCGCGAGCCATCAACGCGAGATAACTTTTGTGCTTCTGATCTTCAGCCTCCGATTCTTCCGAAGACGAGTCATCCCACGTCGCTTTTAGAGCCTTCTTCTTGGATGATTTCGTCTTGTCGCTCTTCAGTTTCGGACACTCATTCTTGTAGTGACCATTTTTGTTGCATCCGAAGCACGTCACGTTCCTTGGTTCGGGGGAGTTGATCTTCTGTAGGTCTTTCTTGCTGAAGCTCCTCTTCCTCTTGGTGAATATTTTCCTTACCAGGTTCACCAGGTGCTCTTCATCTTCAGACTCCTGATCGGACTCACTTTGTGATTCTGGCTTATTTTTCATCTTCTCCTTGGAGGAACCTACAAACAGGACAATACCTTTCTCGGATCCAGCATTAGTCTGCTCATGCAACTCTAGTTCACAAAATAGTTCGTCAAGTTTTAATTTAGATAAGTTTTTAGAAATTTTGTAGGCATCCATGATAGATGCCCACAAATTGTTACGCGGAAAAGTGTTTAATGCGTACCTTATCAGATCCTTGTTTTCCATCTGGTGGCCTATCGTATGGAGCCCGTTGAGGATATCCTTGATCCTTGTGTGGAATTGACTCACCGTTTCTCTTTCCTGCATTTTAATGTTAAATAATCTATTTAGTAAGAGATCGCATTTTGTTACCTTCGTGTCGCTTGTTCCTTCATGTAGCTCGATCAATTTATCCCATAATTCCTTTGTGTTCTGGTGTGGTCCCACCTGGTTCAGTTCTTCCTTCGTCAACCCGCATTGTAGCGTGTTGAGAGCTTTGAAATCTGTTGACACCTTCTTTTTCATGTCCGGAGTCCACTGTTCTGGGTCGAATGGAATTCTGGAGTTGTCAACTGGTGTTCTGTAGCCTTTTGAGACACTGAACCATTGGTCGAAGTCTGTCTTCAGGTAGACTTCCATCCTTTTCTTCCAGTATGGAAAATCATACCCGTTGAACAAGGGAGGACGTACTATGATGAAGCCTTCGAGTTGAGACATAATTGACCTGCACACACAAGAAAAATGAACGAAGGAATCCCAAGACTAGGTCTTGGATTAGTAGTGCGGGAAGAAATAAGAACAATAAAAAGAACTAAATTGATGTTGCACCAATTCAGTTTAATTGCAAAGGAAAATGTTTCCAAAAAGGTAATATTACCAGTTTGGAATTTTGCGAAAAATCAAAAATCGAAAGCAAATAAGAGGAAAGTTTCACCCCCTTGTCTGATTGGTGGTTGCACCAAATCAGAGCGGTACCTGCTCTGATACCACTTGTTGGATCTAATTTAAGCTAGAGAGGGGGGGTGTGAATAGCGATTTAATTCTTCGTAAAAGTACGCAACGAAAATTAAAATAAGGAAAAACACAGAGCACGGGACACCAAGTTTTTTACTTGGTTCGAAGCCTAGGTCGACTCCTACTCCAAAGCCCGCGGTCGTTAACCGCTTTCGGTGGGCAATCACTATCAATCCGTAAAATGGTCACAATTTGAAAGTACAAGTATTAAATGAAGAACCAGTATACCGACAATACAAAGGTGAAGAAATTAGATGTCAGATGTCGGAATAGCAGAGCGCAGTTGCAGACTTTGAGGCAGCGTACAGGAGAACTTGATGTTATGTTCGAATTGTTAATTTGACACTGCTCCCCGAGACTCCTTTTATAGCCTCTGCAGAACTGATCCAGATCCTCGAAGTTCGGGATCAAGTTTGACCCGAAGCGGATTGGTTGACCGATCCCCGGTTCGGTCAACTGATCAGATGACTTCTACCTCATCTGATCCGTTCGCTCCGCTTCGTCAGGGTCAACTCCTATCTTGGTTCGGTCGACCGATCCCCTGTTTCGGTCGATCGATAAGTTTCTCTGACCAGGTCCATCCGGCCTGAATCCAGCCGACGATCATCCTTGGTTCGGTCGACTAATCTCAAGGTCCGGTCGACCGATCCCCTGGTCCAACCCGGTTCGTTTGCTGGAATTCGGATCTGTTGCTGCTTGGAGGTTCGGTCGACCGATCCTGGTCAGTTCTAACCCTGCACCAAAAATGTTAGTTTCCTGCAAGACGGAGTTATAATAAAATATAATTAAATAGAAAAATAGTAATTAGATTCCATCTTACCGAGACCGGAATCTAGTCAAGATCTCGACTTAGAGTTCCGAAATGGCTTTAAGTCGGATCGGCGCCTAAGTTCCCTTTCCGAGAACGCATCCTCACAGTCACTCCCCTTCAGTGACTTACCTTCACTTACTTGCCAGACGTCCGGTCAGCCCTTCGACCCGTCTGGACTTCATGCCAGCTATCCGGTCAGCCCGTCGACTTAGCTGGACTTCGTGCCAGCTATCCGGTCAGCATGTCGACCTAGCTGGACTTCGTGCCAACTATCCGGTCGACCCATCAACTAGGGCTGTAAACAAGCCGAGCCGAGCCGAGCTTTGGGGTGTTCAAGCTTGTTTGATAAGATAACCGAGCCGAGCCGAGCCGAGCTTAAAATGAACCAAGCTTTTGAAATGAGTGTTCAAGCTTGGTTTGGTTTATTTTTTATGAGCTTGAGCTTGTTTAAAGCTTGGCTTGAGCTTGGTTCAAGCTTGGCTTGAGCTTGGTTCGTTTAGATGTTATCAAGCTATCAATTCAAGCTTGTTTGAAACTTTTAATTATTTGATTAGTTATTAAGATTGATAATTTAAATTTATTTATTTTATTTTATTTTATTATTTATTTAGCATATTGAAAAGAGTTTTATTAATAAATATGATTCGTGAACATTGTTCACGAACGTTGTTCACGAACATTGTTCACGAACGCTGTTCACGAACGTTAACGAGCTGAACACATATGTGTTCAAGCTTGTTTGTTTAGCTTAACGAGCTGTTCAAGCTTGTTTGTTTAATTAATCTAATGTATATTAAACGAACATAAACGAGCTCTTACCAAGCCGAACACCAAGCTTGTTCACGAACGCTTAGTTCATTTACAGCCCTACCATCAACCTAGCTGGGCTTCGTGCTAGACATCCGTTCAGCCCGTCGACCTATCTGGACTTCTCCTACATGCTTGATCAAAGCGTTAGACAATAACAAAACTAACTTAACCTAATTTTGTCATTCATCAAAACCTGGGTTAGACCGTTAGTGCTAACCGCACCAACACCGGGCGCCCGGACCTTGTTTTCCAGCAGTTTCCTTCATGCAAGAAAAACGTTAGTCCAAGGCACTCATATCTCCTGCAAAACATATTATTAGCACAGTTCATAATTCAATAGAAAGAGTATGACTTAGATTCCGTCTTTCCGAGATTAGAATCTAGTCACGATCTCGACTTAAAGTTCCGAAATGGTTCTAAGTCGGATCTGCGCCAAAGTTCCTTTCCCGGGAACGCGTCCTCACAGTCACTCCCCTCTAGTGACTTACCTTCACTTACCTGTCAGACGTCCAGTCAGCCCTTCGACCCGTCTGGACTTCGCGGCAGCTATCCGGTCAGCCCGTCGACCTATCTGGACTTCGTGCCAAACGTTCGATCAACCCGTCGACTCGTTTGGACTTCATGCCAACTATCTGGTCGGCCCATCGACCTAGCTGAGCTTCGTGCCAGACATCCGGTCAGCCCGTCGACCTGTCTGGGCTTCTCCTGCACACTCGGTCAGAGTGTTAGATTAACAACAAAACTAACTTAACCTATTTTGTCATTCATCAAAACCTGGGTTAGACCGTTAGTGCTAACTGCACCAACATTAACAACCACCTAAATTGTAACCAAGTAAACGATCTGTCTCTTTTTTTTAATTAAGTTTCTTTTTATACAAGTGTTTCTTAATTTAGCGTGAAAAGACGAGAAAGGTTTTATTTTTATTTTAAGCTATTCAACTCCCCTTTTAGTCGGCCGCCAAAGGGACTAACAATTGGTATCAGAGCGAGATCATTCTTCATTGGACTAATCTCCAGAAGAAGCACGAGCCAGAACTATGATCCAAGATCGAACCATGAGGGTAAAACATTGAACAAAGTAGGGGAGGCCCTGAGCAGGTCAAGAGTGACCCGATACTTGAGGGGAGGCTCTGAGCAAGTTAAGAGTGATCTGATGCTTAAGGGGGACCCTGTGGTCTTTTGTTTGAGGGGGGATTGTTAAGGTTGTAAGGTTGCAAACATAATCCTATATTGAAAACACATGGGAAAGATTATGAGTTTATAAGAAAAAGATATCTCTATTGGCATAAGATCTTTTGGGTAGAGTCCAAGAGCAAAATAATAAGGGTTTAGACCCAAAGTGAACAATATTATACCATTGTGGAGATATATAAATTCTTTTCGATCTTTCAACTGGTATAGAGCTCTTGAATGTACGTAAAAGACTAAATTCTTTTACATTAGTTGTTCGGAATGTAAAAGAATTTAGTATTGTAAGTACCCCCTGGTAGTTTTGATGTGATCAACCAAGTCATGTTAGGTCCTGTTATATTTTGATGTCTTGTGTCTAAGTGTGCAGGAACTTAGGAGTATAGGAGGTCGAGCGAAAGATACAGCTAGCGAGAACGAGCATAAGAGGCCCTGCTATGTTTTGATGCACTGTGTCTAGTTAGGCGTCTGACCTTCTACATGCAAAGTGTCACTACACTAGGGTAAAATATCCTAATATGATTTACCTATCTATATTTTGTCATGGGACCAATGATACTGGCCACTTAGGCTACGTTTGGTATGGTGTAATCTGACTTGTAATGTAATCAAAATTACATTACAATATTAATTACTTTATTTAGTAGAGTTTTAAAGTTGAAATGTAATATAATCTGGATTACAAAATAGAATAAAGTTTTGTAATCTTGTTTATAAGACAAAGACAATGTAATCCGATTACATTGTTAGGTCACCGTTTAATTAGAATTTAAATGTCAAATATATCCCTAGTCCATTTTCGACATCAATCGATCATCGACTTCACTTCCGCCGTAGCTTGGGTTGGGCCTGACATAACCTCCGGGCACCGCAACACAACCCAAGCTCGGGACAGAATGAACAGTTAGTCCACCTAACCCAACTACAGAACCTTCGTTTTCCCCCAATGACTCCATACAAATACAAAGAAAGAGGTCATATACAACAAGCAGTTAACTGCAAGGGAGCTCTCCAATATTCTTCTTTTTTGTCACTAACCTCATCACAAGAGACACGATCAGTAACCCATCAAATGCATCGACTCTGAAAGACTATGAGCCATACATTTTCTCAATGTATACTCCCCTGTTTACTTGTGCTCAGTGCAGAATGCATGCTTGGAGGTCAAACTTTAGACTTGCGAGCTTTAACACTGCGTGGCAATTGGCTTAAGTTTTTTCCCCATTGAGTCATTGACAATAAAATGACTGGTCACTGCTCATGTTTGACCTCTTTTTTCTTTGTTAAGTTGATTGCCCCCAATCTAACATGGAAAAACAGAGAGTCAACAAGTTAGTCGAATTCTTTCACACCAATATATGGCTACGTTCATCGAGTTACTCTGAAACTGAATGGTATTCATACTACAAAAGGCCGATCGACATTAGCTTTAATTTGCGGATGAGGTGTGCTTCATGCATGACGACGAGGCTGCAAATTAATTATGTAATGGAATCTCGAAATCATGTCAAAGTTTGGTTGGAAGCGAGGTGGTGAAGAGTGTTGGTAAACGAACGTTGAAAATGTGAATGGATGGAGAAGGAGAGTACAGAGTACACATACAAATTTCTCCACTGAAGTCGACCAATTAATTAACCGAAACCATACATGGATTGGGAGGCAGTCTCAAGTGACACGTACTCCTGACCAAATGCTTATCTAATAAAATGATAAAATTAAATCTGAAGACCACAGCAGAATCATTTGCAGGACATGCCCTTCAATATCTAGTACACTACTTTAAATTAGATGATTAATGTCAATCAGAAGTTGGTGCGTCAGTTGAAGAGTTCGAAGGCAAATCTTGCAGTAACTTGATTTGTACTATCAACAGAATCTCCTTCATCACTCCAATGGAGGCTCTCGAGTCCTTTCAGATGTTGCTGTTGCCCATTGTCCAATGTGGGTCCGAGGTTGGTGAAATCGATCTTGTCATAGTGCCACCTGAATTTCTTCCTCCCCTCTCTCATTCTTCCAGTGTTGTATATATGCATGAATCAGCTACTGAAGATTACAACAGAGAGAGAAACAGAGAGATCGGAAGAGAGACAAATGGGACGAGGCCGAGCTCCATGCTGCGCCAAGGTCGGCCTGAACAAAGGCTCGTGGACGCAGGAGGAGGACATGAGATTGGTTGCTTACATCCATAAGCATGGCCATGGAAACTGGAGAGCTCTTCCGAAACTTGCAGGTGACAAACATGATCATAAATTTGCTCTCTGTTTCACTTTAGTGGTTACCATCTTGTTCAGATTGACATGGAGTTGTGTGTGTCTTTTAAGGTTTGTTGAGGTGCGGCAAGAGCTGCAGGCTGAGGTGGATTAATTACCTTCGCCCAGACATCAAACGAGGCAACTTCACCAAGGAAGAAGAAGAAGCCATCATCAAGCTACATGGCTTGTTGGGGAACAAGTAAGCTCATGTTTACAATTACTAACCACCTTAATTAAGCAGATTAACCCAATCTCTCGATGCAACATCTTGCTTTGTTCAGATGGTCCAAGATTGCATCTTTGTTACCAGGAAGAACTGATAACGAGATCAAGAACGTGTGGAACACACATTTGAAGAAGAGATTGGCCTCGCCATTCACAATTTCTTCCTCCTCTGCCTCGTGCCACGAGCAAGATCGAAGCAAGCCTGACAAAGAAGGAGATTGCACTGAAATTCTTAACTCGAACGCTTGTCTCGTCGACGGCGAGCTGATCGAGATCCCCATCGACGCTAACATGGACTTGTGGAGCATGCTCGAGTACGATAGCCACTCCAACATAACGCCAAGCTCTTCCTCATCGATAGAACTAGTCAAGGAGATGAACCCTGATCCCCTCTCCCAAGAAGAATTGGTCACCAGAGATCATCAACCTTTGATTTCGGACGAAGTGATCGATCCAAACATTTGGAGCATGATGATTAATGAGGACGATGATGCCTGTTCATTTGCTCCGGAATTGGAGATCAGCAACTATCCCTGCGATAACTGGTTCGTGTGCTTGGAGGAGGAGCTTGGGCTGAGACCAGAGCCGGCCGGCAGCTACCATGAACAGTGTCATGTTGCTTTCGATCAGGACCCTCCTCACCATCCCTCTTAGATTGCGTTGACTTTAGAGTATCTTGAAAGATTGACACGATCAAGTTTGAAGGACGTTGGTCGACATTTGTCAGCCTCTCATGAAGTTAGTAGAAAATGTAGGTGATCAAGTTGGAATCATGCTTTTCAACATGTTAAACTCCTTAGAATACACGTCAAAAGATTTATTAATTAATAAATAAAATATATTAGAAGAAAGCTTACTATAATATAATAAAATTTGAGAAAGAAGCACTCTTTTTATTTATTAAAAAAATAAATAATAATTTGATGATATCTGATTTTATGAAAATTTTTGATCGATCATCGGGATAAATTAAGAAATACATACGATGATCAATTCAGAAGTTTAATATTTTTTTTTTACGCCCTTCATTTAAAAATAAAATTCTTATAAATATGTCGTAGCTAGGGTTCGAACGATAAATATTTAAATAACAATCTGAATATCTTAATGAGATACCATGACCCCGAGGACACTCCTTTTATTTATTAGAATTGTCAAGCGGTGGTCTTTTATTTTCAACATGATTATAATAATTATAATTTATTACTATTATAATATGAAAGCTTTAATTTTAATTTTAATCAATACTAGCGATCACGCAACAGCAGGGAGGAAGAATAATTCGGCTAGAAAATAGTTATAATTTTTTAATATTATTTGTACTTTTATGTTTTTTATAAGATAAGTCTTTAATATTTTTATAATTTTATACATTTTTAATTATACTTATAAAAAATTAAGGTGAGATGATTGCTCCATCAAAATTATAAGTGGCTCAGTCTATTATCGTGTAATATAATACATCAACATGTATAAGTAGCAGACTCCCCTTCATCTTTTAAAAAAATTAATTTAATACTTTATAATAAATATTTAACTAATAAAAATAAATACTAACTCCGTCCATAAATCTTGACCTCTGCCTAGTTCTAATCAATATTAATAATATTATGATTTACAATATTTGTTTTTAATATTGTAGCAATTATGATTCAGAGCTACCACAACAAAATCGAAAATAAGGACATAGAAAATAAAGATCTATTTTTTAAAACAAAAGTGGATGTAGAGATCATGTTTTGATCATTTTAAAAAAATTGTTTTCTCAAAAAAAAAAAAAGAAATATAGAAGGAAGGAAAAATAAAAACTAAATATAATTATTTTTTTCTAAAATTAAAAAAAAAACTTGTTTAAAGTTTACCATCTATAATTCTTCACGCCATCTATTATTTTTGGGCAACATTTTATATATTTTCTATCATTGACCATCTACCATAGATTTAATCCTCCCAAAATTATGACAAAATAAATTTGTACATCCGAATCTTTAGCCATTCATTGTTGCTCACCACCCTTTCATTTTCTACGTGTAGCATTAATGCTTAACACCTATTCTTCATTTTCCCCATTATCACCTCATATATCTTGTCATTGCTTGGCATATTTTTTAATATTGAGGTGAAGAATAAGTCCTAGGTCTCTTTTTTTCTCCATAATCTTCTTGCCATTTTTTTCTCTTAACTTGTATTTTACATAAGGTAAGGGAATTATGATCCTCATCTAATTGCCTCTTTGGAACTTTAAGGACACCTCAACTATTAATTAATGCTTTGTGGAAAGAGAAATTATTCATTATCTATTAGTGCTTTAGGAGTATAAGCTTGTATGATAGGATTCTTAAGGATAGTTTAGCTTATCATTCAATATTGAGCATTATGTTTGCAGTAGTTTATGTGATGTCTACCGAAAAAAGATTGTCTAAATCTCTAGATGAGAATTTGGAAGCATGGATCATCCATCATGCAATGAAAATATGGAGATTCATATGATAGTACTCAATGCATGTGAATAATATATATATTCTTGTGAAAATCTTTGATGTAATTCAGCTTCATACAGATCATTTTGCCACAATGCTTGCTAGTGATGACATATTGGCTCGGCGTCTAAAGAATAAGGAGCGACAACGCCGATATCGAGCAAGGAAGCGTCTTAAATCAGAGACGAGGAGCTCATTCTTCCTATGGCAGTCGCCAAGTTTGCAAAATGAAGCATCATTGATGCATCTAAACTCCTCTCATTTGTATTCTTGGCAACTTGAAGTTCCTCCGATACCATACACTTATTTACGGTCAGAGTCACAAATGTAGTGGTAGAAAATGGAAGAAGGGTGCAAGAGAAGCACACACATCTTATGAACATGAAAATCCAATAAAAAGGAATTGGAAATTTGATGCAAGAAACAAATTTAAAGAAGCAAGTGATGGATTTGTTTGCTGACTAGCGACATTTGTATTCTTAGTTGTTGTTTGGCCACATAAATCTCTACTAAAAAGATAAACTTAGAACCAACAAATTAGCAATTAATATAATGTGTGTTATGGATGCCAAAATTCTGATTAACTTTGTTTCGGTGATTTACCAAATAACGTAGCTACTTTTGCATATTATCCAAAAAGCATACCCATTTGAAATTAACCAAATCACGTATCCTGCTCATTTTAATTCCTATAATACCCTCTCTTCCTGTTTACTGTTCTTCTGAAAAAAAAACTCTTAACCACTCTATTTTTTTCTAAAAAAAAAAAAGACTTAATCTCCTCTTTTGTCTCATGTGAAGAGTTCGCTTACGAAGTGGGCTAATGGCTTGCTCTCATGCTTGTTGAGTTTTGTCTATGTAAGGAACTAGAGCTCTAAGCATACAGAAAGTACAATGAAAAAGTTAATTCCCTTTCAGAAGATCCATGCGAAGGAAAACCACATACTAAGTTTGTTAAAAGGAGTTATACCTTTAGTGCGTGCACACGAACTCCTTAAAGCAAGGATCTCACGAATAAGTCTTCCATCCGTCTCACGAACTCACGAAGTGAAGAAGAGAACCAACCAATGTTGTGCTAGCAACTACAAAAGGAGGTTCGGCAAAAGGTGGAAGAGAGAAGAGAAAGATCAAGAACACAAAATCTCTATTCATGAAAATGAATCAAAACCTCTTTTGTACTTATTCATGAAATTGCCTTAATGTCAATTGCCTTAATTGACATTAATATTTGTCTTCATCCAATGCATGATCAATTCAAAATTGGTCACCTTTTGCTCTTCATTCAATACATGATCAATTCTAAATTGAACACTTTCTCTTCCTTGATGAATTCAAATTCATCAAATCACTCAATGAGTTTAACTCATTAATCATCATTAATCCGAATTGACTCAATGAGTCTAATTCAAATTGGACTCAATTCAATAGTTGGATCCAATTGAGTCTAACTTAATGAGTCTAATTTGAATTAGACTTAATCCGATGATCCATCATATGGACTCATCTCCAAATCAACTTGTTATATGTGTGTGACCCAATAGGTTCTCGTAACTTTGGCAATGTCTCTAAAATCATTTTTAGATACATAAACAATGAGTGACATCTAGTAAGGCATCATTGCTACCCAAGTGACGAGAATGTCAAGATCTGACTTAACATTTCCGTGTCTATTATCTTGTATGACTCAATCCTTTTATCCTTGGTATCTAGATTGATTAATGAGACATAGATCGTATCATCCTTTGATCAATCTTTGTGTTTCTTGATATCTAAGTAGACACTCATACAAATAAGCTCAATATCTCATATTGACTCATTTGAGCATGGTCATGCATTCTTGTGTCCTACTAATTAAGAGACCTACAGATATCGCTTTCATCATATGGAAGAGAAAGATCTCATCTACATCACTCACATCCCTCCGCAAAACTTATTGCATACCCAGTAATCAACTTTGTAGTCCACTTTGTTTCAGGCGACGTTTGTCGATACCAAAGTATACAACTCCTTATGTAGGGAACCGTAGTGACTTCAGGTCTAAGAATTATTCATACCAATAGTCACATGAGAATGTTTATGACACTCATATAACAATCCATGAAACATTCTCATGACGGGTCATTCAGTACATATTCTCTAATATATACTCATGTGTTAACCTGATATTTCATATCCATGATTTATGAGATTAAGTCATCCGTTGACCTACATGCTAGTCTTAACACATTAATATTGTCCTTATATATTAATACTTGACTAGTAATAGTTAAGAGTAGTGTTATATATAAATTTATAATATTCCACAATCAATTCAACTAATCGATATGTTGTAGATTAGAACCTACTACCCTAGGATATTATTATACTTATTCATTCAACATTGAATTAAAGTAAATATAATAAATTGATAGATCGGATGCGAGCGATAGAGAGGGGGGGGTGAATATCGCTTCTTTTAAAACTCTTCTTTTACTTTTAAATCAGAATCGTGCAGGGGAAAGTAAAAAGGGAGACAGGTTCATTTACTTCGTTCGGAGCCTAGCTCGACTCCTACTCGAAGGCCCACGGTCCTAGACCGCACCGATGGGCAATCACTATAACTCTTCTTTCTGTAACCTTCGGAAAGAAGCAGATCGTACAGATACAAGAAGTATAAGATAGTAACAACCCTACTATCTTATTTAAACTTAAGTGCAATACAAAATAAATATACCGACAATAGTATGCGTAGGATGTAACTTGGTCGGTACTTCCGGACGGAGCTGTTGGATCAAGAAGCGCTAGAGGGGGGGTGAATAGCGCTCGCGGCTATTTCGTTTTTCGAATTCGTAAATCGTACGAGAAACTAACAGAGTAATAAGCAGCGGAATAAAAACAATCAAACACAGAGACACAAGGAATTACTTCGTTCGGAGCCTAAGGTGACTCCTACTCGAAGGCCCGCGATCCTTGATCGCTTTCCGTGGGCAACAACTATAAGCTCGATAAGAATTACAAACTAATTACAAAGAAAGTATTATAACAATGTTATACCGACAACTTAAAGAAGAAGAAAACAGAGCTCCGGGTCGTCGGAATGTTGCAGCAGCACTTCGAAATGATTTTGTTAGCAGCACGTTGAAGAAAGAAAGCCTGGAACTTGATTGTTTAAGGTGCTGTTCGAAACCCCCTTATAAAGGGCATCCAAGGCGCCTTGAAAGCCTCCGAAGGCGCCTCCATAGCTCCGAGTCCACCGTGCAGATGAGCGCTGATCATTCTGCGCTTATCACCTTGAAGGCGCCTTCATAGGTCTTCAAGGCGCCTCCATAGCCAACCGAGGCGCCTTCAGCCCTGCTTCGCGGCCAGGTCAGCTTTTGCACCCGAAGCACCTCCAAGCCCCATGGAGGCGCCTCGGACACTGTTCATCCGGGGGAAAACATCATTATTTTGTACCTGCAAGATATGTTAGTCCCAAACAATATCCTGCAACACAAGGTTAGCATAAAACAACAGTATGAATATGATAAAGAATAATATGACAGTCTCCGGACTGTCCGGGTCTGACTTTGGATTTCCGACCGGAAACCCTAGGTCGACCCGACGCCTACTGTTCCCTCTACGGGGAACGCGTCCTCACCTACTCCACTCAGGAGATTTACCTGTTGCTAGTGCGATCCTCCAGATCGACTGGACTTTTGCTCAGCACTCGACGCTTCCGGACTTTCTGCTGGACAACCGCTTCCCGGCTAGTCCAGTCTTTCACCTGGTTCGCGACACCAGGACTTTCCACCTAGGGTTACCACCCCCTAGGACTTTTGCCTGAAGCCATCGACCTGCCAAGACTTTCCGCATAGGGTTACCACCCCCTATGACCTAAGGTTACCACCCCCTAGGGTTTTCCCTTTGCCTAACCATAGCTAGGACTTTCCTGAAATACTCAAACAGACTTGTTAGATTACAAAACACCTTAACTTTGAATCCTTTGCCATTATCAAAATACGAGTTCGATCGTCGGATGCTTCCCGCATCAACAGGAGCGACTTGCTGAGTTGTTGAAGATGTGTAGCACAATCCTTACGTGAAGAAGAGCTTTTGAGATGATCAGAAGAGTTGTTCTAGCCTCAAACTTCGAGCCTCATTTGATAGGTGTAATGGAGGTTTGGTTGGCCGATCCTTCTGTTCGGTCGACCAAACCAGCTCCCATCCTTTCCTGGCTTGAGTCTGACGCTGGCTCGATCTCTGACATTAACTGATCTTTAATGGTTCGGTCGACCGATCTCATTTTTCGGTCGACCGATCAGCTTCCTTCCTTGTTCGTCTTGATTCGCTGAGATCAACATTCAATGCACCATTAATGCTGATTGGTTCGGTCGACCGATCCATAGGTTCAGTCGACCAATCCGCTTCTTTTCCTTTTGCTACTGATCGGTGCTAATGAACTGCTGTGCTGAGTCATCATGGTTCAGTCGACCGATCCTCTGGTTTGGTCGACCGATCAAACTTTGACCGGACTATACTCTGTTTTGGTCTGAACTGATACCTGCTTTGAGTTGACCTGGTTCGGTCGACCGATCCTCCTGTTTGGTGGACCGATCTGGTCAAACCTGTAAAACAGTGTTAGATAATAACCCTGCAAAATAGAGATTAACACGGTAATATTATAATGCGTGAGTAGTATAAAAGACAGTAGAACTGTCTTGATCTCAACTTGGAAACCTTCCCGGTTTCTTCAGTTGGATCAGCGACCTTAGGTTGTTCCTTTCAGGAACCCGACCTCACTGTCGCTCCTTGATAACCATCATTTTGTATTGATATTTTGATTCATATAAGCATGTCATTTGAGCTTCTCATGTGTGTTAATTCCACATTTATATCATATTTCATGAGTTGTATTCATTTGTGGACTTAATTATAAATTATTTTATAATTGCTGTATTTGATGCTAATGTTTTGATATATTCTTTGTAGGCATCAAAAGGGCAAGGGCTCGATCGGATCAGACCAGATTTGGGTTCAAATCTAGGGTTTTAATGAAGAGATCAAGCTTTGGAGTAATATGGATCGTCCATTCAAGACTTGAGGAGATCTGAGCCATCTATCATGATCCAGGTCATCCAAGCCACAGGGGAGTAGATCACAACCATTGATCAAGATCTGAAGATTTGGAACAGATTTGGAGCAATTTTCACCGTTGGATCGATCCGGATAAATCACAGCCATCTATTCTAATATTGATCAGTTTTAAATGGGATGAGAAGCTACAGTGAGATCGTCAATTGCTACAGTTCGCATCAAGACACAGGGAGCGCAAGCTCGCTCCGGCGATCTTCCTTCCTCCATCCATTCCACCACCGGCGGTCAAGAGAGGTCAAGGGTGTCCCTTCCTCCGGTTATCAGCCATCTTCCAGCCGGCGACGCCATCTCAACCATCTGAACACCAATTTCTGCCGCAACTTCGCGCGAGGAAGAAGAAGCAAAGAAGGAGAAGCAATTCGATGGTTTGAGCCGATTCCTTTGTCTTCCGGCTGGTTATCTTCCTTTCTTGAAGCTTCGCACTCATCTCTGATTGAAGTTTTTCCGATCATCAACAACGCCGAGTTACTCTGTTTGCCTTCATCATCGAGTTCTTCATCTGATGCACACCAAATCCAAGCTAGGGTTTCTCCAGTTTGATTAGTGTGAATCCTCTGAATGTTAGTTTCTTCATTTCTGTTTCAATTTTAGTTTTGTTGTAGTGATCAATGCATAGTTGGTTCAAATTCCCTTGCTATTGCTTTGAAACCTTCGGTTAAGGTCATTGTTCTTGATGTCTGATCAATTTAGATTTTGCATAATTGTTGCATTAGGTTACTCTTGTTTGTTATTTCTTTCAATGATGTAGTTTAGATTAGTTAGATTCTTTTTCTGTTAATCTCTATGAGTTGAATTTGTAATTGTAGCCTAGGTTTTGGTTCTTATTCTTTTCTCTTTCAAAAGTCAATTCTGAATCCCGAATTTATCCAGAAAACCCCAAGCCAACAATAATTGACCCTAAGACTATCATTCTACCATTTACATTCCTTGAGAGAGACGATCCGAGTTATCCTATACTGCATTAGTGTAGAAAGGGATTCGGTGAAATTATTTGATATCCAAATCACGACAAAATCGGGTAAATCAAATTTGGTGCCGTTGCCGGGGAATGTAGCGGTGTTTGATACTCTAGAATTGTTTCTTTTTCTTTTTACATAAAAATTTGGAAAAAATTATTTCAATTGCTTTCATGTTCATATATCCATGTGTTTGATATTATATGCTCCTGTGTCTTCTGATTTTATTTGCTAGTGTTTCAGTGTAAGAGCAGGAAACTCCTTTGACCATGGATCCATATTATCAGTACTATCAGCCTCAGACTTGGTTCTATCAGCCTGAACATCAGTACTACCCACCTGTGGATCAATCAAATTTCAGGTACGAGGTTACACATAGTCAGTCTATTAAGTCATATCCAGCATATAAAAGCCCACAGGGGGTTCAGAATGATTATATAGCTATGCGAAAAAGGATTCGTGGTATTCAATAATTCGAAGAGGAGACATTGCATGAATATTGGAAGAGATTCAAGGAACTTTGCTCCAGCTATCCTCAACATCAAATCAGTGATCAGTTGCTTGTTCTGCATTTTTATGATGGGTTGTCGCCGTTTGATTTGTACATGGTGGATAAAGCTAGTGGAGGGCCTTTGATTGACAAGACTCCTGATGAAGCCATGAAACTTTTGGAAAGCATGGCTGCCAACCCTCAACAATTTAGAAACGGACAACCTGTTACCATAAGAGTTGATGAGATTATTCGTACGGATGTAGAGGTGCCTGAGCAGAGGGATTGTAGTGTCTTTGACAAACATGATCTTGATTTTATTACTTCACAGGACTCCTCTAGTATTTCTTGTTATGATTCTATGGTTGTAAGAATTTCTGACTCTACTGATACTGTTGTTGTAGATGTTACTAATGATGCAAGTACTGATGTGGATGATGATGTAAGTGTAGGAGATTGCACAGTGGAAGCAATACCCCAAGAATCACCTGAACTAGATGTTGTTGATGAGAGCGTAGGGACTTGTGCTCTAGAGGCAAGGACCCAAGAATCACTACCTATGGTTGTACATTCACCTGAGCCAAAACCAGAGTCTGAGCTATTATCTGATGATGAGGAGGTCACAGTCACCATTCTAGAATCTCCAAGTACCTTTCAACATGATAAGGTTAGTATTTCTTGTAATTCATCAGAGAATTTCATAGAGGTGCCATTAATTGACTTTATTGGATGTGATGCAGTTCTTGACACATGCTTTATAGAGACTAATATTGTTACATCTTTTTCTTACCTTATATGCTTGCGAGGGATGTCTACCTTCCATCTTTATAGGTTACCGGAGTGGATGCTTAAATTGAACCGTCTTCAACCGCCGGGGCAGATTTTCAAAGAGCATATGGTGGAAGGAGAGGTTTTAATTTCAAAGCATAACATTCCACTCCCTAGGTGGATTTTACTTCTTAACCAACTCCAACCACCGGGAAAGACCATTTCATTACTGGCGTGGATGCTACTTCTAAATCGTTTGCTACCGCCGAAATAAAGGGGAGTTCGTTCCTTGTTTTTATTTTTGCTCTATACTTTTCTTTAGTTTCATACCTTACATTTACATTTTGCTTCCATACTTTGTACTTTGTCTAGTCTACATAGCATCTCATTTTGAATAAAATCCTCCATGAAATTGTTCTAGTAATACTTTTTAAATGGTAAAAGTTCTTTAAGTTTGACCATCAAGTTTAGGTCATTTTACATGATTGAATACTTTACTTGCATGATATTGGTTAGTGTGGTGATAGATTTTATGTTGATTAATTGAGCTTGATTGTATCAAAATACCTAGAGAGGACCACTTTAAGCCTATACACTATTATATTCTCTTGTGTGACATGCACTCATAGCAATTAAACTCTAGAACTTGCTTAGTTTCTTTTCAAAGTCACAATAGCATATGTATGCATGGAGATGAAGGATATTTATCGTTTTTGTTCCCTCATAATTTCAAATTCTTTCCCTACAATTTTCTTTAAATTTTCTCGTCTAGCATTTTAACCTTTTATCATCTTTGCTTGCTCTATTTCACTTGGAGTTTTGGATTAATTGCTTGATGAGTTAGAATATCCAAACTTTTAAGTGTGGGGGAAAAAGTTGCATATGTGAGGGGATCTTGAAGTCTTGGGAGGTGCCATAATGTTTTAGATCTTTGCTTCCTGAGCATATTGTGGGAGTTTGGTTCAAACTATGCTACTGTGGAAGATGATAGTAGAGAGCACTCCTTGAATATATTAAAGCATGGCCTTGCTATTGTTACTTGATGTAATGTGATGTTTAGAAGTTATGCTAGAATTGATTATATGTACTTTGATTATGGAGTTGGAAAAGACTTTGAGCTGGAAAATTTTATAATTTTAGGAAGTGACTGTCTACTGATAAAAAAAATGCAAATAATTGAAATGGAACTCAGGAAATGTAGTGCTGGAAATTGAGCAGTGAAGAATTTCATAAACTGAGACTGAATAGTGCTGCTGGAAACTGAAATTGAATTTGGAAGCTAAGTGCTGAACTGGAATTGAAGGAATGGACCAACTCAGCAATTCTATACTTACTGCAGACGAAGAAACAGGAACAAATTGTACTTAAGGTCAAGAACGAAACCAATCAAGCTGTGAAAAATGTATCAATTTAAGTTTCTAATGTGCCATTTTGGTGAATATCAAATCTGTGCAAGAATTTGGCAACTGCATTTCAATGCTGAAATCAGTAAGTTTAGTTGAGTTATTAAGTTGGATGTTGATCAGGAACCGAATCAGTAGTTTTGGTGAATATTAAAAGTGTTATGTGGAAGTGGATCATGGATACATGAAATTTAATGTAATTGATTATCTGAAAACTGCTCACTGTTTTGTTTCAAACTGCAAACTGATGTGCTTGTTAAATTAAGGCTTGGATTCACAATCATTCAGATTCTAAAGTTTAATAGAAATCACAGAATGTATAAATTGCAGGTGCTTAAGAACTAAAATGCTTTAATTTGTTGTAGTTTCAGAGCTGAAATGTTGGCTTCAATTATGCCTATTTGAGAAGGTTTAATTGGAAGAAGAAGGGATTACATGTTCATTAGTCACTGACCCAAGTGAACAACAGTAGACGAAGTTGAAAGTAAAGAATTGTATTTGAGTTGAGGTGAGTAAATGAGATAAAGTTGGAATCTGTTACTTTACAGAATTTTGTTTAACAAATTCTAAATTAAAAGGAAGTGAGTTTGAGCTTCATTCGATTGAGTGCTAAATGAAACTTCCATCTAGTCTCAAATCTTCAAGATGCAAATCAGAACACTTACCAGTTTGAATTTCTGAAACATTAAATCTGAGAAAACCAAAATGCAAAATCAGCCTTAATGCTAGAAATTTTTGGAAGTTGACAAACTGATCTGGGCAGAAATGATAACTGATTTTGGGAAATAGTAGTTGAAGATTGCGAGGCTAACTTTACAAACACTAAAAACAGAAGTAAGAATCTGAAAATTCAGGTCTGTAAGAGCAGAAACAGAGAGAATGTAGAATGAAGATTACTGCTGTGCTGAATTCTGAAAAAATGGAGATTGCTGTTGTGCAGGAATTGATAGGAATTCAGAGATTCATAATTTGATGCCATGGAAGGTAGAATACCATTTGTTTCAGCTCAATACAAAACTTAATTTGATTTTCCAGAAGTGGATTCTGAAATTCAGTCCAGAAACTGGAAATTGTTGCTGTAATTCAGCATTTATTGAAATCTACTTCATTCTCAGTTGGTGCAGAGCAGCTATGAACATGAGAAGAAATTTGAGCTGTTGGGTAGTAATTTCTCAAGGATGCAGACTTCAGAGGTTTCTGATTAACATTTCTGCAAATCTATGTACTTATTGGAAACAAATGTCCATGTTAAACATGCCATGCAGAAGGATAGAAGCTGAATTTTTGTGTCATTGCAGTAAAAGAGGTTAAGTCTTACTGCAGGTCAAGTTTAGAAGAGGATGTTAAGAGGAAAGAAGTGTGCTTTTGCAAAAGGAGCTGAATTCTGGTTTACATGCAGATTAGTTTTGTGCCAAATGGTAATTTGCTGATTTGCTATTCGAATCTGAAATGAATGAAATTGAAGTCATCTTGATTTAATATTAAATGTGCTATCTTTCAAGGTTTACTAGCTAGGAAATTTGGCTAAAAAGTATTGAAACAGAATCAGCAAACTAAAGACAGAATCATATTACCACTATGTAGATGTGAACTGAATTGTTGTTGTGATAATTAGGAAGTCTGTTGTGATGGCATTCGGAAATGTTGTTTGGGTTTGGCAGAAATTAAGGAGGATGCTGGATAAACAGATTGCAATTCAGAATCAAAGTCGTATCAGAGGAGCAACATATAAACAAGGAAATAATCAAATTAAGTCTTGTATGATGCAGGTAAATTTAGTATTTCAGCCTTCTATAGCCTTCTATAGTCTTTTTCAGTGATACTCATTCATAGCTGCACATCTGATTGGCTCACAACTATGAGAACTTGATGCTGGAATCTTTGAAAGCAAATTACAAAAAACAGAATTAATTTACAGGAAATTGCAGTACATCATATATTCAAATGGATCAACTAGATTTGCAGAAATATCATACAGTTTTGCTGTTTTCTGAAGTTGAGGCTGGAATTTGATTTTTGAAATTGTAGTTGGTTCGGGAGCAGAAACAGAAAAAAGAAAATCTGTAGAAAGAGAAACAGTGGTTGAATGTGTATCAAATACTTTGGATACATGTGGTGTTTCATTGTCCGAGACGGTCAAAATTTTAAGTGTGGGGGAGGAAACTCCATAAGGAAATTCAAGATTGTTTTAAGTTTCTAAATGAAGTGGAATTGAAGTGCAAAAATAGTAAAAAATTTGGCACATCAAAAGAGTATCAAATAGTGAAGATAGAGTATCAAGATTTTATGTTTGCATTCAAATTGAAGGAGAGGTTAGCTTGATATGTTGAATTGGTAACGATGAATGATATTCATCTCTTTTTACATCAAATTGATTAACTCATCAAGTATATTCCTCCAATACTCTCATCTTCTCATATTTTTCATTGAATTCTTTTCTTTTGCCATTTCATCTACTTTCATTGTTCTTTTTTATTCCATTTCAATTCTTGTTAATAAAATCCTTTTGATTCACGTATGCTATATTTTATAGTGGTGGAGAATTAGAAAATAAGCAAGCTTATGGTAGTAAAATGTTGTGAGTGACATTGAGTTGAGCTCCATTTATATGCAATTTTGAGTGTGAGAGCTAGAATAAGTAAATACCTTGTAAGGTTGTAATTTGCTCAATTTTTCAATTGGATTGAAACTACTATCCTTACTGATTATTGTTTGGATTGAATTCATGATTGTTTGTGATCTTTAGGATGGTTTTAGTTAAATTCCTTTTACCATCTTCTAGGTATTACTAGGAAATTATTATGGAGATGAATCTAGTTGTTTCTTTGTTTTGTTTGCTTGCTCGGGACGTGCAAGAATAAGTGTGGGGGAATTTGATAACCATCATTTTGTATTGATATTTTGATTCATATAAGCATGTCATTTGAGCTTCTCATGTGTGTTAATTCCACATTTATATCATATTTCATGAGTTGTATTCATTTGTGGACTTAATTACAAATTATTTTATAATTACGGTATTTGATGCTAATGTTTTGATATATTCTTTGTAGGCATCAAAAGGGCAAGGGCTCGATCGGATCAGACTAGATTTGAGTTCAAATCTAGGGCTTTAATGAAGAGATCAAGCTTTGGAGTAATATGGATCGTCCATTCAAGACTTGAGGAGATCTGAGCCATCTATCATGATCCAGGCCATCCAAGCTACAGGGGAGTAGATCACGACCATTGATCAAGATCTAAAGATTTGGAACATATTTGGAGCAATTTTCACCGTTGGATCGATCCGGATAAATCACAGCCATCTGTTCTAATCTTGATCAGTTTTAAATGGGATGAGAAGCTACAGTGAGATCGTCAATTGCTACAGTTCGCGTCAAGACACAGGGAGCGCAAGCTCGCTCCGGCGATCTTCCTTCCTCGATCCATTCCACCACCGGCGGTCAAGAGAGGTCAAGGGCGTCCCTTCCTCCGGTTATCGGCCATCTTCCAGCCGGCGACGCCATCTCAACCATCTGAACACCAATTTCTGCCGCAACTTCGCGCGAGGAAGAAGAAGCAAAGAAGGAGAAGCAATTCAGTGGTTTGAGCCGATTCCTTTGTCTTCCGGCCGGTTATCTTCCTTTCTTGAAGCTTCGCACTCATCTCTGTTTGAAGTTTTTTCGATCATCAACAACGCCGAGTTACTCTGTTTGCCTTCATCGCCGAGTTCTTCATCCGATGCACACCAAATCCATGCTAGGGTTTCTCCAGTTTGATTAGTGTGAATCCTCTGAATGCTAGTTTCTTCATTTCTGTTTGAATTTTAGTTTTGTTGTAGTGATCAATGCATAGTTGGTTCAAATTTCCTTGCTATTACTTTGAAACCTTCGGTTAAGGTCATTGTTCTTGATGTCTGATCGATTTAGATTTTGCATAATTGTTGCATTAGGTTACTCTTGTTTGTTATTTCTTTCAATGATGTAGTTTAGATTAGTTATATTCTTTGTCTGTTAATCTCTATGAGTTGAATTTGTAATTGTAGCCTAGGTTTTGGTTCTTATTCTTTTCTCTTTCAAAAGTCAATTCTGAATCCCGAATTTATCCAGAAAACCCCAAGCCAACAATAATTGATCCTAAGACTATCATTCTACCATTTACATTCCTTGAGAGAGACGATCCGAGTTATCCTATACTGCATTAGTGTAGAAAGGGATTCGGTGAAATTATTTGATATCCAAATCATGACAAAATCGGGTAAATCACTCCTCCAGTTGTTTACCTCAACTTACCTGTCAAACATGGTCCTCCAGACATGTTTGGACTTTTTCTGCTTAGTGTCTGATCGCTCGATCCACTAAGACTTTTCCTGTAATACTACATTAGCCAACAGTAATAATAGTAATACAGAATAAAATGGTAAACTTAAACCTAGATTTACCAAGATCCGTTGGTCTGGTCGACCGCGCGCGGTAGACCGGAAACCATCCGATCAACCTTGCTTGGAGTTCACACCTACAAGACTTCTCGTTACCTAAGGTTACCACCCCCTAAGGTTTTCTCAACCTGGCTTCACTCACCAGGACCTAAGGTTACCACCCCTAGGGTTTTCTCAACCTGGCTTCACTCACCAGGACCTAAGGTTACCACTCCCTAGGGTTTTCTCAACCTGGCTTCACTCACCAAGACTCAGTATTCGACTACCCAGGGATCAAATCCTCCAGATCTATCCACCTGGCTTCCATGATATACCGAGATTTCTCCCCTTGCCTAGCCTACAACTAGGGCTTCCCTTGATCAAGCTTCATACTTAAACATACTTAAGCATACTTAAACATACTTAAATATATTTGTCTGACATTAAAACCTTGGAGGATGATTGCACCAACATAAATAACTTTACCTTTTATTAATTAATGAAATATGATATAAAAAGTACCTTGTCAATCATCTCATGATTGGTACTAGGGCTAATACTGACAGTCTAGGAATCTACGATTGTCATGAGAGGTAGGGTTGCTGTCGCCGAGGCTACCACCATGACTAAGAAGCACTTTCATAGCACTGGAAAAGACGTGTGGGTTGGCTCCATCTTTCTCATCCTTGTAGTTCCTCTTATTATCGAGATGGACCATGAGCAGTAGATGAACGAGTTGGAGATGCAGCAGGTGACCCTGCTTGTCGTCCCCACCACCCTGACACCCCTCTACACCACTGCCACACCATTCGAGTTGGAAAAAGAATAAGATGGTTATGATCTAATCTCATGCTTAGATAGGTGGTAATAGTAATTTCTGTTTAAGTTAGTGCATTAAATTTAATGAGTTAAAAATGTTTCGATATTCTTGTCTAATTGAATCTTGGATTTCATTGAAGATAACTTTCATTATTTATTTTATGATTCTTTTAAAGTTGACTGAAAATTATAGATGCATGGCCTCCTAACTAATTTGTTCCAAGACTATAGTTTTAAGTTGGTCTAACCTTTTTCATATAATAATTGGTTTGTAGGACTGTTTGTTGTTACTTTGATCAGATATTTTAGTGTTAAAACTTTGGCTTTCTTACTAATTACAATTGGACTGAACTTATTTTCTTAACATATGCAAAAGTCTCATTAGCAATATGTTAATTATTCAACTCTAGTTTTTTTTATCCTTATATTTTAATACTACTATTCAAATGTTCTATCTTTTGAAAACAATGTGAAGAAAAAAATGAAATGGTCGTAGAATAAATAATATTATGAAACGTCATAATCTTGTACTATATTTAAACAATAATACTAAGAGATTATTTATTCTTATAATTATAATAGCATTATTCCTATTCTATTCTTTTTTCTTCTAAATTAACAGGAACCTCTTTAATGGTTATTTGTAGAATATTTATCTCTTCTTACAAAAGGCTAAGGATAATAAAAAGATCCGAAGTAAGACTAATACTAAGGAAGACCACTTGAGCTATCTTACAACAGGAAATCATCAAAACACTAGAGAACTTTGTATAGGACCATTAAGAACAAGAGAGGAGGTGAATCTAGTCACTTCAAAACTTTTCTTTTAAACAAAATTTATCAAAAAACAAGTATGTTGTAGAATAGAAATAAAGAAAAACAAAGAGAGAGATCACACTTGGATTTTTACTTGGTTCAGAGCCAAGCCAACTCCTATTCCAAGGCCCAAGATCCCTTGGACCGTATACATTGGGCAATTCACTAGAATCTCCTTTGAAACTTTGAAAGGAGAGATCAAATACAAAATGAAAGAGATAGTAATAACTTTTACTAATCTCTTAATTATGCAATAAGAATAAACAAAGTATACCGACAATAGTAGAGAAGAAATTGAAGCTCATTGTTGGTGTTGTTCTCGGTGCAGAGGCTTGCTCGAAGACGATCTTAGCGCGGAGAACAAGAGCATGAAGTGGAAGAATTGATTCTTATCAAAACTAATGTCGAACCTCTGACCTCGAGGGCTCTTTTATAGCCGAACCACCAGTCAATCAGATCCCACTGATTCAACTAATCTTCCAAAATTGTCATTGTTCCGTTGACTGATCATGTTGATCCATTGACGAAACCCAAAGTATCTTCTTGGGTTCGCATCCAGCTTCTTGATCTGTAATCAGCTTAATCTGTTGACTGAACCACTTTATTCATTGACTGAACCCAGGCTTTCTTTTTCGCTGAATCTGGCTGATCAACTCTGATCTCAATTAATTTGATGATCCATCGACTAAACATTCTTATCAATCGATGGAACCCGATGTTTCCTTTTCTCTCTGATCTTATGTCGATGAAGTCACTGATCCGTTGACTGATCCATATGATATGTCGACAGAACCCATTGTTTCCTTTCTCTCTAATCTTAACTCGATGAAGTCATTGATCCGTATGATCCATCGACGGAACCTTCTGAGGATCTGCCAACCAAGCCTATTTTACCCTCGATGGAACACCAAAAAAATAATATTAGAACAAATATAGTATTTATCTTGCAAAACAAAGCTAGAGTAAATATAGTATTTATCCTGTAAAACAAAATTAGAACATATATAATATTTATCTTGTAAAACAAAGTTAGAATAGATATAGTATTTATGTTTACTAGTTGTTCTTCAGTTGAGTCAGAGTTAGACACGTCTTCATACTCGTGCTTGAATCAAACTTTTGATTTTGGCTCCTTGCTTGGTCCTGCAACAAGGGTAATACATTTCTCGATTTGACTCAAGTTAGATTGCTCGTGTAGTTCAAGTTCACAAAAATGTTCATCTAATCGAATTTTAGAAAGGTCCCTTGAGACTTCATAAGCATCTACCATAGATGCTCATAAGGAGTTTCAAGCTAAGGGAACAAGTCAAGAGTGTACCTGATTACGTCATAGTTCTTGAGTAGGTGATCGATGAGATGTAGTACATTGAGAATATCTTTTATTCTCGTGTGTGGATGGTTTGTTGACTCACCATCTAACATTTTAATATTTAGTAAGGAATTTAATAGAAGGTCACATTTTGTTATCTTTGTGTCATTTGTCCTTTCATGTAGTTCGACTAACTTGTCCCACAATTTTTTTGCATTGTTCCAGGGGCCGACTCGGTTGAGTTCCTCTTTTGTTAAGCCACATTGTAGAGTGTTGAGTGCCTTCGAGTCGATTTATGCTTTCTTTTTCATTTTGTCTATCCATTTCTATGGGTCAAAAATTTCTCTGATCTAGTTGACCGGTGTTGTGCGCTAGATAGCGAACCATTGGTCGATGCCCATCTTGAGGAAGACTTCCATTCTTCTTTTCCAGTATGGGAAATCTTCCCATTGAAGAGTGGAGGACATACAGTGGAATATCCCTCGGATTGTGCCATTGTTCTTGCAACGATAATTTCCAAGACTTTGTCTTGGCATAAGTAGTGCGATAGAAGGAAAAAAATGAATAATAAAACTGAAAAGAAAAGTAAATTCTCGATTGGTGGTTGCACCAAAATCAAGAGCCCTTGTTCTGATATCAATTATAGGACCGTTGAGAACAAGATAAAGGGTGAATCTCATCGCTTAAAAACTTTTCTTTTAAACAAAATTGATTGGAAAACGAGTATGCAGTAGAATAGAAATAAAGAAAAACAAAGATAGAGATCACACTTGGATTCTTACTTGGTTTGGATCCCAACTGACTTCTACTTCAAGACCTACGATCCCTTGGATTGTATACGTTAGGCAATTCACTAAAATCTCCTTCGAAACTTCGAAAGGAGAGATTGAATACAAAATGAAAGAGATAGTAACAACTTTACTAATCTCTTAATTATGCAATAAGTATAAACAAAGTATACCGACAATAGTAGAGAAGAAATTGAAGCTCATTGTCAGCGTTGCTCTCACGTGGAGGTTTCCTCGAAGATGATCTTAGTGCAGAGAATGAGAGCACGAAGTGAAAGAGTTGGCTCTTGTCTAAACTAATGTTGAGCCTCTGACCTCGAAGCTTCTTTTGTAGCCAAACCACCAGTCGACCTGATCCCACTAATTTAGCTAATCTTCCAAAATTGTCATTGTTTTGTCAATTGATCATGCAGATCTGTTGACGAAACCCAAAGTATCTTCTCAGGTTCATGTCCAGCTTCTTGATATGAAATTAGCTTGATCCATCGAATGAACCACTTTATCCGTTCATTGAACCCAAGCTTTCCTTTTTGCTGAATCTGGCTAATCAACTCCAATCTCGATAAATTTAATAATCTGTCGACTGAACATGTTGGTGCAGGGGGTACCAGATGATCGAGCCTGTGTTTTGATAATGGTAAAGGGGTTCAGAGTTAAGTTGTCTTGTGATCTAACAAGTGCGACCGAGCTTGCAGGAAAGTCCTAAGTGTTCTTAGGTAAAAGTCCTAGTGGATTCTAGGCAGGTGAAAACCCCTAGGGGAAGGTAACCCTAGATCCTAGGGGGAGGTAACCTTAGGTAATGGAAAAGTTCTAGCTGCGGTTAGGTAACGAAGTCCAGGTCCGGGGGACTGGGTAGAGCCTTAGCGGGTCGAGGACTTTGGTCGAAATCCTAGAGTCGAGGACTCTAGGTGAAAATCGTGTTGGGGTTGCAAGGTTGCAAACATAGTTCCACATTGAAAACACATGGGAAAGATCATGAGTTTATAAGAAAAAGATATCTTCATTGGTATAAAACCTTTTGGGTAGAGCCCGAGAGCAAAACCATGAGAATTTAGGTTCAAAGTGGATAATATCATATCATTGTAGAGATACCTAAATTCTTTTCGATCCTACAATTGGTATCAGAGTAAGGTCGCTCTTCACCGGACTAATCGCCGGAAGAAGCAAGAGCTAGAGCCATGATCCAAGATCGAACCATGTGGGTGAAACTTTGAGCAAAGTATGGGAGGCCTTGAGCAGGTCAAGAGTGACTTGATACTCGAGGGGAGGCCCTGAACAGGTCAAGAGTGACCTGATGTTTGAGGGGAGACCCTGAGTAGGTCAAGAGTGACCCAATACTTGAGGGAGATCCTGTGATCCTTTGTTTGAGGGGGGATTGTTGGTGTTGCAAGGTTGCAAACATATTCCCACATTGAAAATACATGGGAAAGATCATGGGTTTATAAGAAAAAGATATCTCCATTGGTATGAGACCTTTTGGGTAGAGTCAAGAGCAAAACCATGAAGGGTTTAGGATCAAAGTGGACAATATCATACCATTGTGAAGATATCTAAATTCTTTTCAATCATATAAATCCTGGGGGTTGCAGACACTGACGTTCAAAATGAAGTCCTGAAGTCTCGGACGCTGAGCAAAAGTCCAGATGGTCTGGAGGATCGGTCTGACAAAAGGTAGTTTCTCCTGAGAGGAGTAGGTGAGGACGCGTTTCCCGAAGAGGGAACAATAGGCATCAGTCCAATATAGAGTTTTAGCGAAACTCAAAGTCAGGACCGGACAGTCCGAAGACTGTCAAAGTTACATTTTATACTATTTGCCTATTTTTCTAAACTATGTTTTGCAGGAAACTAACATTCTGTAAGTTGAAGTTTGTGGCCTTGATTGGTCTACCGTATTAGGAAATAATTATTATAAGTAAATAGTTATTTATTTCCTAGTTATTAAGGAATAATTATTATTAAAAAATAGCTATTTATTTTCTAGTTATTAGAGAATAATTATTATTAGGAAATACTTATTATTTTCTTAATTTATGCATTTTCCTATTTTCACTTGTAATGGTATTTATATATACCATATGTTATCATTAATAATATGTGCGAATTCTATCGTCAATATGGTATCAGAGCTCTAAGCTTAACAACAACTTTTTTTTTCTCTTTCTTTCTTTCTTTCTTTTCTCCACAATACCTACCAACCGCCTTTTACAATGGTTGCCACCAACGACATCAACCACCGGCTCCAGCCGCCTTCTACGATGGTTCCAATAGGGAATTCTCGTAATCGATATTCAAACTATCGTGGTGGTCGCTAGCAGGTTCCGCCTATATCCCTTCAGCCACACATGTCTACTCCTAGGCTATCTACACGTCCTCCAACAGATCCAGCTATGTCCAGTCTCAATCGTTATCTTGGGCGCTGTCAGATTTGTGGTGTCCAAGACCACTCTGCTTGCCAGTGCAATCATATGACTACCTCGATACTTGCTCTGCCTCCGCCGGCTTCTCCGCGTGCTCCGCATCCCACGTATAGTCCGCTGTTTGTGCATACTGCCGTTCATTATACACCTTTGTCTAATTCTTTGGAATGAGTTGTTGACTCTAGCGCCTCTCATCATGTCACCACTGATCTTGCTACTCTCTCATTGCATGAGCCTTACTCTGGGAATGATAGTGTCTTGATTGGTGATGGTTCTAGACTACCTATTACACACACTGGTTCTTTCTCTTTCTCTACTCCATCTTTCCCTTTAGGTTTCTCCAATGTTTTATTTGTGCCATCTATGTCAACGAATTTTATTTCTGTCACAACACTTTGTGCTACTAATCTTGTTACATTTCTTTTCTTTGATTCCTATTTTCAGGTGTTGGATCGTCGTACGAGAGTGACATTGGTCAGTGGGGTCCATAGAGATGGTGTCTATTACTGGCCAAAATTTATGTCTACACTATCATCGCCTTCCACCTTTTCTATGTCTATCTCATCATCTATTTTCTTATGACATAGTTATTTAGGTCATCCGTCATTAGATGTTTTGCAACATTTTTTTATCCTTGGATCTTTTGTTTCTCCGAATACTTTGTCTAATTTTTCATGCACTTCATGCAATATTAATAAGAGTCATAAATTACTTTTTCATAAATCTAGTATTTCGTCTCGTGCTCCTTTGGATATTATCTTTTCTGATGTTTAGACATCTCCTATATCATCATTTGATGGATGCAAATATTATGTTATCTTTGTTGATCATTTTACAAAGTGTATATGGCTTTATCCTTTATGCAATAAATCGGATGTATACTCTACCTTTATTGCATTCAAAACTCTTGTTGAAAATCGGTTCTCGATGACTATTAAAATACTATTCACTAATAATGGAGGTCAATTCTTAGCCCTTCGCTCCTTTCTTACTACTCATGGTATTAGTCATCTTACCATTCCTCCACACACTCCTGAACATAATGGATATTTTGAACGTCGCCATCGCCATATTGTCGAAAGTGGTCTCATTTTGTTGCACAAAGCATTTATTCCACTCACTTTCTGGCCTTATGCCTTTGTTGCGGCAGTCTATTTGATTAACTGCATGCCTAAAGTTGGTATCTCCCATATGTCCTCTTTTGAAAAATTGTTCACCACCATTCCTAATCTTTCTAAGTTTCAAGTTTTCGGGTGTCTATACTTTATGTGGTTGCGCCCCTACTCTCACCACAAGCTTGATCCCAAGTCAACCTCCTGTGTCTTCCTTGGCTATTCTCTCACTCAGAGTGCCTTCTTGTGCTATGATGTAGCTCTCAAAAAAGTCTTTGTATCTCGTCATGTTAAGTTTGTGGAGCATGTTTTTCCATTTGCCATCACCGCCTCCTTGGATTCCACGGTAATAGACACTGACTCTGAGCTCTCTGCTACACCAGTTCTCTCGTGGGACCCTCCAGCACCAATGTCGCAACCTGCCACTAACCATAGCCGTCTGTAAGTGGCTTCTTCACCGCTGTCATCATCGCCACCATCATCTCCGCCATCATCACCTCTTGTTGTTGGGTCGTCCACGCAGCTTGGTGGCAACCGACCCTCTAGCCCACTGACTCTTTCTCCTTCTCTCGCTTCTCTAAACCAACATCCCATGCAAACTCGCTCCAAAAATGCATATACAAACTCAATCCAAAGTATCTTCTTCATACTAGTCTTCCACAACCGTGTGAACCCACCTTTGTCACGCAGGCGCTCAAAGATTTGAATTGGATACATGTCATGCATGAAGAGTATGATGCTCTTCTCCGTAATCAGACTTGGACTCTTGTCCCACCTTCGCCAGACCAAAATCTTGTGGGTAATAAGTGGGTGTTTCGCATTAAGCGTAATTCTGATGGCTCAATTGATTGGTATAAGGCTCGCCTTATTGCCAAGGGTTTTCATCAGCGCCCTGGTGTTGACTTTCATGATATATTCAGCCCTATTATTAATCCAGTAACAATGCGCATTGTTCTTAGTTTGGCTGTGAATCGGAGGTGGTGTCTTCACCAATCTGATGTAAACAATGCATTTCTTAATGGTCATCTTGCAGAGGAGGTTTATATGACGCAACCTTCGGGTATGCGCAGTGCTGAGTTTCCGGATCATTTGTGTCGTTTGCCTAAGGCGCTTTAGGGCCTAAAGCAGGCTCTGCGCACCTAGTATTTGGAGCTTCGCACTTTCTTGATCTCTCTTGGCTTTATCGCATCCTGAGCTGACACCTCCTTATTTGTTTATTCTCAGGATGCTACTGTTATCTATTTCCTTGTATATGTTGATGATCTAATCATTACAGGGAGTGATGCTTCTTCTGTTGACGTCATAGTATGTAAACTTCATGCAAAATTTATTATTTAGGATCTTGGGGCTCTTTTCCTCTTCTACGGTATTGAAGTTTGTCCAACCACAAATGGTCTTCTCTTGTCTCAGCAAAAGTATGTCACTGATCTTCTCTCCAAACACAACATGCTTGATTCCAAGTTAGTCTCCACTCCTATTGCTGTTGGCTCTCGTCTTACTTTGTATGATGGGTCTTCATTTTTTGATATGACTAAGTTCCGACAAGTGGTTGGAGGCTTACAGCATCTCCGTATGACTCGTCCTGATATTTCTTTTGCGGTCAACATGCTTTCACAGTTTATGCATGCTCCTTCAGAGACGCATTGGGGTGCTATGAAGCGTCTACTTCGGTATCTCAATGGTACTAGGGATCTTGGCATTCGTCTTCTTGCGGATACACCTTTACACCTTTTACTCTTCATGGTTTCTCCAATGCAAATTGGGCAAGAGATCCAGATGATCGATGTTCTACGAGTGCATTTATTATTTTTCTAAGTGCTAATCCAATTTCCTGGAAATCTACCAAACAGCGCACGGTTGCACGCTCTTCGACTGAGGCTGAATATCGTGTCATTGCCTCTGCAGCAACTGAGATCCAATAGATTATGTCACTTTTGACAGATCTACTTCTTCCGGTTACTACACCTGCTGTGCTTTTTACTGATAATTTGGGTGTCACGTATCTTTCAGGTAATCCTGTTTTTCACTCTCGTATGAAGTATCTGACTATTGACTATCACTTTGTTCGTGATCTGGTGCAGGCCTCCGAACTACGAGTTACTCATATTCCTGCTGAGGATCAGATGACTGATGCACTTACAAAGTCACTTTCTTGACCTCGGTTGTTTGCTATTTGTAGCAAGATTGGTGTCATTTCTAGGACACAATCTTGAGAGGGCATATTAGGAAATAATTATTATAAATAAATAGTTATTTATTTCCTAGTTACTAGGGAATAATTGTTATTAAAAAATAGTTATTTGTTTCTTAGTTATTAGAGAATAATTGTTATTAGAAAATAGTTATTTGTTTCTTAGTTATTAGAGAATAATTGTTATTAGGAAATACTTATTGTTTTCCTAATTTATGTATTTTTCTATTTTCACTTGTAATGGTATTTATATATATCATATGCTATCATTAATAATATGTGTGAATTATATCATCAATATACTGAACCTCCGAATCGGTCGACCAAACCCCGGAGATCATATCAGCTTGCGGCTAAGTTTCAACCAAGGATCGGTCGACCAAACCTCGTGTTTAGTCGATCGAACCTCGTATTCAGTCGACCGAACGGTGGATAAGCACTAACTCGACCTGATCGGGTTGATCGAACCAGATAAGCCAGCGGGATCGGTTGACTGAACGGTTGGATCGATCAACCGAACAAAGGCTTTATCCGAAGTGGCAGACTATGGACGAGAAGTTGGGCAGGTTCAGAAGGTCTGGTCGACCGATCAAGGGGATCGGTCGATCAATCAGCGTCGAGTCAAATCTGATCCCGAGATCAGTGGATTTGGATCAGACTCAATTTGGCTATAAAAGGAAGCTTCGACCCAACACTTCGAAACAACGATTTTCAGAAGAACTTGAGCCCTTGCGTGCACTCCAGAAACATCTAAACGTTGCTCCGACAATGATCGAGCCAGAAGATTAATTTCTCCAAGTCGTCGGTAACCAGTTTCTTTTTATGCAATACTTGTACGCTTCATCTTTGTAATCATTCTTGTAACTTTTTGAATCTATAGTCATTGCTCAACGAAAGCGATCAATGATCATGGGCCTTGGAGTAGAAGTCGTCACAAACTCCGAACAAAGTAAAAGAAGCGTATTAGCATTATTTTACTTCTCTTTCTTCGATTCATTTTGTGTTTTTACGAAAAATAGGAAATAGTCATAAGTATTATTCACTCCGAACCAAGTAAAAGATATAGTATTTATCCTGTAAAATAAAGTTAGAACGGATATATGTATAATAAAATCTTGACTAGGATTTTAATCTTATTTTAATTTAGACTTTTAAGTTGGCTTTGAGTTGGATTATATATATATAATATAATTGATTTAAACTCTGAGTTGGATTATATATATATATATATAATATAATTAATTTAAATATTGGTATTGGTTTTTTTTTATTTTAAAATTTTTATTTAAAAACTCTTAAAATATAAAAATCTTGATATTTATTTAAATATTGATTATCTATTAAGTACCATTTTAATATATTTAATAATTATTCTTAAACCCTAAATAAAAATTAAGTCCATCTTAGTGACGGGCCACTACACCCATGGGCCACCTTGTTTAATTTGTGCTAGTTGAACTGGACCCATGGGCCAATCCTCGTATCCGACTTGAACCCATTGACTTTTAATACAACAGTGTTAACTTCAAGTTCTTTGTTGCCATCAAATAATGTTTTAATTGCCTGTGATGTAGTTTTGCCACCCGAATTCTATATTATTGAGTATTAATTAGAGATGGTTCTATCACTACTACCTGTTCAATTTTTCCATCTTAAACCACTCAATCTTCCATTCAAAATTAGTGTCTTTAAAATGTTTTAAATAACCTTCCATTCAAAATTAGTGTCTTTAAAATGTTTTAAATAACCTTCCATTCAAAATTAGTGTCTTTAAAATGTTTTAAATAACCTTCTTCACGTGATCAAGTTTTACTCATTAATTTGGTAGCTAGAATAGCACAAAAGCATATAAAAAAATGAGAATAACATAATTAAGGTTTAAGTTTATGCTATCTGAGAGAAAAATTGCTCAAATCTATAAGGTGAATCCATAACAATCATTAAAATTTGCTCAAAATACATGGAGTTCTCAAACTTGTAACTTGTTAGCTTCCTAAGTATTGTCAATATACCCTTGCGAGGAGGCGAATCTATAATGATCATTAAAATTTGTGGGTCAAAATTTGTGAGTTAATATTTCCACAATATTTATAGAATTATGAAATTAAAACAAATGCAATGAAACTATAAAGAGTATTGATGTGGATGTGTCTTAAGGGTGGAAAAGAAATTAGGAGGAGGGGCATTTGGGTATTTACATTAAGTAGGGCTTTAAGGACAGAGGAAGCACTGTTCATGAGGAGGTTTTTTCGTGTTTTCTTCCGCCGCCGCTAGGGAGAGCACGCCCTCAGGCGAGCCCCTCGTTGTCGGTCATCCGTCAGCTCCTCTCATCGTACGCACACCAGCAGTCTCATCATCCCTTCCCCCTCATCTTCTCCCTCTCTCAAGTCCTCGCCACTGACGACCATGTCGCCGCCAAGGGGAGGAGGCTGCCGCCTCCCTCTCCCACCTTTGTCGTCGGCCTTGCTTTCTCCCCTCCAATGTCGTTGCCTGAGGCTCTTTTCCTTGCGGGCGTCACTCACGCCGCACCTCCTTCCTCTCCCTTGCAAAATGTCGCCACCGCAAGAACCCTCATCGCCTCCCTTGCCGTGACACCGTTGCCTCCGTCAGCCAACACCCTCGGGAGCCATTGCACAACCCTCGACGGCGCCTTCATCGAATCCACAGCAAACGACGCTTCGTCGACTAGCATTGCCCGGTTGCTCTCCCCTTTCTAGCGCTGCCTCTCTCTCACACACCCGCCGACAGCCCATACCCCTTCTCCCGCCTCGCGACGCTGCCGACCGATCCTGCCGCCAGTGGCTGACACCGCTCACAACCGGTCGACGCCATTCATAGCCTGTCGACACCATCCACAGCCGGGCGACACCGTCTCCGGCGGCTGACGATGTCCTTCGGACCGTCCTTGTTAGCGCATGCCCCTCCGATCCATCCGGTCATACATGTCTGACGACGATCCAGCATTTTGCTTGGTCCCTTTCATTTAGACTGTCTCCAGCTTGTGAGCCGTTGTTGTTCCCGACCTTCGTACTGTTATTGTGTTCTGACCTTCGCGTTGATCTGGCTTGTGCATTGTGTTCCAACCTATATGTTGATCCCGTCTGTGTGTCGTGTCCTGGCCTATGTGCCGAGATCTTATTTCGGCCTACGTGCCGATATCCTATCTCGATCTGTGTGCTAGTGTCTTATCTCGGCCTGCGTGCCAAAGTCATATTCCGGCTTGCGTGCCGATATCATATCCCGACTTGCGTGTTGCTGTAGGTCCCAATCTGCGTATCGTCTCCTAGCCGGATCTAGGTTATACTCGACTAGGCGTTGTCAGATCCAACTATTCATCCTACTCGGAATCATCTGTTCTTCCGGGTCACGACAACTAGAGCAGCACCTCGACCAACTCACCCATCCACCCGAGGGCGCCCCTCTGGGCTAGGGTACGTTCTCCGTATTAACTCTGCATTTATTTCATCATTATACATCTTAGTCTGCTACTTATATATTCGTTGGATCTGTCTCGAGCATCAGGGTACCAAAGACCGGGGTGATCGGTCGCTGGCGGCAAGTGACGTTGACCAGAAGACTTCTGACGACTTGGTCAACATAGAAGACATCTCGGTATACCTTTCGCGATATCGCGATTCAATCAACATTTTATCCATCTCATTCGACAATTCGTCTAACTCAAATTTCGGACAGGATCAACTATATTTAGATAATTGAAACAATAATAAAATTCTAAAAATATTAAAACAATAAGTAACCATTATTAATATAAAATTTAAATCCGTATGGTAAATAATAATACTAGCCGACAAGTTGAAAGTTAAACAATGCCCTTTATTTTCTTTGTTTTTTTTTGTCTGGCAGAACTTAATGCAACCCCCGACAAGAAGCAAAGCTGTGACGAAGAGCCTGCGGTACTCTAAATTAGCCAAGGTTACGGAAATTTGATGACCAAGAGAATCCACTGTAAATATAAAATTTATCTTAAATTTTATATTTTAATTAAAAAAAATCATAAATAGTACTTTCTTAAATATTAAAAATATATTTAATTTAGAAGAGAAAAAAAATAAAGGGTATGAATTGAGTAACGAAAAATATATACTATATAGAAAGAGAGAAAAAAATAACTAAGAGAGAAAAAATAATAAAAAAATAAAAGATAATGAAAATGGTAAGATGAATAAAAAGTGATGTTTAAATTTAATAAAATATGAAAAATGATAGAGAGGAAGTTGATGAAAATCACTAAATTATGAAAATTAAGGGAAACTTGACCTTAAAAAAAATGAAAAAACAAAAGAAAAAGAAAAAGAAAAAGAAAAAGGAAAAAGTTGAAAGTTAAACGAAGCTTTTTTGTCACAAGAAGCACTGCGGCGACGGAAGAGATCAGATCAGATAAAGAGAATGCGTGCCTGCGATTAATTTAATTTATTCTCTGTGCATGCATGCATGGCTTTACGCTTTAATTAACCTGCTCGATCGCGCGCATGACTCGTGTATATATATATATACATACACAGACATCGATTGTTGAAGTGAAACATATCGCAGGATATAAGGAATTTCCTATACATCTATGGCCATGGAAGTGCCGCTGCCGGAGAAAGAGAAGAAGGAGGAGGAGGATCGAACTCATAACTTCGATAAGGACAAGTACACAAAAGTGGTGGAACTCATTGATGAAACCCCACCGTTTAATGATGATCTTACGACGAGGGCGTTTTATGATGATCTTGCGAAGAGGGTGTGCCAGGAAGCGCGTTCCAACAAGGCGCCGTTGAACCTGATGAACGACTCGGTGCTCCACGAGGTGATCGCCAGGGAGAAGAATCAGAAGAACCCCCTGGCCATCGCCATCATCTACCTTCCGGAAGCCTTGAACCACCAGAACAAAGACGGAGACACCCCTCTGCACATCGCGGCCGAGATGGGCCGCGGAGCGGTGGCGAAGGCCTTGTTAGAACAGGACAAAGAGCTCGCGCGCAACACAAACAGGTCTGTGTTAATTAACGATCGATCGAGTTTATAGGCTAACCAGATACTACTCACTTAGCTGTCTGGTTCGGCAATCGATAGGAAAGGGGAGACGCCGCTGCACAAGGCGGTGCTGCACGGCCACCTAGACGTGTTCAACATCATCATCCAGGCGGTAGGCAAGGAAATGGCCACGGTTCGCACCAATGACGGCTCCAACATCTTGCACTACGCCATCATGCGCAAGAAGACAAGTAGTACTCTCCATATCTTCACACCGCTAGCTTTAATTTTATATGTTTCACTTTTGTAATAAAGAATTACACGATCGAGTTTATTATTTAATTATTCTTAAACAACTGCTCGCTCCTTTGTCTATCTTATCTATTTGACGAATTGCTATTATTAATTAAAATGGCCAAGTCATTTACGCGCAGAGGACGCTTGGGTCATCGCAACGCAATTTCCAGAGTCGATACCGACACGAAATGCTTATGGGGCCACCCCGTTGCACTTAATGGTGGACTTATTCGAAAAACCGCCTGAAACTGGAATTTTGAATTCTCTTCTTTGTAAAGGTAAAGCCCATTTAGCCCTGAAATTGGTGTTTTGTATTAGTTGGGATAGCATGTTATATAATTAATTAGCTAGCAAGGGATGAATGCTTGTGTTTCAGATCGATCTTCGAAAAAGAAGAAGCAAAGGAAACCAGATGAAGAAACTGGCATCATAGGGTATGAATTACTTTTACTTTTTTGTTTTGTTTATTTTTTTTAAGCTCCAGTTATGTCAATAAATTTATATGCATTAACCTTGTGGACTGTTTGCTGCAAAACGGTCTGTGCCAACTTAGTCTAGGCATCTGGAATTGATTAAGTGTCTCGATTTTTTTTTCTTAATCCATTTAAAAAAATTTTATTTTATTTTATTTTTTTAAATTAAAAATTCTTTAAATATGAGATTCTAAATATCCTAAATACATAATATTATACCCCGTGAACGTCTAACATTTTTAAGTTTTAAATTTTGTTAAATTTAACACTATAATCCAATCCTAAATCCTAGAGGCAAAATTCTTAACTCTAGAGGAAAAAAAATAAACTATATATATTGTTCCTATCGGGAATCTGAGAAGATGGAACTGTCGGTGTGATGTGCCTAGAATGTTGATCGCATCTTCATGAGCCAGATGGTGAGCTGTCTCCTATATTGACCAAGTCATCGGAAGACCTCCGGTCAACACTACCTGTAGCCAGCGACCGGGTTGCCTCGGTCTCTAGTACCCCGATGCTCGAGACGGGTCCCATGAACATATAAGCAGTCGAATAATGGTAGAACAACTAAATAAATACAAGATGAGTACAGGGACGTATCCTGGCCCCAGGGGGGCACCCTCGGATGGGGCGCTGATCGAGTTGTCATGACCCGGAATACTAATGACTCTGATCAAGATGGAGAGCTTAATCTGACGATGAGGAGTCGAACGCGGTAGCAAGAAACCAGATGCTATGTCGGCACACAGGCCGAGACAATATATCGACACGCAAGTCGGGATATAATATTGGCACGTAGGCCGGGATGCCAGAACGACCCCGGAGATCGAGATAATGACAGGTCGAGCACCGGATAGTAACAACGGCACAAAAGCTGAAACACAACCACAACACAAAGTTGAAACAAGTACAGGGACGTACCCTGGCCCCGGGGGGGCACCCTCGGATGGGGCGCTGATCGAGTTGTCGTGACCCGGAATACTAATGACTCTGATCAAGATGGAGAGCTGAATCTGACGATGAGGAGTCGAACGCGGTAGCAAGAAACCAGATGCTATGTCGGCACACAGGCCGAGACAATATATCGACACGCAAGTCGGGATATAATATTGGCACGTAGGCCGGGATGCCAGAACGACCCCGGAGATCGAGATAATGACAGGTCGAGCACCGGATAGTAACAACGGCACAAAAGCTGAAACACAACCACAACACAAAGTTGAAACAAGTACGAGATCGGCGCAGGGATTGACGACACATGGACTGTCGGCGTGTGGTGACTACTGGCCAGGGAGTCTGCGCCAAGTGGAGACTGCCGGCGAAGGGGCAACTGTGCGTGGTTGGAGACAGGTGTGCGACGTCCGTTCGACGCGGGTGGTCCAACGAGCGGCGAGTCCCATCGAAGGCACCTGTGGCGGTAGCGCGAGGAAGAAAAGAGCTTTCCCCTCCCCCTACTTGAGGTGGATGTGGCGATAGGAGGAGAAGGAGAGGAGGCGACCCAGTCCCCTGGCGGCGTCGGTCAGTGAGAGGACCGGAGGCAGTGCTGGCCACGGGAAGAGAGGAAGTGAGAGAAAGAGAGAGGAGATAGTTCGCCGGCGATGAGAGAGAAGGTGACGACGGCAGCAGCGTGAAGAGAGAGGCAATGACAGCAGTGGTCATTGGCATCAAGGAGAAGGAAAGGAGAAGAGCGGCCATCGACGTCAGCTAGGAGCGGACTGCGATGGAGCCTCCTTCATGAAGTCTCCTAGCGGCAGGCCGGAACCAACGAAGCTCCCCCTGAACAGTGTTCCCACTTCCTCCTTAAAACCCTATAAAGTGAAAAGACCACCCTGCCCTTCCTCCTCTTATTTTCTCCTATACCCCTCTAGCTATATCCGTATCACAAGCCTCCCCTCAAGTCTAGTCAAAGGAGACGCGAGTCCGACTAACTAGACAGTCTATCGTGAAGGCTGAATCACTCTCGATAACAGAGTCAAATCGTTGAACCCATCGTATAAGGCCACGCGAGCGATCGCTATATGGTGTCCCATGAGAGATGGTAACGATGCCGAGTGGACTACGAAAAATAGTACCAAGTCAACAACCGGACAGATGCCGAGCGAGTGGCAAAACGTCAAGTGAGAGACGAGTAAAATGATAGTAGACTGAGCGACACGCGGGATGTCGAGCAGACCGAGCAAACGAGCGGGCAATGCCGAGTGGGTGATCGAGAAAATATCGACCAGTCGATCGTGAGATGCTGACCAGACCATCGAGAGAATGTTGAGCGTTCGACCAAGTAGTTTAAGTGTGTGGTCGAACGGACGGTTGAGCGATACCGGTCGGACGACTTTGCAAGTGCTAACAGAATGACGCGCGCTTGGCAAAGTGGCTCGAAAAACATGTTGATCGAGCGATGAAAAATAGTGTCGAACAGATGCCACGCAAGCTATCGGACGAACGCCAAGTGAGTGCCTAGGCAAATACCGAATGAGTGATGAGGCAATGCCCGGCGGAAGTGGAGCTCGAAAATGGAGCAGAAGCATAGCCTGCAAAATCACATGCGCATGGTAACGAAAGTCATGAGCCGAGCGGGCGCATCGCTTGTGAACTGAACGGGAGTATAGCCCATGAATTGAAAGCGCACTCAGGCAAAAGTCATTAGCCGAGCGGGCGCATCGCTCGTGAGCTGAACGGAGGTGTAGCCCGGGAATCGAAGACGCATGGAAGAAAAAGTCGTGAGCTGAGTGGGCGCAGAGCCTATGAGATATTCTGGCCCGAAACCAGTGGAGATACTCTTGTTCGTGACCATTGGAGATAGCTCGACCCCCGAATGGGGGAGATAAGCTGCTCTGATATGTTCCGTGACCACTGAAGACCTCTCGACCCTGAACGGGGGAGATATGAGATCCGATGAGCTGGTCCGAGACCAGTGAAGATCACTCAACCCCGAACGGGGGAGATATGAGATCCGATGAGCTAGTCCGTTACCAGTGAAGGTGAAGACCGCTTGACCCCGAATGGGGGAATATATGAGATTCGATGAGCTGGTCCGAGACCAGTGAAGATCACTCGAAACCCCGAATGGGGGAGATAAGGAAATATGATATGCTGGTCCGAGACCAGTGAAGACCGCTCGACCATGAACGAGGGAGATAGAATATCTGATATGATGGTCCGTGACCAATGAAGACCACTCGACCCCGAACGGTGGAGATAGAATATCTGATATGTTGGTTCACGACTAGTAAAGACCGCTCGACCCCGAATAGGGGAGATAGAATATCTAATAAGACTGGTCTGTGACTAGTGAAGACCGCTCGACCCCGAACGGGGGAGATAGAATATCCAATCAGACTGGTCTGTGATAAGTGAAGACTGCTCGACCCCGAACGGAGGAGATAGGAGATCCGATATGTGATGATTACTCGACCCTGAATGGGGGAGATAATAGGAGATCCGATGGTGGAGACCTGAGTTTAACGTCGCCGCTCGACGATTTGATGAACACTTGGGTTTAATGTCGCCGCTCGACCGTTAGTGGAGACCTAGGTTTAACGTCGCCGCTCGACAGTTGGTGGAGACCTAAGTTTAACGTCGGCTCTCGACAGTTGGTGGAGACCTGGGTTTAACATCGCCGCTCGACGGTCTTCACATGAGTTTATAATCGCTACTCGACTTCTAGAGCTCGTGGCTCTAATATAACTCAAACCCGGCCGATCGGCTCGGGAGTCTCTGACTTCGAGCCTGTGGCTCTAATATAATATAAACTGGGTCGATTGGCACAGGATTCTTCGACACCGAGCCTATGGCTCTAATATAATGTAAACCTGACCAATCGACACGGGAGTCTTTGACACCGAGCCTGTGGCTCTAATATAATGTAAAACCGGCCGATTGGCATGGGAGTCTTCGACATTGAGCCTGTGGCTCTAATATAATATAAACCCGGTCGATCGGTACAGGAGTCTTTGACATCGAATCTGTGTCTCTAATATAAGACAAGCTCCGCTGCTCGGCACGGGAGTCTTCGACACCGAGCCTGTGGCTCTAATATAAGACAAACCTGACCGATTGACACGAGAGTGTTCGACCGGAGAACTATGGCAAATGCTATGATCGAAAGAGAAAATATGACGGAAAAACTGACCTGCCGTCCAGCAGAGGATCTGACTCAATTTCTCGACTCCCGAATATCCGTGAAGTGAGGAGAATATGGTACGCTCGTCGAAACCCACTAAAGTCATGAGTATGGTAGAATTTTCTAGCATCGTCCATCTTCACGTTCCAGATCAGGCGAAGTTCCCACAGACGATGCCAATTATATTCCTGTCAGGAATCTGAGAAGACGGAACTGCCAGTGTGATGTGTTTAGAATGATGACCGCATCTCCATGACCCGGATGGTGAGCTGTCTCTTGTGTTGACCAAGTCTTCAGAAGACCTTCGGTAACGCTACCTGCAGTCAACGACCGGGTTGCCCCGATCTCTGGTACCCTGATGCTCGAGGCGGGTCCCACGAACATATAAGCAGTCGAATAATGATAGAACAACTAAATAAATACAAAATGAGTACAGGGATGTACCCTGGCCCGGGGGGGGGGGGGCTGCCCTCGGATGGGATGCTGGTCAAGTTATCGTGACCCGGAAGAACTGATGACTCTGATCAGGTTGGAGAGTTGGATCTGACGATGAGTAGCCGAACACGATAGCAAGAAATCAGATGCTATGTCGGCACGTAAGTCGGGACAATATATCGACACGCAGGCAGGGATATAATATTGGCGCGTAGGCCAGGATGCCAGAACGACCTCGGAGACCGAGATAATGACAGGTTGAGCGCCGGATAGTAACAACACATGAAGGTCGAAACACAACTACAACACAAAGCTGAAATAGGTACGAGATCGGCGCGGGGACTGACGGCACATGGACTGCCGGTGTGTGGTGACTGCCGGCCAGGGAGTTTGCGACAAGTGGAGACTGCCGGCGAAGGGGCTACTGTGCGTGGTTGGCGACAGGTGTGCGACGTGTGTGCGACGCGGGTGGTCCAGCGAGCGACGAGTCCCGTCGAAGGCCCCTATGGCGGCGGCGCGAGGAAGAAAAGAGCTTTCCCCTCCCCCTGCTCAAGGTGGTTGTGGCGATAGGAGGAGAAGGAGAGGAGGTGGCCCAGTCCCCTGGCGACGTCGGCCGGTGAGAGGACCGAAGGCAGTGTTGGCCACGAGAAGAGAGGAAGCGAGAGAAAGAGAGAGGAGTGTAGGATCTCTTCGTATGGCTAGAGAGGGGGGGGTGTGAATAGCCGACCCCAATTGCTCGCGTTTCTTTCTACAAACTAGGGTTAGCGCAGCGGAAACTAAATGTAGAAAGAAAACGGGAGAAGAAATCAAATCTCAACGCAAGGATGTAACGAGGTTCGGAGATGATACTCCTACTCCTCGGCGTGTCCGTAAGGTGGACGAGCCCTATCAATCCGTCGGTGGATGAGTCCCCGGAGAACCGGCTAATATCAACTCCTTGTGGGTGGAGAAACCTCGCCACAATCACTTGCAACAGCAAGCTAAGAGTACAAGAGAATAGCAAGAACAAAATACAACAGGAATGTAAACACAGTAGCTTTCCTTCTCGTCGACTGGGGTCCCGGATGAAGTAGCAACTTCACGGACAGATGCAACAGCAAGCCAGTCGAGAAAACTGTCGGGGAAGCTCACGCGAAGCTTCAGCAGCGGTTGAGCTCAGCAAAGCTCGGAGCACCAGAAGAAGCAGAAGCTTCAGGCAAGAGAGAACTTCCAGAAGGAAGAAGAAGTAGCAGTAGAAGAGGAAGCACTTCACCGAAGTCCTGTAGCCCTCTTTTATACCTGCGAAGAAGAAGAGAACTAGCCGTTGCGTTGCAACGGCTAGATTCCTGATCGGTCCATGGACCGATCAGCCCCTCTTCGCCTCGCTTCTGTCTCGATCGGTCCATGGACCGATCAGGAACCTCCTGATCGGTCCATAGATCGATCAGAGCCTTCAAGTATCACTGGATCGGCCGGGACCGATCAGGTATGGTGGATCATCGAGACCGATCCACGGCTTTCTTCTCGAGGTTGCGTTGCCTCGATCGGTCTCCGCATCGATCGATTACAACCGTGAGCCATCGATCGATTCGATCGGTCACTGACCGATCGTGGCAACCGAAGATCACCGGATCGGTCACGCATCGATCCAAAACTTCTCAGCCCTAAACCTAAGGCTTCCACACCAACATTCGGTCAACCTTGGCCTGTTGGTACATCATCCCTAGCATCTGGTCACTCCCTTGACCTGCTAGCACTCCCCGCTAAGTGTCCGGTCAATCCTTTTGACCCACTTAGACTTTTCCCCACCAGATGTTCGATCACCCTTGATCCATCTGGATTTTTCCCTTGCCCGGCTTCACTCACCAGGACTTTCCACACTGCCTAACATCCCAGTTAGGACTTTCCCACTGCCTGGCTTCACTCACCAAGATTTTCCAACTGCCTAACATCCCAGTTAGGACTTTCCCACTGCCTGGCTTCACTCACCAGAACTTTCCAACTGCCTAACATCCCAGTTAGGACTTTTCCACTTGCCAAGCTCCCTGCTTGGACTTTTTCCGTGCCAAGCTCCCTGCTTGGACTTCTCCAATGCCAAGTCTCCATACTTGGACTTTTCGCGTGCCAAGCTCCCTGCTTGGACTTTTCCAGTGCCAAGTCTCCATACTTGGACTTTTCAGGTCAACCAGGTCAATTCTTGACCTAGGGTTGCACCAATAATCTCCCAACCATCTATTCTGGTCTCACATCAAGAATAGAACTCTCTCACGAGTGTCAAACATCAACATGCAACTCAACTAGGTCAACCCTGACCTAAGGTTGCACCGACAATCTTCCCAAGTCAAACATCAAAATACAACTCGAGTCACGTCACCTCGAGTCGGGTCAACCAGGTCAACCTTGACCTAAGGTTGCACCAACAATCTCCCTTTTTGATGTTTGACAAAACCCATAATCAAGTTAGGTTAACCCGATAACCTAACTTAGGTTTTCCAGTGCCATCTTCCAATGTCCAATGTTCTTTCCTTGAACATTCTCTGGACATTCTCCCCTTAGGTTAACCCGATAACCTAACTTGGGTTCTCCAATAATTCTCCCCCTTTTTGACACACATCAAAAAGAATTCCAATGTTCTTCCTCGAACATTCCTTGACATTCTTCCCCTAGCTTAGGTTAACCCGATAACCTAACTTGGGTTCTCCAATAATTCTCCAATGAACACTCTCCCCTTTTTGACACACATCAAAAAGAAAAAGGAGGGTATCAAGGTCAAGAGTTTCTTCCTAATGAAAGTCCCATACCTTTCATTGAAACTCTTAATTTCCCCCTTGATACTAAACTCAACAATCAACTTAGTGATAATCCCATATCACTAATCCTCAAAAGTCTTAAGGAGTAAAAACTCCCCCTTGACAATTAGGTAAAACTCCCCCTAAAGGTCAACTCCTCCTTTGACCATTGCACCAACAATGTCTTTGAGAGTTCCAAACCTTTAGAAATCCAAAAACACCACTTCCATAACTGAAATTTCAGACAACAGCTGAAAAATCAGAAATTCGGCACGCCCTGATCGGTCCCCAGACCGATCAGCCCTTCACCAGATCGCACTCGTGCTACTGGAACTCACTGGATCGGTCTGCAGACCGATCCACAATACTCTGGATCGGCCACTGAAATCAGAACTTCTGATTTCCCCTTCCGGAAAATCAGAAACTCCTAATAAATTCAAGAAAATTCCAAAAATTACGAAACTTTGAGGATACATTCCTCATATCATACACTATCATGGAAAAATAGTTTTCTATGAAAATAACTTCCATTTTTCAATCTTGATACAAAGTTCAAAAACTTTGAAATAGTTCAAGTTTAACTCAACTTTGTATCACAATGTTCAATGATGAATGCAATCACTAGCAAAGCTTCATCAAGGTTTTTCAAAACAATTTTTAAAATGCTTTTAAAACCATTTGAATTTAGGACCATAATTTTAGGGCTAGATGTACATGACTTGTACACAAGCTTTCCCTATGATCCTTAATTTCTTGAATTAGGGTCATCTAGGTACAAGGACTATGCACCTTGATCCTAACTCATGATCCTAATATCTCACACACATCTAAGGTGTATCAAACCACTTTCAAGTCAATTTGATGTGAGATATGGATTAAGGTCAACTTAGGCTAAGTTCTCATGCATTTTCTAAACACCAATTTGATCTCAATATCAAATTATATGTTTGTCCTTAAATCAATTTCATTGATTATAATGCAAGAGATGATGACATGGCATATAATGATATCATAAGTAAAAACATGTGCCAATGTCATGATGTCATGGCATAAAGTTTGAAAACTTAAATAAAGCATGACATATAAACTAGCCTAAGTATTATCATGACATTTCAAATGATAATAAAACTAAACATGATGTCATGACATGTGAGGGCAAACAATCATGTCAAGATTTAGCATAAATAAATATACCTAGATTACCTATCTAAGTATCCTTAACCACTTTGCTAACCTAAAATTTAACCCTTGATTGCCCTAAAATGCCAAAATCCTAATTTTGACACTTCTTGAACTCTAGATTGATTCATGCCACTTAAAGATCAAGTTTATCCTCAAAACTTGGTATGTTTCATTTTTCCTCAAGAGTTCTCTAGATTTTCCCAAATTATGCCAATTAAAATCATTTTTTTTCATAATGGCACATTTTACTCTTCCAAGGAGTAAATGATAATTCCATTTCATTTTCAAAGGTTCACAAAATCTTGAAAATGCTCCTTGAGTGTCAATTTCCTCAAAGTTGGGTTAACTACCCTTCTTATCGGAGTTGACACTCTCTAACCCATCTATGGGATAGAGAAGATGCTCCTAGGAACCCAATACCTATTTGAGCTCATTGGGTTCACTAAATATTCACTAGGGATAACTTCCCTAGCAACCCTCCTAATGACCCTCTTAGGCTTTGAAGCCTTGGTCATTTGAGACTCATCAAGATCAACTCTAGGGGTGACTCCCCTTGTGACATTGGTGGTGGTCTTCCTAGCCCTAGGTTTTGTTCCATAATCGAATGAAACATTATGATAAGAGGGCTTGACCAATTGTGACTTAGGTTTGTGACCCAAACCTTTCTTGTCCTTGGACTTGGGTTTTTGACCCCTAGACCCTAGAGTCAAATCCTTAAGAGCCTTTTCTAGAGAGTCAAGTCTTGACCTCAAGACTTGATTTTCTTTCTCTAATACCTCAAGTTTTGATTTATCATTTTTCTTTGAGATATTCCTAGGCATGTGTCTAGATGATTTGGGATTTCTATCTAGATTTTCCTTAGTCTTAGATGAGTTGATCTTAGGGTTAGCCTTTCTAGAATTATCCTTATCTAGACTCACATGTTTAGCTCCTAAGCACATGTATTGATTCCTAAGGTTATCATGCTTGTTATTATCGACAAGTGCAATAAAATTCCTAGCATGCATTTTATTAGAATTGCAAAAATGAACCTTAGAGGTTACCTTAGGGTTTGCCTTAGCTCCCCCTATCGATGTGCCCAGTCTCTTGCCCTTGTGAGGTTGCCTCCCCCTCGGACAATGGCTCCTATAGTGTCCCCTTTGCTTGCATTGAAAGCACACCACGTGCTTCTTGCCTTTGCGTGTTGGGACGCCGGCTTCCTTGACCTTTGGTGCCGGTGGAGTCTTTCTAACCCTCTTTGGACACTTGCTCTTGTAGTGCCCAAATTCCCTACACTCGAAGCACATTATGTGTAATTTGCTAGAAATTAAAATGCTCGAGTTACCTAGGGTTGAGGATGGATGAACGCTCTCATCTTCATCCCTTCCGGAGGTAGAAGCTTCTTCTTCTTGCTCCGATCTTGAAGAGGAACTCTCCTCTTCTTCTTTAGATGTTGAGTGGCCCTCAACTTCTAAATCTTCTCCTCCATGATGTGAGCTACTTGGCTCACTTAGCTCCTCTTCATGATTTGAAGTGGAGCTCTCCTCATGGTGCTTGGCCAAGTTATCCCATAATTCCTTGCCATTGTTGTAACCTATCTTACACAAGATGTTAGTAGGCAATGAAAATTCAATTATTCTCGTTACCTCTTCGTTGATTTCGGATTTGTGAATTTGTTCTTTGGTCCACTCCTTCTTCTCAAGAGGTTTTCCTTCCTTATCCACCGGAGGAGTAAAACCTTCTTGTACACAAAACCAATTCATTATGTTAGTCATAAGAAAGTACTTCATCCTTACCTTCCAATACGCGAAGTCACCGCATTCGTAGAAGGGTGGAATGGTGACATCTTCTCCGAGTAGATCCATCCTCTAGCTCGTGCTCCCCGGGTGTTAATCCGATGAAGAGCAAACCTTCGCTCTGATACCACTTGTAGGATCTCTTCGTACGGCTAGAGAGGGGGGGGGGTGTGAATAGCCGACCCCAATTGCTCGCGTTTCTTTCTACAAACTAGGGTTAGCGCAACGGAAACTAAATGTAGAAAGAAAACAGGAGAAGAAATCAAACCTCAACGCAAGGATGTAACGAGGTTCGGAGATGATACTCCTACTCCTCGGCGTGTCCGTAAGGTGGACGAGCCCTATCAATCCGTCGGTGGATGAGTCCCCGGAGAACCGGCTAATATCAACTCCTTGTGGGTGGAGAAACCTCGCCAGAATCACTTGCAACAGCAAGCTAAGAGTACAAGAGAATAGCAAGAACAAAATACAACAGGAATGTAAACACAGTAGCTTTCCTTCTCGTCGACTGGGGTCCCGGATGAAGTAGCAACTTAACGGACAGATGCAACAGCAAGCCAGTCGAGAAAACTGTCGGGGAAGCTCACGCGAAGCTTCAGCAGCGGTTGAGCTCAGCAAAGCTCGGAGCACCAGAAGAAGCAGAAGCTTCAGGCAAGAGAGAACTTCCAGAAGGAAGAAGAAGTAGCAGTAGAAGAGGAAGCACTTCACCGAAGTCTTGTAGCCCTCTTTTATACCTGCGAAGAAGAAGACCAGAGAACTAGCCGTTGCGTCGCAACGGCTAGATTCCTGATCGGTCCATGGACCGATCAGGGAACCTCCTGATCGGTCCACAGACCGATCAGGCTTCGGTCCCTCGTCTGATCGGCGTCTCCTGATCGGTCTGTGGACCGATCAGGGAACCTCCTGATCGGTCCATAGACCGATCAGGCTTCGGTTCCTCAGCCACTGATCTATGCCTGATCGGTCTGCCGACCGATCAGGGTATGGGTGGATCAGTCAGCAGACCGATCCACGGCTTTCTTCTCGCGAGGTTGCGTTGCCTCCTGATCGGTCTCCAGACCGATCAGATTACAATCAGTGAGCCACTGATCTGATTCTGATCGGTCACCAGACCGATCAGGGCAACCGCAGTATCACTGGATCGGTCACCAGACCGATCCAAAACTTCTCAGCCCTAAACCTAAGGCTTCCACACCAACATCCGGTCAACCTTGACCTGTTGGTACATCATCCCTAGCATCTGGTCACTCCCTTGACCTGCTAGCACTCCCCGCTAAGTGTCCGGTCAATCCTTTTGACCCACTTAGACTTTTCCCCACCAGATGTCCGATCACCCTTGATCCATCTGGATTTTTCCCTTGCCCGGCTTCACTCACCAGGACTTTTCACACTGCCTAACATCCCAGTTAGGACTTTCCCACTGCCTGGCTTCACTCACCAGGATTTTCCAACTGCCTAACATCCCAGTTAGGACTTTCCCACTGCCTGGCTTCACTCACCAGGACTTTCCAACTGCCTAACATCCCAGTTAGGACTTTTCCACTGCCAAGCTTCACTCGCCAGGACTTTTCCCGTGCCAAGCTCCCTGCTTGGACTTCTCCAGTGCCAAGTCTCCATACTTGGACTTTTCGCGTGCCAAGCTCCCTGCTTGGACTTTTTCAGTGTCAAGTCTCCATACTTGGACTTTTCAGGTCAACCAGGTCAATCCTTGACCTAGGGTTGCACCAATAATCTCCCAACCATCTATTCTTGTCTCACATCAAGAATAGAACTCTCTCACGAGTGTCAAACATCAACATGCAACTCAACTAGGTCAACCCTGACCTAAGGTTGCACCGACAATCTTCCCAAGTCAAACATCAAAATACAACTCGAGTCAAGTCACCTCGAGTCGGGTCAACCAGGTCAACCTTGACCTAAGGTTGCACCAACAAGGAGATGATTCACCGATGATGAGAGAGAAGGTGGCGACGACAGCGGCGTGAAGAGAGAGGCAATGACAGAGTGGCGTTGGCATCGAGGAGAAGGAAAGGAGAAGAGCGGCCATCGACGCTGGCTAGGAGCGGACTGCGATGGAGCCTCCTTCGTGAAGTCTCCTTGCGGCTGGCCGAAACCAACGGAGCTCTCCCTGAACAGTGTTCCCACTTCCTCCTTAAAACCCTATACAGTGAAAAGACCACCCTGCCCCTCCTCTTCTTATTTTCTCTTATACCCCTCCAACCATATCCGTATTATATATATATATATATATATACACACTTTATTAGTTGTTGAGGTGAAGGGAATATTGACCGAATCATGATGTCCCGGAGGGGGGGGTATGCTGAGATGACTTCTATGTTAACCAAGTCATCAGAAGTCCTCTGGTCAATGCTACCTACAGCCAGCGATCGAGTCGCCCCAGTCTCTGGTACCCCGATGCTCGAGGCAAATCCGATGAATATATAAGAAACAGGCTAAGACGTATAATAATGAAATGCGTATAGAATAAGAATAAAGAACATACCCTGGCCTAGGGGGCGCTCTCTGGTGGATCGATGAGCTGGTCGGGACGCTGCTCGAATTGTCATGACCCGGAAGAGTTAACGAATGCAAGACGGATGAGGAGCTGGATCTGACAACACCTAGTCGAGCGCGACCTAGATCCGTAAGACAACATGTAGGCTAGAACCTAGCAACGACATGCAGATCGGGATATGACATCGGTACGCAGGCCGAGATAGGATATCGACACGCAGGCTGAGAGAGGACATCGACACGCAAGACGGAACATGACACGCAAATCAGATCAGTGCGGTGGTCGGGACATAGCACACACAAATTAGTGCGAAAGCCGGAACACAACGAAAGTGGAACGCCATCAGATCGGCCACAGTAGGGCCTACGACAGTAGTAGCCGAATCTGTGCTTAGGAGCGACGACAGGAGGGGGGTTCCGGAGAAGCTGACAGCGAGGGTGTAGGTCTGGACTATAATGAGAAGAATAGGGAGAGAGCAATAAAATCTATTGTTGATTGATATTTGCTCTAAAGACAATACAATATATAATGTTCAAAAAGTACTTGGTCAATTGACCAATTAATAAATAATAGAATTATTCTAAAAATAATTTTGAGAATTATTCTAAGAATAATTCTGAGAATTATTCTAATAATTATAACAGAATTATTAGAATAATCCAAATATTAATTTGATTTGATTTGGTGATTTAATCCGGTCAATTATGATAATTCTATTTTATCTCTTTTACCCCCCCCCCTCCGACAAACTTAACAGGAGATCTTTGACGTTGAGTTTGTTTGCTAACTTATTCAAACGTTGTCTGGATAATGGTTTAGTAAAGATATCATCGATTTGATCTTCAACAGAAATATAAGAGACGGATAACTGCTGAGTTGCCACACGTTCACGAACAAAATGAAAATCAATTTCCACATATTTTGTACGAGCATGAAAGATTGGATTTGCTGTGAGATATGTTGCTCCAATATTGTCACACCAAATTTTTGGTGCAATATTTGATGCAAGATGAAGTTAAAAGAGAAGTGATTGAAGCAAAATAATTTCTGACGTTGTATTTGCTACATCTTTATATTCTGCCTCAGTGCTTGAACGAGATACTGTAGGTTGCTTTTTCGAATTCCATGAGATAAGATTTCGTCCAAGAAATATTGCATATCCACTAGTAGAGCGTCTATCTTCAGGAGAACTTGTCCAATCCGCATCACATATGCATGTAAATCTCGAGACGATTAAAAAAGACCATGTAGAATAGTACCTTTGAGATATCGAAGTATTCTTTTTTACATTATCCCAATTTTGTTCAATTGGAGCATGCATGAACTAACAAGCACGATTTACCGTAAAAGTAATATCAAGATGTGTGATAGTGACATATTGTAAGGCTCCAACAATACTTCGATAAATCTATGGATCAGACATAGCAGGAGAGGATGAAGTTGGAGAGTTGTTTATAGCAATTGGTGTAGAGACCGGACGTGCTCCATCCATTTTGGCTCTTTGAAGAAGTCCAGTAATATATTTGCTCTGAGAGAGAAGATAGACATCCTCATGTGGAATAAGCTCAATCCAAGAAAAAAACGACTAATACCCAAATCTCGAGTAGAAAATTCTTGATTGAGAAGATTTAATAAAGTTGTGATACTCTTGTGATCAGTGTCGGTTATCAGAATGTCGTCCACATAAATAATAAAAAATATCATAGATCCATCATTATATTTGTGAAATAGAGATGAGTCAGTATTTGATCCAGAAAATCCTTGAGACGGAACCATTCAGTTTGACTAAATCCTTTAGCTATAAGTAGAGCTTTGTGGCATTCAAGAGAACCATCAGCTTGATGCTTAAGACGGAATACCCATTTAGAGCCTGCAAAATTCATTGAAGGAGTGCATGGAACTAGACTCTATGTTCCATTTCGAAGAAGTGCATCAAATTCTGTAGTCATTGCACTATGCCAGTTTGGATCCTTGCTTGCTTGTGTAAAACAAGTTGGTTCAATAGATTTTGAAGAGACCACTAGAGCTCGTAGAAGGGGATATCGAGTTGCATTTGGTGGGCAATGCTCATAAATGTCACTAATGGGAAGCATGCGACGAGGAGCATTATCATCTGAATCACTTGTTGATGGCGACGAGGAAGTAGACTGACATGGTGATGTAGATGACGGACTTGCATTATCCGAGGATCCAGAACTAGAGAGCATATTATCTTCGACCGACGAGGTTCCCAAGATTGGAGCAGGAACCTGAGGTGATTCTGATGAAATAGGAGAGTTATTAGAGAGTTCCGGAGCAGGACTTAGGATGCCATCACTTCGGACAATATTAGGTGACATCAAAAAGGTGTCACTTGTATCTGGAGGATACAGACTCATCAAAAGTAACATGTCATGAAATATAAATTCGTCCTGTTGGTATATGTAAGCAACGATAACCATGGTACAAATTGCTATAACCAAGAAAAGCACATTGTAGTGCATGAGAGTTAAGTTTGTGTTTAGAATAGGGGCGTAACCATGGATAACATGCGCAACCAAAAATTTGAAGGAAAGTGTAATCAGGGGTGATGCGATGGTAATGGGGGGCCCCACCGAGCGACCACGGTGGAGGTCAAAGAAGTCAAAGTCAACGAGGTCAATGTGTACATGGCATCGGCCAGTCGGGAGAGGCATGCCTAACCGGGAAGGTGGCTTTGATTTGCTAGCCGCCTTCGATACGAAGCACCAAACAACAGACACTCAAGGGAAAATATGTATAAGCCGAGCGGCTATCCCGCTCAGCCGGGTGACACACTTATGCCGAGCGACTTCCCCGCTCAGCCAAACAACAATATGAAACATTACCCGAGCATACAGACAGCGAGCCTCTGGCCGAGCGGCTCCCCGTTCGGCCATGACCACGATTGAGGCAATAGACTTCTGCCCGAGCGCCCACCCGCTTGGCCGGCCTGACAATGGGTTTCCCGCCGAGCAGCTCTTCCGCTTGGCCAACTACAGGACAAAAGCAGGAGATCTTTGGATATTGCCTTAGGAGTTCGTGTCGTGGACAGGCGGCATGGTCAGACAGAGGATTGTATGGTGGAAGCTTCCACTGTCACTTTAGAGATATGCTCGGTCCGTTAAGGTATGGTGTCAGGGGCACTTTACTGATATGTCTTTTCAGGGAAGGCTTTGGGAAGTACGCTCACCTTGGGAAACGTGCACACGCGCTTCCGGAGTCATATATAAAGGGGGGGTCCAAGCATCAGCGGGGGTATGCTTTAGCTATCGTTATTGTTGCGCCACTGTTTCACTATTGTTCCTGTTTCTTCTTACTTCACCAGAGGCTGCCTTGAGCGTCGAAGGGTCATCACCGGGGACCCCTTCCCTGGCTCGGCACTGACGTTGTTGTGGTTGCAAGTCCGACCCTCTGATTCGAAGTCCACGCACTAATAACGGGAGTGCCACGTCCCACAACATCCATCGCCTCGACTCTCGGACAGGATCAAAGGGTTTGATTATAAAGTTTCTCAAAATGACACTTAAGATTGAGTAATGGAGTAGGAAGCCGATTTATGAGATATACTGCAGTGCTAACAGCTTCATCTCAAAATTTACGTGGAACCGATGCATGATGAAGAAGAGCTAAGACAGTTTCAACTATATGTCTATGTTTTTTCTCAGCAGAGCCATTTTGTTCTGGAGTGTGAGGACAAGAAACTCGATGAACAATGTAAGATCGAAAAGAATTTAGATATCTCCACAATGGCATGATATTGTCCACTTTGGGCCTAAGCTCTCATGGTTTTGCTCTTGGGCTCTACCTAAAAGGCCTCATACCAATGGAGATATAATTCTCTTATAAACTCATGATCTTTCCCATGTGTTTTCAATATGGGACTATGTTTGCAACCTTGCAACCCCAATAATCCCCCCTCAAACAAAGGACCACAAGTTCCCTAACGTCTGATCCTCGATCCACTAGGACTTCCTGCCCCTCGGTCCACCCGACCTACTAGGACTTCCTTGCCTAGCCGTAACTAGGACTTCCTGTCCCTTCAGTCCACCCGACCTACGAGGACTTCTTTGCCTAGCCGCAACTAGGACTTCCTGCGCCTTGGTCCATCCGACCTACTAGGACCTCCTGTCTAGTGTTTGGTTCTCTTGATCCGGACACGGGAGCCTCCACTTCTTCATTCGAGGTCAATATTCCACCCACATGGTTCGATTGGACCATGGATCTTGTGCACAATCGGCGGTTAGTCATTCTGGCAGTTCGAGCTCTGATACCAATTATAGGATCGAAAAGAATTTTGATATCTCCATAATGGTATGATATTATCCACTTTGGACCTAAGCCTTCATGGTTTTGCTCTTAGGCTCTACCCAAAAGGCATTATACCAATGGAGATATCTTTCTCTTATAAACCCAAATGACATTGTTATCAAGACAAAACTGACGTGTAGAAAGTAAATTTTTAGTGATAGATTAAACATAAAAGACATTGCGCATGTGAAAAGTTCGATTAGATAAATGAACATATGTGTTTCTAAGATTACAATTTACAAACCTGAACCATCGCCTACTTGAACCGTATCTGAGTCATAATATGATATTACGTCTGTAAGGATATTATAATATGATGTGACATGATGAGTTGCTCCAGTGTCAATATACCAATTAGTAGATGAAAACTCTGAGATTTCACCCTAAGTAGACACATATGAGAGGACTTTAGGACATACTTGTGAAATAGATAGTTGTCTTGAGGTTGTATGACCATCAATAAAATTTGAGTCAAATGGGCTAGGACATTGAATATCAAAATGTCCAATTCCGAGACAAATTTTATATTTTACCTGAGCCCAATCAAATCTTTTAGGATATATATTTCTAATATAATCAACAATGTGATAAATCTGACATCGGTATGAACTTTATTTTTGACCTTTTTAATGTCGTTGAATATTTAACATCTAAAATAAAATTAACTTGTTCGACGATAGCTGTTGGACGGCGTCACAAGGAAGAACTTCTACTGTTTTTGGAAGAGAGAAAGTGTTGCATCATCCCAGTCCAAAACAATCTACGTGAGTTTCGTTTCCGAGAAAATGTTTTTAAAAAATAATTAATAATGTTTATTCGTTGCCGAATCCTTAATATATATATATATATATATATATATATATATATATATATATATATTGATCGACAGGGGAGATGGGGAAGACTACGAAATGAAAATAATGCTCCTCAAACTCTTAGTCCCGAGCGACGTCGACGACTCATCATTCTACTTCGGGGGAACCACAGCTCAAAGAAGCATCTCGAGCAATACTGCTGAGCATGGTGAATTGCTGGCTAAGTTTGCGCGGGAGCTGGAAGAGCAGGAGCTGAAAGAGAAGGAGCAAAAGCAGCTGGAGAGCTCACAGTCGCACGGGTCGGTGGACGCGGACGGTAATAAAAGATGGGAGCTGTCTCCGTTGATCACAGGCATCAGGCTCGGCATCGACGAATTCGTGATCAAAATCCTCAAACTGTCCCCATGGTCAGCCACCTTCGTCGATTACGATGGCAGCAACGTGATCCAGGCAGCCGTCAAGCATCGCCGGAAGCTAGTCGTGGAGGCCATCAAAGATAACAAGCTGCTGCCGCCGTGGTTGTTCACCGCTCTGGAGCCCCTCACCGACAACACCGTTCTCCATATCGCAGCTTCCTACAATTCCCAGAACCGCAAGAAGGAATTAGCAGGCCCCCTGTGCCTGCAAGATGAACTCGAATGGTTCCAGGTAGCAAGTACTTATAAATTAGTAAAATCTTCAAATCTAGCACTCGATCGATAATTAATTAAATTAACTTCAAAATTCATCATCATCAAATCAACGTAAAAAATAATGGACGAAATTAATATTTTATGAATAGTGTGCTAAATTAACGTCAAAAATAATAGCTGTAATCACCGGCGGCGGTGTTTCTACGTACAGACGATGAACCGTATCGTTCCTGAAGGGCTGTCGAACTACCGAAACAAAAAGGGGAAGACCGCCCAGGAGCTGTTCGACGAGGAGCACGAGGATATGCTGGAGGAATGCAGGAAACAACTGAAAGATATTGGCCGGACGTGCTCCCCGCTGTTGGCAGCGGTGGTGTTGACCTCCAGCTTCTACATCCCCAGCGAGCACAACCGGGACAGCAACCGACTGGCCTTTAAGATCTTCTCCCACGTGTACGTGGTGGGCTTCTCCTGCGCCGCGACCTCGCTGGCCATGTTCCTTATGCTGGCCATGACGACGTTCGAGAATCAGGACTTCCGGCGGAAGTTGCCGCGGCACTACCTGGTGGCGTGCTTCTTGCTGATCATTTCCGTGGCCGCCTTCATCGCAGCCTTCGCTTGCAACATATACCTGCAAATCTACGGCGAGAACAGGAAGTCCCCCACCGACTTGGCGACGCTGCTGCTCGAGCTCCTACTGGTTCCCTTCCTCTTCGCCTTGCCCTTCTCCTTCACGGGAATCTCCAGGTCAGTGGATACCCTTAAACGTTTCTACAAGTAATTCTATGTTTTTTCTTATTAAATATCAACTTGATATATAATTCATGATTTGTGTGTCTAAAACTTGGATTTCGTGGCAATTCATTATAAGAATTGCTTTGTTTTTCTTCGTGTGGATTTGATTTGCAATGGTGAATTATATATTGTAATCATTTGAATTAAGTAACTCCGACTGATAAAATTATTGAGTTGCAGCACAAAAATTTTATATATGGAGGAGTTTCTTTTAAAGTCATAATTTTACTAACATTTTTTCACTCAATCCAAATAACTGCATGTTTCCTAATTTCTTCATCGAGATATCTGGCCGATCAGAGAAAATTAAGACAGTTAATTTCTCCATTATATGACAAATATATAAATTAAATGCTTATCACTTACTCCATTTGATCTCATATCATTCCTAAGTACTAGTTAAAAAACAAGATAAAATATAAAAATAAAAGATAAAAAAACAGAGGATTTACACTAATGAATGGATACTTGAGGGATGAGCAAGCTAACTTTGGCCTATTCAATCTGATCTTTTCCATGTTATGTTTGACGACTCGACTTTAAATACGTCATGTCAGGCACAACCCGAGCTCGGAATTGAGTGAACCGTATTGGCCCAGGCCAGGGATATCAAACACACAGTTTCAATTAATGAAAGATTCGCTGAAACAAGCTAAGTGATGCAGACCAACGCCCACCTAATCCAAGTACAGTAGCCTTTCTTTTTTTTGCCCCAAACAGCACCATACAAATACAAAGATAGAGGACACATACAACGAGCAGTTCATTGCAATTATGTAGACACAGTGCATTGTGCTTACACCACCCTTATGCCACTAACCTCATCACCGGAGGCACGATCAGTAACCCATCAAATGCATCAACTCTGAAAGACTATATATGAGCCACACATTTTCTTCTTTTTTGTTAAAAAGGACTTTGATTAGTTCTTGGTTTACAAGGTATCGAGCTACACCAACCAAAGTAAATTAAGCTATGTGTCTTAGATTTCAAACTATTTGAGTATGTTCTCACACATTATAAGGTAGCTTTCTCTTTCGACAACATGTCAGTTATTTTCTTTCGATGAAATTTTTTAACTTTTTTTGCAAACTAGAAAATTTTAACGATATGGTGTATAATAGTGGGGTCCGTCAAGGGGATGTGGTAGTTAAAAGTCAAAAGGATATGACAGTCAAAAGTCAATAGAACATGACAATTAGAAGTCAAGGGGGCGTGACAGCCAGAAGGTCTGGAAAGAGAAGTAGGACCAAGTGACGACGTCAGTAACATGATTCCCGGGTGGGTTCTCACGGACCCGTACTCTCGATCTGGAGATACCTTGGTCTATGGCCTGATAGACAGTTGGGGTGGCACCTGACTTGGGTCGGGCTGGTCGGCTCTTAGATATTCTCTCTATAGTTCCTGCGCCCCCTCCCCCCCTCAAAGTTTAGGCCAGGTGTTATAACCAACTAATCATCCCAAGCTGCCTTATTTATACTCGGTCAGGACAAAATGCACTACATGACAACAAGGTCAAGGAATCATAACCGCCTATTAGAGAATAACTGCTAGAGTGTCAAGAAATATTCCAACGGTCTATAGCCACCTACAAATGGAACCTTCTTCCTGCCTATAGGAGGATGTCACGTGTCCTCCATCGCCCAACAAGACCTGACACCTGACATTCTCTAACATTCTCTAACATCAATATCAGCCTCCAGAAGGTACGCATTGTCATATAAAAAGGGAGGTTCTTTCTCTCATACAGGTACGCTCTCTCTCACATTCACACTTGTCTTCTATTTTCTTTCTCTTTCATACACTGTCTTTATGGGGAAAAAGTACCTGACTTGAGCACCGAAGGGCCTGCTCCAAGGACTTTTTCCCTGGTTTCTGGCCTCTAACGCCCGTGTGCTCGCTTGAGTGTGCGTAGAGCTTAGGTACCGTCGGCTCAGTCCTCGTTGTCCATTAGCGCCACATAGGAGCTCATCTGAGGAAGCGCATACGAGAAAGGCATCTCAGTCACCCCTCCGTCAACGACAGTAGCAACTCACCTGGCCTCCGTCGGACTCAGATTTCGGACAGGATCAATTAGGTTAAGTTATTTAAATTAATTAGGTTAAGTTAATTAATTAGGTTAATTAATTAAGTTAAGTTAATTAATTAGGTTAAGTAATCAATTAGGTTAATTTATTTAAATTTTACTTAGGTCCATCTGACTATTTTTTAAATTATCAATCAGAGAACCTTATAGGTTTTTGTGAGATGGTTTTGTTTAATCTTTGAGTTAGGTTATCATCTAAGGATTAATTTACATTTGAGTTAGACTTAGATTTTTCAATTAGTCAATTAAATATTCATTTCAAAGATTGACTTCCAAGCTGTGTCAAGGCACTAGGCCTTCTTGGATATGAGATCATCCACCACTTCTAGACAAAGTCTTTCAAAGAAATTGGGTATTTAATTATTTTTTTTGAAACCCCTAGGTCTAATTAGTCAAGTGTAAATCACGTCTAGGTCCTTATCTAGCCTAATCTAAGCATGCATAATAAAAACAGTAAGACAAGCATCAAACAATTCTATTTATAAAGAAAAATAGTTTTTCTATTGGCTCCCCCTGGATTATAGCCTCGATAAAGTCTATCAAGGTAATGGATTTGATCCTTCGGGACCCAATATTGACCAAGTCCAACTTGATTAATCAAGTTTGACTTGGGAACCCATGCTTGGACTACCTTTTTATTAGTTCTATTTACAAGTGATAGGTAAGACTTGTATTTTCGTTTAGCCTTAAATCCAAGTCCGGATCGGTTGTAGACGACTCTTTGTTTTCCAAGAATCAGATCAAGATTCTTGGAACCCAAAGTGAACTGTTCCAACATGTCTTTAAGTTCTTTGACTTGAGTTTTCAAATTGAAATTTTCTTCCTCAAGTTGTTGGACTTAAGTTGAACTTCCAATTTGAACTGATTCAGCCAAAGAACTTAATTTAGTCTCCTCCTTAAGGATTGTTACCTCCTTTTGGAGTGACTTGACTCGGAGGTTGGATTTGGATAATTTATGCATATGGTAATTAACTAAATTACACAACTTAATTAAATGAGAATCTCTTACAATGGGGTTAGGCCCTTCAGAAATGGATACGGATCCGTGGCTTCGCTCAGACTTAGTTTCTGATTTTCTCTTGGTTTCTGAATCTTCGAGTTGTTCCCGGGACGTCAGTGCGAGGAAGCTCGTCTATTCGAGCTCTTCGTCGGAGTCTTCTGAAGAAGACTCATCCCATGTTGATTGTAGTGCTTTTTTTTCATTTGCTTCTTTGCTTCCTGTTGGTTCAGACAGTTGGTCTTGATGTGTCCCTTTTGGTTGCAGCCGTAGCAGGTTACATCGAACTTGACTTTTGGACTGGCTTGCACTGTCTTAGACTGAATTGCCTTCTTGATGTCCTTCTTCGTGAATCCTTTCTTCTTTTTGTAGAGTTTGCGTACTAGGTTGACAATCTCCGCCGTGATCTCTTCGTCGTCATCTTCTGAGTCTGATTCGTCTTAGGACTCGGGTTCAGTTTTGTGCTTTGCTTTTGGTTCCCGGGTTCTGCTTGTACCTAACCAAAACAATACCTTTCTCGGTTGGACGTGCATTAATATGTTCATGTAACTCAAATTCTGAAAATAACTCATCTAACTTAATTAATGAAAGATCCTTTGATACTTTGTAAACATCTACTATGGATGCCCACAAAGTATTCCTCAGAAAAGTCTTTAGTGTATACCTAATTATGTCTCAATTTCCCACCTTCTGTCCGATCGCGTGGAGTCCATTCAGTAGATCTTGAATCCGCGCATGAAGTTGGCTAGATGTCTCACCTTCCTACATTTTTATGTTATATAATTTATTCAAAATTAAATCGTGCTTACTTACTTTTGTATCGGAGGTGCCTTTGTGCAGCTCGATCAATTTTTCCCACAGTTCTTTCGCGCTTAAGAAAGGGCCAACTTTGTTCAGTTCTTTTTTTGTCAGCCCGCATTGTAGCTTGCAAATTGCTTTGGCGTCGGCTTCAATCTTCTTCATTAAGCTGGTGTCCCAGTTCACGCATGAGACTGGTTTTCCAGTGTCGTCTCGTGGAAGCTCAAATCCAGTTTGGATAATTATCTGTTAGAGTGTATACTAAAAGCCTAGCTTTTGGTATAAACATTTATCTAGAAATAAGAATCACATTGGTCAAATGTCTACATTTATGATAAATGTAGTTGTTCAATTAATTTATATTGTAGATAACATGGTGTGTGGTGTCACACACAGAAGATCATGTTATCAGTACCTTATAAATTATAAACAGTAGCTCACGACCAAGATGGAAAAGAACAAACCATTGGAAGGTCGTAGTGTAATTAGGTATTAGTTTATCTTAACTATATAATTACACTAGTACACTTAGAGTGTATTGAGTAGGACCATTTGAGGTCGTTCCTTTTATACTGACTTAATAAAGGAACAAAGACCTCAGTTATTATGGAAGTGTGTGCTCTTAATCCTAATATAATAACAAGCACATATATTTGATATTTATTTCTTTAATTTATCAATGGGTGAGATTTAGTTCGATAAATCAATAAGCCCGATAAGTTGGGAAATGATATCACTTATAGTGTGTGTTGTTGATTATAGAAGGAAACTGTGTCCTAGTGATCTAGGTTGAGAATGTCCCCAAGAGGAGCTCATAAGGATTGTCATGTTAAACCCTGCAGGTGGACTTAGTCCGACATGACGATGAAGTTGAGTGGTACTACTCTTGGAGCTAGATATTAATTAAGTGAGTTGTCAGTAACTTACTTAATTAGTGGACATTTGTTATCTTAAACACAGGGAGACTAACATACTCATAATAAGAAGGAGCCCAAAAATATAATTTGGGATTGGTGCGATAGTTCAATAATAGTTCTCTAGTGGAATGAATTATTATTGATAAAATTAAGTTGTGTGTTCGGGGCGAACACGGGATGCTTAATTTTATTGGGAGACCAAAACCAATTCCTCCTCTCGGTCCCTATCGTAGCCTCTTATTTATAGAGTTCTATACTCACCTATACCCACCTTCTATACCCACCCAATAGGGGGCCGGCCAAGCTAGCTTGGGAACAAGCTAGGGCCGGCCTAGGTATAAAATTGGGTGGCCGACCCTAGCTTGAACCCAAGCTAGTGGGGGCCGGCCAAATTAAATTTAAAAGGGATTTTAATTTTAGTTTTTATTATGTGGAAGAAATAATTTATTAAAGAGAATTAAAATTAAAATATCTCTCTTGTAAAAGATCTACAAAAGATTAAAGAAAGAGATTAGATCTCTTTCCTTATTTGTAGATTGGAGAGTTATTTTATTTTCTCTTTAAAAATTATCCACATGTTGATAAAATTAAAATTATAGAAATTTCCTTTTATCAACGAAGAGATTTTTAAAGAGAAATTTTATTTTTTAAAATTTCCGGAAACAAATTAGGAAGTTTTAATTGTTGATTAAAACTTATCTAAATTTTTTCCTTCATTAATGTGGCCGGCCATTAGAGTTTATTTGGGAAATTTTATTTTATTTTTCTCAATTAAATCAAGTCAAGGAAATTGAGGAAATTTTATTACAATTAAATTTCCTAATTTGCCTAGGCCAAGGAATATAAAAGAAGGGGTGAGGGTGCCTTCATGAGACACAACATCTATTATTTCTCTCTCTCTTTCATTCCTTGGAGTGGCCGGCCATCCTCTTCTTCTCTCCCTCTTTGTGGTGGCCGAATCTCTCAAAGGCTTGGAGCTCTTGTGGCGGCCGGATACTACTTGGAGAAGAAGAAGAAGAGAAAGCTAGCATCTCTTGGAGCTTGGTTGGTGTTTTGTTCTTCATCCTTGGTTAAGCTATTTGTGGCCGAACCTAGCTAGGAGGAGAAGAAGGTGGTTGGTGGTTTCTCATCTCGGAAGATCGTTGCCCACACAACGCCCGAGGTTAGAAGAGGAATACGGTAGAAGATCAAGAGGTCTTTCTAAAAGGTATAACTAGTAATTTTTCTTTCCGCATCATGCTAGTTATTTTTGGAAATAATACCAAATACAAGAGGCTTACGTTCTAGTATTTCGAATATGTTTTTCGAAGTTGTGTTCTTTTGTTTTGTATTTTTCCCTTGTGATTTGATTGTTCTTTTCGGTTAACCTAAAGTTATTTTAGGAAATTAAATATTAGATTTCTATAAAAGGTTTTGTCTAGTCGGTGGTGGTTGCTCCCATATCCAAGAAGGCCGTGTGCCTCGCCACGTCAGTACTGGGAACCAATTATGGAAATTAATATTTAATGGAATTAATAACTTAAGGTGGTTTGGGTCGAACGTGTTAAGTTCCGCAGGAGACCCAAGTCTAAACCTAAAAGAACAAATAGATTAAGTTTTGGATCAAACGTGTTAAGTTCCGCAGGCGATCCAAAATTTAATTTAAAAGAACACATGGTAGCTAGGAAAAGGTTCAGACCTTTGTACAAAATTTTTGTACAGTGGAACCTCTAGGCTTTCCGAGTAGCAACCAACATTATCCACATCTCGACTTGCGTCTTGAGGTGGTATTCCATCCGGCTCTTCCAGTAGCCAAAGTCCTCGCCGGAGAAAAGAGGTAGGCGGGCTGTGCTGTAGCCTTCTTGATGGGTCATTGAGGAAGAAAATCTCGCACAAACAAAAATAAGAAGCTTTGTCCAAGAATTGGTCTTGGATTAGTAGTGTGGGATTAAAAATAAATACACGAACTTGAGTGGTGTTGCACCAGCTTTGAGCGAAAATTTCGATTGTGATGAAAACATATCAGAAGGCGACAATTATACCGATTCCAATAGACTCCGAAAAATAAAAAAATTACCACGAAAAAATTGTTTGAATGGTGGTTTCACCAATTCGAAGCGACCTTGTTCTGGTACCAATTATAGGATCGAAAGCGCTAGCGCTTGTGGCTGTTTCGTTCGTTTTGGAAAACTCAAAGTAACATACACAGCGGAAAAGAAAACACACAACGCAAACATCAAGATTTTACTTGGTTCGGAGCTTGTGACGACTCCTACTCCAAGACCCGCATATAAGAGTGCTTTCGATGGGCAAACACTAATCAATTCAGAATAAGTACAAGTATAATGATTGATTACAAGTAATAAGAAAACCTTTAAAGAATACCAACAACTCGGAAATATGAATCTTCAGCACGTTGGTTGTCTGAGCAACTTTTGAGCGTCGAGGAGGTGTTTTCTGAGCAGCTCGAAGAAGCGAAAGTCGTTCATTATGTTGTTTTGCAGCTTTTGGTTGAAGCTCCTTATATAGGCTGTTCCGAGCGCACGCCTGGACCACGTGGCTCAGTCACTTCGCGAGCGCCACGTCAGCTTCCCGATAACTTTTGGATTCTAGGCACTCGGACTGACTCCGGGCGCCGGACTGACTCCGGGCGCCCGGACCGACTCCGGGCGCCCGGACCGACTCCAAGCGCCCGAACCAACTCGGGGAGCCCGGACCAATTATGGGCGCTCGGACCCCTTCCGGGCGCCCAAACCAACTTTCTCCAGCTCTTTGTTTTCGGCAAAACAGAGTTAGTCCAAGCAAAAATAATATAATATGAAATTATGACAGCCTTTGACTGTCCGGTTCTGATTTCGGATTTCCATTCGAAAACCCTAGGTCGAACCGACGCCTATTGTTCTCTCACCGGGGAGCGCGTCCTTACCTACTCCACTTAGGAGAATTTACCTGTTGCCAGACTAGTCCTTCAAACCGACTGGACTTTTTCGCCTAGGGTTACCACCCCCTAAGACTTAGAGTTACCACCCCCTAGGGTTTTCCTTAGCCTAGGGTTATCACCCCCTAAGACCTAGGGTTATCACCCCCTAGGGTTTTCTTTCACCCAGGGTTACCACCCCCTGGGACTTAAGGTTGCCACCCCTTAGGGTTATCACCCCCTAGGGTTTTCCACCTGCCTAACCACAGCTAGGACTTTTGTCTAAGTACCCTTAAGACTTTCCTGCAATCTCATTGTAATTCCTTAGACCACAAATAACCTTAACTTTGAACCCTTTGCCATTATCAAAACTTGGTTTAATCGTCGGATGCTTCCCGCACCAACAGTTGTAACAAAGTAAAACCTCTGAGCCTCTGCTTTTTCAGTTTATTTATTATTTAATGCATGTGTTCTTTAATTAAGTTATTTATCCGAGAAAGGTTCTTTGGTTTGATTTTGTACAGGGGCTATTCAATCCCCCTTCTTGTCGGCCAATGGTCCTAACAGTGAAAACCGGGCAGAAGATCTAACCGTCAAATTCGAAAAGGCGTTGGTCATGTCAGCAGCAGATATCCGCCTGTCATGTTAGGCATGCGGCGACAGAAAGTGAGACACATGACATGCGGTCAGTGGACTGCATTTAATGACCTTAATTAAAAAGTATGGTCGCGTGCTTGACCTTAATGTGCAGAGATTTGCACAGTCTTCGAGAAATATGGATGACGACAGCCGAGACCAGGGAAAGGAAGATTTTCCAATTGTGGCAGCTCATTGTCCCGATCGGCACAGATAACAAGTCACATGGCCGAACATCCATCTGCCATAGTCAGATACTACGAAGTCGATAGGCGTTGGCTTATGCTCTAATCCAGGTAAGGGACCCAGCACAATCCGAGCGGACGATGACCGAGCACAGTCCAAGCGGATGGGGAAACTACCTAAGGCATCATTCGTCCAGTCAATCGGATTTGCAGCCTCCTTCAACTAGATTTAAGGGGGAGGCTTGTGATGCGGCGATAAAGAGGAGCAAGGTCTTCTTCTAGTTAGTCGAGCCATATCATCCCCAGCTTTTCAACTTCACGATCTCGGACAGAATCATGATACAATTGGATTACTTAAAAAAAATAATTATACTTGAGTTATATATATATATATATATATATATATATATATATTTTGCTTTCTAAAAAAATAAAGCAATAATTACTTTTTTCAAAATTAAAAAAAACCAAACCTTTATTTAAGTTTACCATCTATAATTCAGCACGCCATCTTTTATTTTTGGCAATATTTTATAAATTTACATCATTGACGATGTCCGTAGATTTAAGCCTCCCAAAATTATGACAAAATAATTTGTACATCCGAATATTTAGCCATTCATTGTTGCTCACCACCCTTTCATTTTCTACGTGTAGCATTAATGCTTAACACCTATTCTTCATTTTCCCCATTATCACCTCATATATCTTGTCATTGCTTGGCATATTTTTTAATATTGAGGAGAAGAATAAGTCCTAGGTCTCTTTTTTCTCCATAATCTTGCAATTTTTTTTCTTAACTTGTATTTTACATAAGGTAAGGGAATTATGATCCCTCATCTAATTGCCTCTTTGGAACTTTTAGGACACCTCAACTATTAATTAATGCTTTGTGGAAAGAGAAATTATTCATTATCTATTAGTGCTTTAGGAGTATAAGCTTGTATGATAGGATTCTTAAGGATAGTTTAGCTTATCATTCAATATTGAGCATTATGTTTGCAGTAGTTCATGTGATGTCTACAGAGAAAAGATTGTCTAAATCTCGAGATGAGAATTTGGGAGCATGGATCATCCATCATGCAATGAAAATATGGAGATTCATATGATAGTACTGATCAATGCATATGAATAATATATATATTCTTGTGAAAATCTTTGATGTAATTCACCTTCATACAGATCATTTTGCCACAATGCTTGCTAGTGATGACATATTGGCTCGGCGTCTAAAGAATAGAGAGCGACAACGCCGATATCGAGCAAGGAAGCGTCTTAAATCAGAGACGAGGAGCTCATTCTTCCTATGGCAGTCGCCAAGTTTGCAAAATAAAGCATCATTGATGCATCTAAACTCCTCTCATTTGTATTCTTGGCAACTTGAAGTTCCTCCGATACCATACACTCAACATATGCCGATTTTACGATCGGCGTCGCAAATGTATAGTGGTAGAAAATGGAAGAAGGATGCAAGAGAAGCGCACACATCTTATGAACATGAAAATCCAATAAAAAGGAATTGGAAATTTGATGCAAGAAACAAATTTAAAGAAGCAAGTGATGGATTTGTTTGCTGACTAACAACATTTGTACTCTTAGTTGTTGTTTGGCCACATAAATCTCTACTGAAAAGATAAAAAAAAACTTAGTGGATGTTAATTTTTTTTCTTCATCTTTTACTAATTGTACATTTAGAAGCAACAAGTTAGTAATCAAAACACTAATTAATATGTGATTTGTTCTTTTGGATCTTTTGTTTGTTGATTTATGTATGATAGCAGAAATATATGTGAATTCATGGAGGATAGAATCCAGTACAAAATCCAACGTCATGATGATCCAGCAACAGCCGCCGCCTTTTATTTACAGCGTGAGGTCGTGTGGCAGCCACAGCCCCCTCACGGCCGACGGTCAGTGAAGGGCGTCCCGGCGATCCCCACGCGGTGGAGCTCCGCCAGCACGGCGTCGGTGGAAGGCGGCTTGAGGCCTAGAGGGAGGGGGAGCCAAGGCTTACTCATGGCCTCTCTCACCGCGCGGTCGATCACCTCCTCGTTTCTTTCTCCACCAACTTCGAGACCGCTGCCCATCACGGACCTCTGCAATTCAATTTGCTCTGCTTTGAGAATTCAGCAATTTCTATTGTCAAATTAAAGAAAGATGGGAGCTCACTGGCGAAGACATGGCATACTGCACACGAACAGGACAGCCCCATGCATCAGCAACCAGAGGATATGATTTCCAGGGCCAAGTTTGGGTAGGGGGATGCCATAAGCCTCTTGTAGGAGTACCCCAAATCTGAACGCCATGGTAGCTTGGATGACCCCAAACTGGATACATCTGAGCTGAGTGTGGATGAAATGGAGAAGGATAGGCCATGATTGGATTCCGGTCTTCGTCTTTGGGCAGTACGTGTCTCTTCTGCATTCTGTACTTCTGCAAGTGACTCGCTACGTTGTGCCTCGTCAAGCCCTCCACCTGCATGAGTTGTAAAATCTTAGAAGGAATGGCCTGCTCTGCTCCAAGCTGTTCCACTGCCTGCACGAACCTCCTGTGGAGCTCTGCAGTCCAATCCACCTGCGCTATCGATTTCTGTTAGCTGTTGTTATCACTGTAACTGAACATCATCTTGTGGATCACTACCTTTATTTTCTTCCTTCTGTTTCTGGCACCATTTAGAGATGAAGAATTGGGAAGCAGTTTCTTCTTCCTTTGTCCATCCGAATCGGACTGCGAGTTGTCTGCACTATGCAAACAAGAAGAACTACAAGGCAAGGCGGAGCAGTTTGTTGTTTCCTGGAATTCTTCATCTGGCTGAAACCTCCCTCCTTGTTCCAACTGGGGAGTTGAAGGTGCCGATAGCCTGTCAGTTACTGTTGCAGCTTCATCTTCATCTTTTTCTGTGGTTTCGGGGTTGTTTTGATCTTTGATCAACTTCAAGGATTTGGCATTGAAGGCCTGTTCAGGACGACTCTAACTTAGAGAATTTATTGACTTCAATCAATGCTGTGTGAATTGTATGTCCTATATGGGATGTCAAATGATGCACCTTGTGTACTGCATGTTGCCATATGCTCCTGAGCTTGTCTTCAGAGAGTGGCTTCTGGAGAAACTCTGCAGCACCAAGCTGCAGAAATAATCAGATGAATTCAGATATCTTGTTTGATCTGAGTTATCACATGCCAAGAGTTTGATGGACTCACTGCTATGCATTTCATCATGGTGTTCAAGCACTGAACATTAGAAATAACTGCAACAGAAAAAGTTGTCAGTCATGTAAAGTTAGACTGCTCTGTAGAGATCTGAACCTATTTAAGCTGATCATGTATGAATTTCAAGGAACATGCTAAAGTACTAACCAATGGTAGGAAGGTCTTGAGCTATTTCAAGGATCTTAAAACTCCCACAATGATCACTACTTGTCACCTGCAAAAGTTAAATTTCATGAACACTAATTAACTTCACCTGAAAGGTCACTTTATCTAAGCCATTACCTCGACAATGGCAACATGGAAGTTGTCAACCTGCTTTGAAACTGCCTCCATGGCATCCTCCTCGTTATGATACAGTGAAACTAAATCACACGAATAGAATTTCTTAAAGGGCACTTCATCAATCCGATTAGCAGACACAACTTAAGGTTTTACCTTTGTAATCCATTTCCTCAAGCTTGGATTTGGTTTCTAAAGCAGAGGACTCATCTTTCTCCATGAGTAGAACCTTGAGAAGACCCTTGGGGAAATCGTTCCACGCCACAAAATTTTCAGCCGAGAGAACCATATCTAATCACTCATCATACCTCGACCCTCTCTCAAAGTTCTCCAGGATGCTGCTACTTCCATCGAAGTACCACCAAACGCAGCTGCTGTACCTTTGAAGCCCACTGCCTCTCCCTAGCAAACGCAACTGTGCTGCAGTTTTAGGAATACCGTTCCTGGTACTCCAATTTGAATAAGCAGAGGATTCCTCTTTGGAAATCAAGCAACGTCCACATCTGGCTAAGAAACAATGCGAGCATATAAAAACACTTATGTTTGTCTGCCTTTCCTTCTCTCTTATCTCAGAGAGAGACAGTGATTTATACGAACAGTCGTTGTCTGGGTTTTGAGCCACATCTTTTCTTCTTCTGCATCATAAAAGGCCAGTGCAGAATTATCCAAATTTATAAGAATTCAACCTTTTCAGATGGAATCTTGTTAAAAGCAGCAATGATACGCTCCGACCACTGTAATACGTGGGGGACATCACATAAAGCGAGGCATTATTGAGCACTTGTGTAAGATCGATCACAAGACTGCGGAGGGAAGTCAAAAAGGCCCACAAGTCTCTGCCTGCAATTACTCTTGAGATTTTCTTGGATACCAGGCTAAAAACGTATTGATGTCTTTAGTTTAAATATTATATAATTATATGGTTACTAAGTAACTATATAAGTAAAATATAATTTAATATTATTTGATTCAATATAATAAGATTTTATTTATTTTTAATATATAATTTAATTTAATATTTTATTATATTATATTCCGTTAAAAAAACAATTATACATATTAATTTTTTTTAACTTGATTATTATTTTTTAACTTTATATTTTTCTCCTTTATATATATATTTTTTATATATAACCTGTTTTAATATTTTTTTGTTTTTAGTAATTAATTTCAATATTGTTTTAGTTATATTTTTTAGTTTACATTTTTTTAGTTTACCTATTTTTTTTTACTCAACCACTTAGTTGAAGAATCAACTGATGTAAAGTTTATGTTTTTTTTTCCATTTTCATTATAAAAAATTTTAGGGATTTTTTTATTAAAAAATTTCATTAACTCTAAAACAAAAAAAAATTGAGGTAAATAGATAATCAAGATTATCAAAAATAAACTCTCACCAAACATACCCTAATAGTCTTTGATAGAGTCTATCTACGCCCACCCTTGTCAGTTATGATATAAGTATGAGGCTGCAAGATGTTGCTTTGTGTTTACTCATCCCTATCTCAATTTGATGAAATGATGACAAATTCTATGTTTCAATGAAGAAATCAAGCGGCAACGCATGTATTTTCTCTCTTCTGAAGGCAAAGTATTGCTTTTTGTGTGTTTTATTAGGGAATAATTATTACTAGTAAATACAATATTTTTTTTCTTTTCTTCATAATACCCACTGGTCGTCTTCTATAATGGATGTCGTCGACGACACCACTCATCGGCTATCTCTCACAAATACTCCTGATTCACCTTTCGCCCTTGTGGTTCTTAACGTCAATGCTCAGGCACTCCAATTACTTTGCCTAGCGCTTGTAGTTCACATCTCTTTTATTCGGATATGACTTACTAGGTTTTGTTGATGGCTCACGTCCATACCCTCTGCGCAGATAATGCCTACAGATATCACACTCCCTCAGGTGAATCTTGATCATATTCTCTGGCTCCGTTAGGATCAACTTCTCCTCAATGCTATTATAGGTTCGATATATCCTACTCTTATGCAGTTTATTTCTTCATCAACTTCATTTAGAGACGCATAATAGATGCCAAAGAGAACCTACGTTGCTCCCTCATGTGGCAAGATTATGACTCATCATCAAAATCTTGCCAGCTCTCAACAGGGTAATAGATTTATCACTGATTATACGCAGGACATCAAAAAAAAATATTGACGCTCTTGCGCTTATGAATGTCAAAGTTGACTTTGATGAGCTTTCCATTCGTGTGCTGAATGGTCTGAGCTAAGATTACTACAATATCTCACATGCTTTGCAAGTTCGTGATGTCCCTATTACCTTTAATGGGCTATTCGAGCAGTTCCTCAGCTATGAAGCCTAGTTAAAATTCTCGACACCATCTCCATCTGTGACGCCCAAGGGCGGAGCCAGGCTTTAGGATACATGGGATATAGCCCGGTGGCCCAATTAAAGTTGTGTTAATTTTTAACTTTGATTGTATTGATTTTTTTCATTCCCAAATAGAGCAAAATGAGTCTTAGCCCGGGAAACCTTTAGAGGAGATTTGCAGCCCAGGCGGGCTACAAATCCTGGCTCCGCCAGTGGTGACGCCAATGACTGCTCTTGCGGCTCCAACAGAGAATTCTCGTAACCAGTATTCAAACTATCATGGTGGTTGCCAGAAGGTTCCGTCTATGTCTCATCAGCTATGTCTGTCTACTCCTGGCTTGTTGCGCGCCCTCCTGCACATCCAGTTGTGTCCAGTCCCAATCGTTATCTTGGGCGGCTGTCAGATCTGTGGTGTCCAAGGTCACTCTTCTCGCCAGTGTGGTCATATGACTGCCTCGATGCTTCCTCTGCTTCAACCGACTCCTCAGCGTGCTTCGCGTCCTGTGTATAGTGCATTATTTGCGCATACTGCCGTTCATTTTACACCTCCGTCTGATTCTCGGGAATGAGTTGTTGACTCTGGTGCCTCTCATCATGTCACCACTGATCTCAATACTCTCTCGTTGCATGAGCCTTACTCTAAGAATGATAGCGTTGTCATCGGTGATGATTCTAAACTACCCATTACACACACTGGTTCTTTCTCTTTCTCCACTCCATCTTTCCCTTTAGTTTTCTCCAATGTTTTATTTGTGTCATCTATGTCAAAAAATTTGATTTCTATGGTTGCACTTGGTGCTACTAATCCTATTACATTTCTTTTCTTTGATTCCTATTTTCAGGTATTGGATCGTCGTACGGGAGCAACACTGGTCAACGAGATCAATAGAGATGGTGTCTATTACTAGCCAAAATTTACGTCTACGCTATCATCCCCTTCAGGCTTTTCTGTGCCTGTCTTGTCATATATTTTCTTATGGCATAGTCGTTTAGCTCATCCATCATTAGGTGTTTTACAATGTTTTTAATTATCCTTGGATCTTTCATTTCCTGCGGATACTTTGACTAATTTTTCATGCACTTCGTGTAATATTAATAAGAGCCATAAATTATCTTTTCATAAATCTAGTATTTCGTCTCATGCTCCTTTGAATATTATCTTTTCTGATGTTTGAACATCTCCTATATCATCATTTGATGGACTCAAATATTAATCTTTATTGATCATTTTATAAAGTACATATGGTGGCAATCGACCCTTTAACCCACTGCCTCTCTATCCTCCTCTCGCTTCTCTAAACCAAACATCCCATGCAAACTCGCTCTAAAAATATCATCTACAAGTCCAATTCAAAGTACCTTCTTCATACTAGCCTTCCATAACCTTGTGAACCCTCCTCTGTCACGCAGGTGCTCAAAGATTTTGAATTGGATAAAGGCCATGTACGAAGAGTATGATGCTCTTCTCCGTAATCAGACTTGGACTCTTGTCCCGCCTTCACCGGACCAAAATTTTGTAGGTAATAGGTGGGTGTTTCACATTAAGCATAATTCTGATGACTCAATTGATCGGTATAAGGCTCACCTTGTTGCCAAGGGTTTTCATCAGCGTCCTGGTGTTAACTTTAATGATACATTCAGTCCTGTTATTAATCAAGTAATAATGCACATTTTTCTTAGTCTGGCTGTGAATCAGGGGCGTTGTCTTCGCCAACTTGATATCAACAATGCATTTCTTAATAGTCATCTTGTAGAGGAGGTTTATATGCCGCAACCTTCAGGTATCCACAGTGCTAAGTTTCCAGATCACGTGTGACATTTGCATAAGACACTTTTGTTAGGATTCTTCGTACGGAGGCTAGAGAAGGGGGTGTGAATAGCCGACCCCAAATCGTCGCGTTTCTACACACTAGGGTTAGCGCAGCGGAAAATAACACGTAGAAACGAAGGGGAAAGAAGACAAACCTCAAACAAACCGATGTAACGAGGTTCGGAGATTAGGGCTCCTACTCCTCGGCGTGTCCGTAAGGTGGACGAGTCCAGTCAATCCGTCGGTGGATGAGTCCCCGGAAAATCGGCTAAAAATAACTCCTTATGGGTGGAGAAACCTCGCCACAATACTCTTGCAACAGCAATATGAATGTACAAGAAATACAAGAAAGCAGAAGACAATACAAGTGTAAAAACAATCTTGCCTTCTCGTCGACTGGAAGAAGCAACAGCTCCAAGCGCCTACAACAGCAGGTGATCCAGCCGGAAGCTCACGCGAAGCTTTGGAGAAGCTCAACAAAGCTCAAGCACAACAGCACTTTGGGACAGGAAGAAGGAAAAAAAAAGTAGTAGCACCAAAGCCTTGATCTCCTTTTATAACCTGCGAACCTGCACAGCGAAGACAGAAACCAGCGGAGAAGACGGAGCGACCCGTTGTGACTCAACGGTCGAACGTGGATCGATCAGGCTCCACCCTGATCGGTGTTCAGACCTTCTCGGACTGATGCCGACGTGGACCCAAATTTGATCCACTAAGAAGAGGCGCTCGTTGGGCACCAAAATGGTCCTGGCACCCGTACCATCTTGTCCGAGCACCCAGAAGGTCTGGGTACCCAGATCGGTCAGCTTCATGCTGATCGTCCAGCACCTTCTCCAGTCGCTGGCTTTGTCTCCAGTCGCTTGGGTAATGCTTCGGCCTTCCAGAGTTAAGCTCATCATAACCCAACTCTAGCCTTCTCCTCGTCCCTCAAAAGTGTCGTGCACATCCTTCTGGCTCTACCGGTGTACTCTTCCACAGCTTCTCATCCCTTAGATACATTGAGCCCATCAACTTGCGTGCTATTCTTCTCGTCCGCTGCGTGTTTCACTCGACTTCTTGTGATGACAAGCTCCTGCACACTTAGACACAAGAATCAAATACATAGGACCTAACGTGATTTGGTTGACCATATCAAAACCAACATAGGTACTTACACCATCAACATGCCCTCACCTCAGCTTACACCCGTCCGAGAAGCCACCTCAGTCCAATCCTCTGAGCGGACTTTATCCGCTCTTCCTTCCATCAATCTAACCCTAAAGGAAGCCATCTCATAGCTGAATGACTCCCCCACAACCTATGTACACGTATCCCCCACTCTCCCCCCTACTCCTCTCGCCAAAGCTCCACCAGCCATAGCTTCCGCCAAGTCTCCGTTTGGACTTTTTCCAAGTCTCCATACTTGACTTTTCGCGTGCCAAGCTTCCCCGCTGACTTTTCCCGAATCAGTCAACCAGGTCAACCTTGACCTAAGGTTGCACCTACAATCTCCCAAACACCTATTCTTGTCAAACATCAAGAATACAACTCTCTTCTCGTCAAACATCGTCAAACATCAAAACACAACTCGAGTCAGGTCAACTCGAGTCCGGTCAACCTTGACCTAAGGTTGCACCAACAATCTCCCCCTTTTTGATGTTTGACAAAACCCATAAACAAGTTAGGTTAACCCGATAACCTAACTTAGGTTTTCCAAAACATTCTCCCATTCTCCCCCTTGGGACATCTCTCCCCCTTTTTGACACACATCAAAAAGAGGGAATCAAGGTCAAGAGTTTCTTCCCAATGAAAGTCCCATACCTTTCATTGAAACCCTTAATTTCCCCCTTGATACTAAACTCAACACTCAACTTAGTGACAATTCCTTATCACTAATCCTCAAAAGTCTTAAGAAGTAAAAACTCCCCCTAAAAGTCAACTCCCCCTTGACAATTAGGTAAGACTCCCCCTAAATGTCAACTCCCCCTTGACCATTGCACCAACAATGTCTTGGAGAGTTTCAAACCTTTAGAAACCCGAAACTCAACTCCCAAAAACTGAAATTTCAGACACTTGCTGAAAATCAGAAATTCGGCACGCACTGATCGGTCTCCAGACCGATCAGGAACCCCTTGGATCGATTCCCAAATCGATCCTCGCTTTTTGGATCGTCACTGATCGGTCACCAGACCGATCAGGACTTCTCTGGATCGGTCCGGTGACCGATCCAGCCTCTGAAATCAGAGATTTCTGATTTTTCTCCCCGGGAGAAATTCAAAAATTCACAGAAAATTACAGAAAATTCAAAAAATCGTAAAATTTTTTGGATACATTCCTCATACCATATACTATCATGGAAAAATAGTTTTAGATGAAAATAACTTCCATTTTCAAATCTTGATACAAAGTTCAAAAACTTTTGAAATAGTTCAAAGTTTAACTCATCTTTGTATCATCTTGCTCAATGATGAATGCTATCACTAGAAAAGCTTTATCAAGGTTTTTTAAATCAATTTTAAAATGATTTTAATCCCTTTAATTTAGGACCATAATCTTAGGACTATATGTATATGACTTGTACACAAGTTTTCCCTATGATCCTCCAATCTCTTGAATTAGGCTCATCTAGGTACAAGAACTATGTACCTTGATCCTAACTCATGATCCTAATATCTCACACACATCTAAAGTGTATCAAACACATCCAAGTTAATTTTGATGTGAGATATGAGTTTAGGTCATCTTAGGCTAAGTTCTTATGCATTTGCTAAACTATACTTTGATCTCAATATCAAAATGTGTTTTTATCCTTAAATCAATTTCATTGATCATTAATGCACAAGATGATGACATGGCATATAATGATTTCATAAGTAAAAACATGTGCCAATGTTATGATGTCATGGCATAAAGTGTGAAACTTAAATAAAGCATGACATTTAAATTAACCTAAGCATTATCATGACATTTTAAATGATCATAAAATAAATATGATGTCATGACATGGTATATGGCAAACAATATATGGCAAATAGCACATAAAGGTATAGAAAATACCTAAAACTAGCCTTAGTTGCCATTTTTGATAATTTTGATCATCTTGCCATAGGTTCTATATTCCTAAGTGTAATAGATCTAAGATCATATATCAAGGATGTTTAGATCACTATGTGCCAATTAAATTAACTCTAGACAACTCCTCAAATATGATTGGCACATCCTAATCACCTTAGGAATATTTTTCAATTTCATTTTCAAGGCTTGATTGCACCTTGAAACTTCCTAAAGTGCCACCTTTTGCCATGATTAGGTTAACTACCTACTCAAGTAAGGTTGGCACACCCTAACTCATCTAGCGTGATGAAATCACGCTCCTAGGAACCCAATACCTATTTGAGCTCATTGGGTTCACTAAATATTCACTAGGGATGACTTCCCTAACAACCCTCCTAATGACCCTCTTAGGCTTTAAAGCCTTGATCATTTGGGACTCATCAAGATCAACTCTAGGGGTGACTCCCCTTGTGACCTTGGTGTTGTTCTTCCTAGCCCTAGGTTTTGTTCCATAATCGAATGGAACATTATGATAGGTGGGCTTGATCATTTGGGACTTAGGTTTGTGACCCAAACCTTTCTTGTTCTTGGGCTTTGAAATTTGACCCTTAGACCCTAGAGTTGACTTCTCTAAATTCTTTAGGGACTTTTCTAGAGTGTTAAGTCTTGACCTCAAGACTTGATTTTCTTTCTCTAAAATCTCAAGTTTTAATTTATCATTCTTTCTTGAGGTGTTCCTAGGCATATGTCTAGTTGTCTTGGGGTTTCTACCTAGGTGTTCCTTAACCTTAGAAGTGTTAATCCTAGGGTTAGCATTCCTAGTAGTATCCCTATCTAGGTTGACATGTTTAGCACCTAAGCACATGTATTGATTTCTAGTGTTAACATGCTTATCATTATTGACTAATGCAATAAAATTACTAGCATGTATCCTACTAGAATTGCACGAATGAGCCTTAAAAGATACCTTAGGGCTTGCCTTAGCTCCCCCTATCGATGTGCATCCCTTGTCCTTGTGAGGTTTCCTCCCTTTCGGACATTGGCTCCTATAGTGTCCCCGTTGCTTGCATTGAAAGCACACCACGTGCTTCTTGCCTTTGCGTGTTGGGACTCCGGCTTCCTTGACCTTTGGTGCCGGTGGAGTCTTCCTAACCTTCTTTGGACATTTGCTCTTGTAATGTCCATGTTTCCTACACTCAAAACACATTATGTGTAATTTGCTTGAAATCACAGTGTTTGAGTTACCTAGGGTTGTGGATGGAGATGAGCTTTCTTCTTCAACCCTTCCGGAGGTGGGAACTTCTTCTTCTTGTTCCGAACTTGAACAAGAGGAACTCTCCTCCTCTTCTTCCTTGGATGTTGAGTAGCCCTCAACTCCCAATTCGCTCCCTCCATGATGTGAGCTACTTGGCTCACTAGGCTCCTCTTCATGGCTTGAAGTGGAGCTCTCCTCATGGTACTTGGCCAAGTTATCCCACAACTCCTTGGCATTGTTGTATTTACCTATCTTACACAAAACATTAGTAGGTAATGAAAATTCAATTGTTTTAGTTACCTCATTGTTGATCGTGGATTGGTGGACTTGTTCCTTCGTCCACTTGTTCTTCTCTAGAGGCTCTCCTTCTTTATCCATTGGAGGAGTAAACCCTTCTTGTACACAAATCCAGTTCCACATATTAGTCCTAAGAAAATACATCATCCTTACCTTCCAATATGCGAAGTTGTCGTTGTAGAAGGGTGGAATGGTGATGTCTTCTCCGAATTGATACATCTCTAGCTTGTGCTCCCATGGGTGTGAATCCGTCGAAGAGCGGCCTCGCTCTGATACCACTTGTTAGGATTCTTCGTACGGAGGCTAGAGAGGGGGGTGTGAATAGCCGACCCCAAATCGTCGCGTTTCTACACACTAGGGTTAGCGCAGCGGAAAATAACACGTAGAAACGAAGGGGAAAGAAGACAAACCTCAAACAAACCGATGTAACGAGGTTCGGAGATTAGGGCTCCTACTCCTCGGCATGTCCGTAAGGTGGACGAGTCCAGTCAATCCGTCGGTGGATGAGTCCCCGGAAAATCGGCTAAAAATAACTCCTTATGGGTGGAGAAACCTCGCCACAATACTCTTGCAACAGCAATATGAATGTACAAGAAATACAAGAAAGCAGAAGACAATACAAGTGTAAAAACAATCTTGCCTTCTCGTCGACTGGAAGAAGCAACAGCTCCAAGCGCCTACAACAGCAGGTGATCTAGCCGGAAGCTCACGCGAAGCTTTGGAGAAGCTCAACAAAGCTCAAGCACAGCAGCACTTTGGGACAGGAAGAAGGAAAAAAAAAGTAGTAGCACCAAAGCCTTGATCTCCTTTTATAACCTGCGAACCTGCACAGCGAAGACAGAAACCAGCGGAGAAGACGGAGCGACCCGTTGTGACTCAACGGTCGAACGTGGATCGATCAGGCTCCACCCTGATCGGTCCAGGACCCTTCTGATCGGTCTGGGGACCGATCAGGCCCTAGACCGATCAGAATGCTTCACAGAAAGTTGCCCAACTTTCTGTTCGTTTCCTGATCGGTCTGTGGACCGATCAGGCCACAGCTGGATCGGTCGTGGAGACCGATCAGGCTTCATGCTGATCGGTCCCCAGACCGATCAGTAAGCTCACAGAACCGATGCGCTTTGCCTTCTGTTTGCCTTCTGTTTGTTATCTGATCGGTCACCAGACCGATCAGATACACACACGTATCACTGGATCGGTCTGCAGACCGATCCAGAGCTTGGTTTTTGCCCAAACCAAGTCCCAAGTCTCCCAAACCAACATCCGGTCAACGTTGACCTGTTGATACATCATGCTTAGCATCCAGTCACTCCCTTGACCTGCTAAGACTCCCCACCAAGTGTCCGGTCAATCCCTTTGACCCACTTGGACTTTTCTCTTCGAGCCAAGTATCCGATCACTCCCTTGATCTACTTGGACTTCCCAACACCAGATGTTCGATCACCCTTGATCCATCTGGATTTTCCCTTGCCCGGCTTAACTCACCAGGACTTTCAAACTGCCTAGCTTTACTCACTAGGACTTTTACCTGGCTTCACTCACCAGGGTTTTCCCTTTCACCTAGCTTCACTCACTAGGATTTCCACCTGGCTTCACTCACCAGGATTTCCCGACTGCCTGGCTTCACTCACCAGGACTTCTCCGACTGCCTGGCTTCACTCACCAGGACTTTTCCCCCGTGCTAAACTCCCTGTTTGGACTTTCCCCGTGCCAAGTCTTCATACTTGGACTTTCCGCGTGCCAAGCTACCTGCTTGGACTTTTCCCCGTGCCAAGTCTCCGTACTTGGACTTTTTCCAGTGCCAAGTCTCCATACTTGGACTTTTCGCGTGCCAAGCTTCCTGCTTGGACTTTTCCCGAATCAGGTCAACCAGGTCAACCTTGACCTAAGGTTGCACCTACAATCTCCCAAACACCTATTCTTGTCAAACATCAAGAATACAACTCTCTTCTCGTCAAACATCGTCAAACATCAAAACACAACTCGAGTCAGGTCAACTCGAGTCCGGTCAACCTTGACCTAAGGTTGCACCAACAACTTTATGACCTGAAGCAGGCTCCGCGCGCTTGGTATTTAAAGCTTCGTGCTTTCTTGGTCTCTCTTTGCTTTGTCGCATCTCAGACTGATATCTCCTTATTTGTTTATTTTTGGGATAGTACTATTATCTATTTCCTTGTATATGTTGATGATCTAATTATTAAAGGGAGTGATGTTTCTTCTGTTGATGTCATAGTATGTAAACTTCATGTAAAATTTGTGATTAAGGATCTTGGGGATCTTTCCCTCTTCTGTGCTGTTGAGGTTCACCCAATCTCAAATGATCTTCTTTTGTCTCAGCAAAAGTATATCACTAATCTTCTCTGCAAACACAATATGCTTGACTCCAAGCCGGTTTCTACTCCTATTGTCACTGGTTCTCGTCTTACTTTGCATAATGAGTCTTCATTTTTTTATACGATTAAGTTCTGACAAGTGATTGGGGGCTTCCAACATCTCCGTATGACTTGTCATGATATTTTCTTTACGGCCAACAAACTCTCACAGTTTATGCATGCTCCTTCAAAGATGCATTGAGGTACTGTAAAGCGTCTACTTTTTTTATCTCAATGGTACTAGGAATCTTGGCATTCGTCTTCTTGTAGATACACCTCTTACTCTTCATGGTTTCTCCAATGCGGACTCAGAAGGAGATCCAGATCATCGATATTCTACAGGTATATTTGTTATTTTTTTGGGTGCTAATCCGGTTTACTGGAAATCTACCAAACAATGCATGGTTGCGCGCTCTTCGACTGAGGCTGAATATCACACCATTGCCTCCGCGACATCTGAGATCCAATGGATTAAGTCACTTTTGACAGACCTTCTTCTTCCAGTTACCATGCCTGCTGTGCTCTTCACTGATAATTTGAGTGTCATCTATCTTTCATCTAATCCTATTTTTCACTCTCAGATGAAACATCTGGCTATTGATTATCATTTTATTCATGATCTGGTGCATGCCTCCAAACTGCGAGTTACTCATATTCTTGCTGAGGATCAATTACCTGATGCACTTACTAAGTCGTTTTCTTGACCTCGGCTGTTTGCTATTTATAGCAAGATTAGTGTCATTTCTAGGATACCATCTTCAGGGGGTGTATTAAGGAATAATTATTATTAATAAATACTTATTTATTTCCTAGTTATTAGAGAATAATTATTATTAGTAAATACTTATTTATTTCCTAATTATTAGAGAATAATTATTATTAGAAAATAATTATTTATTTTCTAGTATTTTATATATTTACTTATTTTATGTGTTTTCTTGTTTTTCACTTGTAATGATATTTATATACCACATGTTATCATTAATAGAGCATGTGAATTCTATCATCAACATGTTCTTCTAGAGAGAAGACTGCAGGGAGGGAAAAGTTGGTGACGACGCTGAAATCACAGGCCTCAGCTTGTAAACTGAAGAAGAAGCAAAGCATCCCATTGATTGTAGTAGGCAGAATGGTTCATTAATGATGGGCTCGTAACCATTGCCCTAGTAAACACTGTTGTTGCCAGACGGTCCAAAATGTGACCTCAAGTTTTCATGACTTCGGAAAGGTAGTGACTTGGGAATAACTCTTTTAATGCATCCCTAGGAAGGTTACGTACTCGTGGACTCAGAAGTATATGAACTCGGGATAACACGGAATTAGAAGTGCATGAATTCAGAAGTACACTGACTCAGAAGTATATGAACTCAAAAGTACATAGACTCAGAAGTACATGAACTTGAAAAATGCACAGACTCAAGAGTACATATACTCGGAAGCAAATGATTTCAGAAATATACATATGCAGAAGTATATGGATTCAGAAGTGTACAAGCTTAAAAGTGCATGAGCTCAAAAATAAATGGACTTGAAAGTGCACAGACACAAAAGTTTGGGATTCAAAAAGTGTAAAAAGTGAGAACATCCCTCTTGGAAACATCCTTAAAGCGTCGGGTACCTTCTCAAGTAAATCCTTTCTAGCTCTCACTTTTCACAACTGACTAATGCCATAAAAGCATCCCCATTAGAAAACATCCACAAACTGTTATCCAAGCTAGCAAGAACATCTTCATGGGAATATCTCCTCTCGGTTCCTTCCTTTCTAATTACTTTACTTTATCATTTCTATTAATACCTCTTTGACTAGCAATCCATCAACGGGCGCCATCAGTTAGGCTACAGAAGTATTCCTCCGCAGACTCTCTCCCTTGCACTCCAGTCCCTCTGGCCACCTCTGTCGATACACCTTCACTAGTTTTCTTGAAGTTAGAAGTCCAGTCCACCAACGGACACCATCAGTTAGGCCGCGGGAGAATCCTCTGTAGACTCTTAATATGCGTGGGTTATATAGGCATTTAGATTATTATTAACACACATTCACTTACATTTCTTATATTTGAATTATGTTATCACACTCTTTTTTCTCATTTTATTAGCATGCTACTTGTTTTATTAGAAGATCTACTCCTATTTTGTGTTTTTATTGATAGGGCACAATAAGAAGCGAAATTAGATGAAGAACGCATGACGGAGGGCTCCCAAGACTCAGCAATGGGCAGGTTGTGCCTTGAGGCACGACCGTGCCATTCCTTCTAGAGACACACGACCATGCCCCCTACCCTAGGAAGTCACACGGACAGGCTGAGCCAAATGGCACGACCGTGTCACCGAGCGCATAAAATCTACATGGATCGGTTGTGCCTACGAGGCATGACCATGCCTTTTATTTTGCTGTCTGCACGAGATTGTCATGTTAATCGACATGGTCGTGTGTGTTGGAACCCCAAGGTGTTTTGATGTGATCAAACAAGTTAAGTTAGGTCATGTTTTGTCTAACCCTTGTGTCTAAGTGTGTAGGAGCTTAGGAACACAGGAAGTCGAGCGGAAGATGCGGTTAACGAGAAGGACGGCACGGGGAGAGAGCTGACGGACTCGGTGCATCTGAGGGATGAGGTGACCGTGGAAGAGTACACCGGTGGACAAGAAGAACGTACGCGACGTTCGAGGGACGAGAAACCGGGAAGGAAGGCTGCTCGAGGAGAAGATCGGAACTTGGGTTTGGGTGAACTCTATTCCGGATGGCCGAGATCACCCAAGCTAGCGGAGCCGGAGTTGAAGACCCGGACCGAGACGAGCTGAACCGAAGCAGAGCTACCGAACGGGAAAAAGTCAACCAGAGTTGACTTTTGGGTCCGGGGCCCCCGGAGTTGACCGGGGCACCTGGACCGAAGATTTTGACCAGATCGAGTTTTGACTCGATCTGATCGTTAGGGGATAAAATTTTACCCCCCCAGGGCGCCCGGACCCTTCAGGGCGCCTCGAACAGTGCTATAAATATAGAACTGATCTGCACAGTCTTGTCAATCAACTTGTAATCTAGTGCTTTTAATTTTGTTCTTTTTTTTTTGTGTTATCAACGCTGTAAGAGGTTACTCTGCCCAGAGGAGATCATCAGATAGTGCGCTATCCTCTCCTTGGATTAGCAATCCTCTGATTACAAACCAAGTAAACTCTCTGTGTCTGATTTCTTTAATTAGTCTCTTCTTTTTATTATTACAAGTGTTTGTTAATTAGTTGAAAATTCGAGAAAGGTGTGATTTATTTTTGTAGAGCAATTCACCCCTCCCCTCTTGCCGGCCTCCAAAGTGACCAACAAGTGGTATCAGAGCAAGGTGCTTCAGGAGGACTAACCGCCGATCGAAGCAACGAGATGGCCGGACCAAGCATTGTTCCACCAAAATTCGAGGGGGACTTCGCACACTGGAAGCGTCGTATGGAGGTATTCCTGAAAACTGATTTCGAAATTCGGTTAATTATAAAGTATGGATTTGTAGCTCCGACGGATCAGAATGGAGAAGAAAAAGAAGAGAGCCAGTGGACAAAGAAGGAGCAGAATGATTCCATAGCGAACAACCGTACGGAATATCACCTGCTGAGCATGTTGCCGCCTCAAGAAGTCAATCGCATCGGAAGCTACACGTCGGCCAAAGAACTCTGGGAGAAGTTCCTGGAGTTCCACGAAGGAACATCCGAAGCCAAGCTAGCAAGAAGAGACATCCTTCGGAACATACTGACGAACATCCATCTGGAAAAAGGTGAGAAGGTAGCCGATCTACACGCGAAGGTAAAGGAATTGATTACTGGTCTCGAGAACCTCGGTGAAACGGTAACAAACCGGGACACCATACGCTACGCACTCAATGATTTTCCTAGAACTCCAGAATGGATGTCAATCATCGACGCCTATTACATTTCAAAGGACCTGGAGGTAAGTACCTTAGAAGAATTGTTTTCTACTCTTGAATTACATGAAACCAGGTGTGCAGGAACAACTAAGGAATCAAGTCAAATAATGACACTGAACGCAATCAAGAAGGATGAACCCGAGTCAGACTCAGAAGAGGATCAGGAAGCGTATATGGTAAGAAATTTCAAAAAGTTCTTTAGATCTAATAAGTTTAAAGAAATACAGAATAAGAAAAATCAAAGAAATAGAAGAAGGGTTCGTTGCTACCAGTGTCAAAAAGAAGGACATTTAAAAGAAGACTGCCCAGAACTAAAGAAGGACAAAGGCAAGATACCCAAGAAGCACAAGAATCTAAAAGCAACTTGGGATGATAGTTCATCATCTAAGTCCAAGATTCAAGAATATGCCGGGATACCACTGATGGCAAGCCATAAAGGGCAAAGTACATCAAAACCCAGCATCGATGAAGGGGGAGGGACGTCAGATGAATGCAGCGAAGCAGGGGGAGAGTCAGACTTCAAGTCTAATATGGTAAGTGAGGTATGTCTCTTACCTCTTGATCAGCTTTATTTTGGTATTAAGGCTATGATAAAATCCATGTATAAATTAGAAAATAAAAAATACCAAATTAAAAAATAAAATTTTAGAAATAAAAATAATTTTGGCAAAATCATGTCTAATAGAGGATTTTGATAAATTGAAACTTGAAAATGAAAAATTAAAAGAAGAAATAGAAAGATTGAGAAAGTCTAATGGTTCAAATATTTCTAGTTTTAAAAATTATAGAGGACTAAACTGGTACTATAGGTTTCACCAAAGTCAAATTAGAAAAAAATATCAAAAACCTATGTACCTAGGAAATACTTGATTAACCCTGTAGGTAGGAACCTCTATTGGATTCCGAAAACATGTTTAACTTAAATTTAAAAATTAAACTTAGCATTTTCAGCGAGAAAGTTAAACAGATAGTTTCTTTATGAGCCTTTGTCTAAGGAAGTGGTTGTTGCTCCAATAACCAAGAAAGCCTAGTGCCTCGTCACTACTTGGAAGCCGAAATATTGAAATCAAATATTTAATTAACTTTCTAGAAAAAGTATTAAAATTAGAATTAAATCATGCTTAAAAGTTTGTAAACATTTGTTTTGAAAATTTTGTATAACTTAGAAAATGTTTCTATTGCAAATTAAAAAAAAATATTTAGAAAATTATTATTAGAAATTTTTTTCTATGTTTTTACCTTAGAAACTTTGAAAGTTACTTATTCCATTACATAAAAATTATTTTTAAGTTTTTGCTTAGAAGTTTCTTTTGAAATTCTTTAACTTAAATTGATTTTTTTTAAACTTAAAAATTATTTTTTCAAAGATTTTCTTAGAAATTTTTTTCAAGTAACTTAATTTTTTTTAAAAAAACTTTGAAAATTATTTCTTAGAAATTTTCTAACTTAAATTTTTAACACTTAATTTTTTTTTTAAGTTAGAATTTACCTTAGACTTGTTAAAAAGAACCATAATTTTTTATGTGATCAAAGGGGAAGAAGGATGTTAAGTCTTGGGGTGGAATAAGATAAACTGAAAATCTTTTTTGGACTTATTTGTAAAATCAATTATTTTTATTTCATTTGTTTACCTTAGCTTAACTTGGGTTGCTCACATCAAAAAGTAGGAGATTGTTGGAATCCCAAGGTATTTTGATGTGATCAAACAAGTTAAGTTAGGTCCTGTTTTGTCTAACCCTTGTGTCTAAGTGTGCAGGAGCTTAGGAACACAGGAAGTCGAGTGGAAGATGCGGCTAACGAGAAGGACGACACGGGGAGAGAGCTGACAGGCTCGGTGCGTCCGAGGGACGAGGTGACCATGGAAGAGTACAACGGTGGACGAGAAGAACGTACACGACGTTCGAGGGACGAGAAACCGGGAAGGAAGGCTGCTCGAGGAGAAGGTCGGAACTTGGGTTCGGGTGAGCCCTATTCCGGATGGCCGAGATCACCAATGCTAGCGGGGCCGGAGTTGAAGACCCGGACCTAGACGAGCTGAACCGAAGCAGAGCTACCGGACGGAAAAAAGTCAACTAGAGTTGACTTTTAGGCCCGGGGCCCCCAGAGCTGATCGAGGCGCTCGGACCCCTCCGGGGCGCTCGGAACGTACAGGGGCCCCCGGACCGAAGCTTTTGACCAAATCGAGTTTTGACTCGATCTGATCGTTGGGGGATAAAATTTTATCCCCCCCAGGGCACCCGGACCCTTTAGGGCGCCCCGAACAGTGCTATAAGTATATCACCGATCTGCACAGTCTTGTCAATCAACTTGTAATCCAGTGCTTTCAATTTTGTTCTTTCTTTTTGTGCTATCAACGCTGTAAGAGGCTACTCCGCCCAAAGGAGATAATCATATAATGCGCAATCCTTTCCTTGGATTAGCAATCCTCTGATTGTAAACCAAGTAAATCCTCTGTGTCTGATTTCTTTAATTAGTCTCTTCTTTTTATTATTACAAGTGTTTGTTAATTAGTTGAAAATTCGAGAAAGGTGTGATTTATTTTTGTAGGGCAATTCACCCATCCTCTCTTGCCGACCTCCAAAGGGACCAACAGTGTGCACCTAGGGCAAGGGCGACACGACCCAGACCCTATAAAAGGGGGGGGGGGGGGGTTCTCCCCTTTTCTCATCGTCTTTGGTTTGGGGTTTCACCCCTTCCTTAGGAAAGGATTTTCCTCCAGGGTAAACCCTAGAGCCTCCATTTTTGCTGATCCGTACCATCCATCCACCTCCAGAGCAAGGAAACATCATGAAGACACCGACAAACTTTGTGATAAATATTTCTTCTCCTCTATCTCCCATTTGGAGTTATAAGAATGTTTTATTTTGTCTTCTTAGTTTATTATTCCTTTGTAATGGAGTAGATCTTCCTTGTTCTAGAACTAGGGAGTAGCTATGATGTGAATTGATGTTAAACTTTATGGATATGCCTGTCTTTTATTTCTATGACAAGTCTGTGCTTGGTTCTTGTTTGATTGAATGCATGTGTGAATTCTTATTGCTAACACTTGTTGTTTAATTGGATGGATGTACAGATTAGTCGTCGTGTAGCCAGAATAATTGAGATTGTATTATCAGGGGCCCCTTAGTGATAGAGGGTAGCTATTAAATCGGACATCTCGATCGTTCGCTCAAAATGGAGGCTAAATCCATTCAAGGGAGACTCAAGTGGTGATTAATGAATTTTCTCTAATTCTATGCTAGGAGGTGATAGAGTAATTAAGATCATATGATTGGGGGTCCCTTGGTGACAAAGGGTAACCGCTAAACTAGACCTTCTATGTTGTTGTTTTTACTTAGTAGCATCGAATGTCAATGGGGAGTGCACTTCAATGAGAGACTGTCATGAGGTAGCATCAATATTCATTTGGGTTCCCTACGAATCATAGACATAGAGGAATTGAGATTGGAAATTTATATCCCATTAATTAGTATCACAATGAAATCGAAATCCTAGAACTACCTTCCTAAGCCATCCTTCTCCAAACCAACTCTTTTCTCTCTCAAACCCTTCTCTCAACACCCCTCTCTTCTCTTGTTCTTTTGCGTTTGTGACTCTAATCAACCATCAAATGTCTAGATAATTCATTGTGTGAACTTAACTAGTGATTAGTCAACAGTGTCTGAGGATCAATATTTTTATTACTTAACGATTATTCCATGTGGCAAAAGGCGATTTGCTCGCCCCCAACGCCTCCGCCAACCCGTCCCTAGGCCAACACGGAGGAGGTAAATCACGGGTGGCTACTAGCCATTAGTGCAAATGGCCAAGACATGGGGGAGGTTATACTTGGTCACGCCGAGTTTCGACCCCAAGACCTCATGTGGCAACACCCCATGCCTTAACCATCGCACCGTCCCGAGGGGACTACTTAACGATTATTCCATGCACATATGGACGGTTAACAAATCTCTCCCCCGCACTCCAATTCGTCTGGCTATTTTACCGAGTCACTTCCACCAGGACGTTGTCAACTAGGCCACAATAACAACCCTCCATAGACCCTCTCCCCTACATTTCAGCCCCTTTAGCCCCTTTAGCCAGTTTGCCGAGTCACTTTTGTTCGTGCAAGCTGCACCAGAATCAAACCTGAGTTTTGATGTTGTCAAAGGTTCAAGTTAAGTCTTGTTATGATCTAGCAAGTTGATTGAGTGTGCAGGATGTTTACTCAACCGGGAAAGTCCTAGCTGGAGGCTAGGCGGAGAAATCTTAGCAGGTCGTGGAACCCAGGTGCAAGTCCAAGTGGGTCGAGGCTTGGCAGAGTGATCGAGAGGTCTGGAGGACCGAAGATCGAAGGAAAAGTCCTGGGGAGCCGATCAAGGCTGAGTGAAAAGTCCAAACTAGATCTGGAGGATCAAAGTTTGGCAGGTAGGTTGAGGTAAACAAACTGGAGGAGCGACAGTGAGGTCGGGTTCCCGAAGGGAACAACCTTAGGTCGCTGATCCAACTGAAGAAACTGGGAAGGTTTCCAAGTTGAGATCAAGAGTAGTTCTACTGTTCTTTTATTGTGCTAATATCTGTGTTGCAGGTTGTTTTGGTCTAACATCTGTGCTGCAGGTTATTTTTAACATTGTCTTGCAGGTTAAGTTGGATCGGTCGACCGAACCAGAGGATCGGTCGACCGAACCAAGTAAGATCAGCACATAAGTCAGTCCAGATCAGAACTGAGCCAAAATCAGATCAAAGCCTGATCGGTCGACCGAACCGTAAGATCGGTCGACCAAACCATGATGACTCAGCCTAGCCAGTTCATCAGCACCAATCGGCAGCAAAGGAAAGATGGGTTGATCGGTCGACCGTACCCAAAGATCGGTTGACCGATCCAATCAACATTAAAGTTGTATTAAATCAAGATCACGGCAGATTCTGACGAACAAGGAAAAAGCTTGTTCGGTCGACCGAAAAAGGGGTTCGGTCGACCGAATCATTAAAGACCAGTAAATGCAAAAGATCGAGCCAGCTTCAAACTTCAGCCAGGAAGGAAGGGAGCGGGTTCGGTCGATCGAACTGTGGGATCGGTCGACCGAACCTCTAGTATAGCTATAAAAGGTGCTCAAAGTCAGAAGCTCGAGAACAACTTTTCTGATCAAAATTCCTACTCTGCAATCGTCTCGTATTCATCTGTGCAGCAAGCTACAGCATCCGGAAGTGCCGACCTAAGCTATATCTTCATTTTATTTGTCGGTAAAATTTATTTTAAGCTTGCATTTGTAATTTATTTAAGCAAGATAGTAGGGTGTTACTATCTTGCTCTATTGTACGATCTGCTTCTTTTCGAAGAATTTCGGAAAGAAGAGTTATAGTGGTTTGCTCACCGGTGCGGTCAAGGACCGCGAGCCTTCGAGTAGGAGTCGAGCTAGGCTCCGAACGGAGTAAACAATCTGTCTCTTTTTACTTTTCGCTGTGCACGACTTTGATATAAAAGAAAATAATAGTTTTAAAACGCACGATATTCACCCCCCTTTTATCGCTTCAAACGATCTATCAATTGGTATCAGAGCGGGTTAGCTCTGAAATTTCTTAACCGATTTTCAAAGCATTTTTAAAACCTTTTCTTTTCTGTTAGAAATATTTTTTATTCTATTATCTTCTCAAGCACTACTAATCCCAAGACGAGTGTCTTGGAAATATTTTTCTTAATTTTTTCTTGCAAGGATGATGAACTCATATCAAGAAGGCTATAGTACGGTCCGACCTCCACTATTCAAAGGAGAGAATTTTAGTTACTGGAAGAATAGGATGGAGTGCTACTTAAAGTCCGACAATGAAGGACGGAACAACCCTAGAACCATAAGAATGGACTCCTCAGATGGTCAAGAAGGCACAACTGAACTACAAAGCAATCAATATCATTCAGTGTGGGCTCACGATGGAGGAGTTGAATAGAGTTGGTCCCTACGACAATGCCAAAGAATTGTGGGAATCGATAGTAAAACTACACGAAGGAACGGACGACTCGAAGGTAAACAAACGAGATCTTCTTTTAAATAATTTGTTAAATATAAAAATATTTCCTGGAGAGACGACCTCGCAACTATACGCACGACTGAAGGACATCCTCAACGGTCTTCACCTGATTGGACATAATCTTGAAAATCGCGACACAATAAGGTACGCTCTGAACGCCTTTCCAAGGAATGCTTTGTGGGCATCAATTGTAGATGCCTACAAAGTTTCTAAGGATCTTTCAATTCTTAAGTTAGACAAGTTATTCTGTGAATTAGAACTACACGAGCAATCTAACATGAGCCATGACGAGAAAGGTGTTGCTTTGTATGCAGGGGCGAGCAAGGAAACAAAATCAAAAATGAAGATCGAGTTTGAAAGCGAGTCAGACTCAGACTCAACAAACGAAGAAGAATTAGTCAACATGGTCCGAAGGTTGTTGACTAAAGAAGTTCAGAAGAAGCACCAAAAAGACTCCACCGAACCAGATCCAAAACAAATCAGAAATGATTTGTTATGGATGCAACAAGAAGGGGCATTTCAAAAACGGATGCCCAAATCGAAAAAAAGAAAGATCTAAATCGACAAGATGGAAGAAGACACTTCAAGCAACATGGTGTAGATGCAGCGGAGGCCGGCAAGAGGGGGTGAATTGTTGTAAACAAAAAATAAAATATACCCTCCTCATACTTTCAACTCAATTAGTGCAATAGTGATGAATTAATAAAGCAATACGAAAATATAGAAAGACAGAGAAGACCGGGAGTTAACCTGGTTACAACCAAGACGGTTGTTAATCCAGGGCGATGAAGAACTCAATAGAAAAATTCTCCATCTCTGAAGGCGGAGAAACCTTGTACACTTTGGAAGCTTAGAACTATTGCTAGGAATGACTACACAATGATTGATTGAGTTGTTGTTTAATTTCCTAGCTCCAAGAGCCTTTTTATAGGTCCTGGCAATCCTATCCCGAGGGTCCAAGGCGCCTTCAACAAGGTTTAAGGCGCCTCTAGCTCGGTCAGCGGATAAAACTTTATCCGTAGTTCAAAATGGTCAGTTTGACCTGTTGAAGGCGCCTTCAACAAGCCTGAAGGCGCCTTCAAGCTGGAGGCGCCTCCAAGCCTGATGGAGGTGCCTCTAAGTTGGCAGCTCAAATTCCAGCTTGCTTTCTTCAGCTTCCGACGCTCCGATCTTTTGGGTGATTGTGGCCAACCGGAATAGGGCTCACCCGAACCCAATTTCTGGCCTTCTCCTCGAGCAGCCTTCCGTCCCGGCTTAACGTCCCTGGAACGCCGCACACACTCTTCACGCCCACCGGAGTACTCTTCCGCAGTTCTCTCGTCCTTCGGACGCACCGAGCCCATCGGCTCCCTTCCCGTGCCGTCCTTGTCGCTAGCTGCTGTAACGACCCAATTTTCCTGATTTCGAGTTCCAAATGTCCATAAAAATATTTGGAAATGCTTTTAAAATATTCTAGAGATTTTTAGAGTATTTTTATGCAATTTTTGGAGGTCGTTTAGTATGGTTACAAAAAGAAAGAAGTTTTGACCAAAAATTTGTGGAAGGTGAGACTCGAACCCAAGACCTCCGGCCGAACCGGACTTAACCGAACACAGCCAACCAACTGGGCTACGCGTGTTTTGTTAATCAAGTATGAAGCGAGATGTATTTAAGTTATAGTAAGGATCAGAAATAAAACCTAGGTTATAAAGGGTTAATTTCTTTTACCCGAACCCTAACTCCTTCTCTTCTCCTCACGCCGCGCGATTCATCTCTGCTCGGGCGAAACGAAGCCGTATTAGGGCTTTGTCTCCGGCGCCGGCGAAAGGCCCTTTTCGGCCGGTCTTCACCGTGCGTGATCACCTCGACGAGGGGAGCTCGGAAACGTGAAGAGGAGTCGAGATTTCAAGCTTCTCCCGAAGCCCTAGTTGCCTCCTTCCGGTTGTAAGTCCTAAAAGCAAGTGTAAGTACTGCTCACCTGCAGTAGGAGAGGTTTTCGGATTTTGCTTTCCCTTGTTTTCAAATCGTGTAGTGAAGGTTGTTATTGGGAATTTTCTGCCGTGAATTGAGGATTTAGATTCTTGTTCTCTCCTTAATTTTATTTCGAAGTATGCTGTAAGAAATAGGGTTTCGAAGTAGGCTGCCAAGAGTCTAATAAAAACAGGGAAGATGAATGGTTTTAAAAAAAGTCCCAGCCGTGAGTTTCATTAAGGATACAAGAGGGGAGTTGTTTGGGGTTTGATACGTAGTTGTTTTCTGCTATTAGTTTCCTTATACCGTGTGGTTTATAGCATTTCTGCAATAGGATTTTTCTGTTAAACCTGAACAGGAACAACCTTGTTGTGAAGTATTCGGTTAGACCTCTTAATGGCTAGTTTAAATGTGCAGCGGTTCTTTATGGTGTGGTTTAGGTTGATTTGCGCTATGAGAGGGACACCAACAGTCCCATTTTCTGTGGTATGTGCAGTAGATACGGATAGCTCCACTTGTAGCAGAGAACAACCCCTTTCTTTGTGCATTTCTGTAGACATGAACAACTCCATTTGGAGCTTAGAACAACCCCTTTGGAGCTCATTCCAGTCCAAGTTTTCTTTGTGTTCACTGCAGAAACGTACAGCTCTATTAGAGCATAGGACAACCTTTCCTTCTTGATATTTCAGCAGGCACGAACATTGTCCCTTGTAGCCTGCTGTAGTTTTCCACAGCTGCTTAATTCGTGCTATATAAGGGGTACGAACGGCCTTAGTTTCTGGAAGTATTTAGCCAGATCTTTAGTGGCTTACTTGGACATGTAGTTTGGATTTCCTACGGAATTCTATACTAGGGATAACTTGTGTTATTTTCATGTAGCATGCCTTTAGCTTTTCAGTGATGTATCCTTGTGCATTTACTTACTGCCCATAAATTCCAGCAAGGTTGCTTCCTTTTGGGCCAATCGGATGGGCATAAACAGCCCTTGATCTTTAGCATTCCAAGTTTAGATAATCCTGGCAAAATCTCCCTTTTTGCTGCCTTAGCTTGGTTAATTCCCTTTTTACTACCGTGAGTTTGATATAGAAGAGGAGAAGAAACTTTAAGGGTTTTAGCATGTGTTTAAGTATTCCATCTTATGTTAACTTTGCAGATTTTAGTTTATGTGCAAATAACTGGACATGAACAGCATGTATAGGAAGCTCAAAGTTGCATTCTTTTGCCCTATTTTTATAGCATGATTAGTAAGCTTAAAGTAGTTTTCTTTTGCTCCATTTTGTAGCATGATTAGAAAGATCAAATTAGTTTTCTTTTTGCTCTATTTTGTAGCATGATTAGTAAGATTAGATTAGCTTTCTTTGCTCTTATCACAGCATGTTTTAAAAGCTCAAACTAGCTCTCTTTTGCTCTATTCTATAGTATGATTAGTAAGTTCAGATGTGCTTTCTTTTCCTTTGTTTTACGGCATGTTTAGAAAGTTCAGATTTGCTTTTCTTTTGCTTTGATTTATAACATGCTGAGAGAGAGTTTAGATTTGATTCCCTTGTATTGTTTTATATAGCATGCTTAGTTAATTGTAATCCTACACTTGTTAGGTATATCTAAAGGATTTCAATAAACTCTAATAAAGGATTATGAGAAAACTGAGTAAAAAGAAAAAGACCAAGGTCTAGTTAAAAAGTGATAACAAGTAAACTAAAGTAAGAGGCTAGTACCCGACTTCCAAGGTTGTCGTTAAACAAATCCAGGTGACCAATTCCAAGGTCTTGGCCCTGGTAAGACCAAGGTCTTTACCTCATAAGACTAGAGGCTCGCTACCTCAGTCACTATTAGAGAGCGCGCAAAACAAAGATGGTACTAAGCCTGGGCCCAAAGAAGAAAAGAAGAAAAGAAGTAAAAAAGAAAGAAGAAGAAAGTAAACGAGAAATTAAAAGATTAATTTCTGGTACAAGGATATAAGAAAATATGATAAGTTTTATGCTTACAATAAATAAGAAGTTAGTTTCTTTAATTCTAAGCTTACAGTGATCATTTCTTATTATCCTATTAGATAGTGAACATGTTTAGTATTCAGTTTCATTTTCTGTATACCATGAGCACATGCAGATTTGCTTTAGCATTTCAGTTTCAGTATTATTGCATTACTTTTTATGCGCTTCGAGTTTTTGTGAGATAGATTAGTACTTACTAAGCGTTTTCGCTTATAGATCTTTTTTTTCTTTCCTCCTACTGCAGATAAAGGAAAAGCTAAGATATGAAGGGAGATGATAGGATGGTGGTGGTGATGAAGGTGTGTGATGACTGCGACTATGGAGAGATCCAGAGAGTGCTAGCAAACTTGCAGGACCTAATGATTAGAGTTTATGCTTTAGTTCTTTTCTTTAAATACTGTTATGAAGTTTATGTGATTGTGATTGAGTTTGATTCATATTGTAGCTTATTTATGTCCTATTCTGGGAGTTGTGTTTAGTTCTGGTTACTAGTCTAGTCTTTTGGTTATAGTATGAATTTATTACTGCGTGGTTGTGAATAAAATGTGTCCCAACCGCATGTGGCTGCGTATATATCTTGTGTATTATAGATTTGGTCACCGGTACAGGGGAGATTCTGTCGAAATTTTTCGGTAGGAATTCCTCTGAACCGTGATAAATCCAACTGACTCTAATAATAGCGTCAGTGACACTAGATAGAGAGTTGTAGTTAGGTAACATTCGCCCTTAGAGAGTAGAAGTAAGAAGGGTGGGTTGTTACATCTGCGTCTTCCGCTCGACTTCCTATGCTCCTAAGCTCCTGCATACTCAGACACAGGGATCAAACACAAAGCAGGACCTAACCAACTTAGTTGATCACATCAAAACACCACGGGGTCCAACAATCTCCCCCTTTTTGATGTGCATTAACCCAAGTTAAAGTTAGAAAAAAAATAGACATAAAAAGTAATTTTAAAGAAAAATTACTAAACTAACCAGTTAAGCATAACTTTTTTAATAAATAAAATTGCAACACAATTTCAAAAAAGATAGGTAAAATTATAATTTTCCTAACTCCTTCTAAACTTGTACCTCTCTCTCCCCCTTTGATCACAGCAAAAATGGGGTACCAATAAGAGAATACTAAGGAAAAAAAAATTCTAAGAAAAAATGAATTTTTAGAGTTTTAAAAAAAATATCTAAGTTAAACTTAATTTTTGAATGTTCCCAAAAAAAAATTCTAAGTCAAATGAAGTTTCTAGAATTTCTCCAAAAAAAATCCTAAGTAAAAAAAAATGTTTGATAAACTTTCAAAGCATTATTTAATTCTTGTTTTTAATGTTTTTTCAGAAAGTTAATTAAACATTTTCTTTCAATATTTTAGCTTCCAGGTCGTGACGAGGCACTAGGCCTTCTTGGTTATAGGAGCAACAACCACTTCCTTAGACAAAGCTTCCATAAAGAATTTCAATATTTAATTTTCTCACTGTAAGCTTTTAATTAAAAGAGAAATTTAAACTAGCAAAGATTTTGGAACCCAATAGAGGTTCCTTCCTACAGGATTGGTCAAAAACTTAGGGGGTATATAATTCTTAAGAACTTTCCTAAGTTGACCCTGATGCTTCCTTATATACCAGTTTAATTTTTCATAAATTTTAAGTTTTGATTTAGGAAAAACATTTATCTTTAAGCATGCATCATATTTCAATTTATCAATTTCCAATTTTAAATTTTCATTTTCTGATTTCAAATTTTCATTTTCTTTTCCTAATTTATCTAATTCTTTAGAAAGAGCTTTAATAAATTTAAAAGATTGAGTCGGGGTTAGATTGCGTACCTTACTTACCTGACTCGATGATGCTCCCCCTTCACGGCTGCTTTCTTCTTCTGATGTTCCTCCCCCTTCATCGATGCTCATATCTGAGCTAGACGTTTCTTATAGCTGATGGTTGGCCATCAGTGCTAGTCCGGAGAATTCTTCGACTTCTGATTCGGAGGACGACGAATCATCCCATGTGGCCTTTAGGTTGTGTTTGGGTCGAGCTGGTTTCTTGCCCCTTTCCTTATCCTTCTGTTTGCTCCTCAATTTTAGGTAGTCCTCCTTGATGTGCCCTTCTTCATTGCAGTTATAGCAATGAATCGTCCTTTTCTTTCGTTGATGCCTCTGCGATCTAAACTTGTTAGTATTAAAAAATTTATTAAAGCGTCTTACCAGTAGTGCCGCTTTTGATTCGTCGACCGAGGCTTCAGAGTCAGAACTGTTCATTTTTGCCTTTAAGGCAATGTTCTGACTGGTCTTCTCTACTCCATTGGGCTCTGAAACTCGAGATTCGTGAAGTTCAAAAGTGGAAAACAATTGTTCTAAAGTACTTACCTCGAGGTCCTTAGAGATGTAGTACGCATCTACTAAGGAGGCCCACTCTGGAGTTCTGGGGAAGGCGTTGAGCGCGTACCGGATAGAGTCCCGGTTCGTTACCTCTTCTCCAAGATTGGTTAGTTGCGTGATCAGCTCTTTGAACCTTGCTTGGAGCTGCGCTACCTTCTCACCTTGGTTCATCCGGAGGTTCGTCAACTGGTTCCGGAGGATGTCGCGCCTCGCTAGCTTTGCTTCGGAGGTACCTTCGTGAAGCTCCAGGAATTTTTCCCAGAGATCTTTCACGGAGTCGTAGCTTCCAATCCAATTTACCTCCTGAGGCGGCAGAACACTAAGTAGGTGGAACTCAGCCTTTCCGTTGGCGATGAAATCTGCTTGCTCCTTTTTCGTCCAGGTGTTTTCCTCCTTATCTTTCATAACTGCATAGTCATATTTCATTATTAAAAGAATGTCAAATCTACTCACATGTGGCGAAGTCTCTGTCGAACTTCGGGGGATGGATGTTCGCTCCGGCCATCGTCTTGATCGTAGTGCTTCAGTTGGCGGTTAGTCCTTCTGAGGCGATTAGGCTCTGATACCAATTGTAGGTGCAGCGGAGGCCGGCAAGAGGCGGGGGGGGGGGGGGGTGAATTGCTATAAATAAAAAATAAAATATACCCTCCTCGTACTTTCAACTCAATTAGTGCAATAGTGATGAATTAATAAAGTAATATGAAAATATAGAAAGACAGAGAAAACCGGGAGTTAACCTGGTTATAACCAAGACGGTTGTTAATTCAAGGCGATGAAGAGCTCAGTAGAAAAATTCTCCTTCTCTGAAGGCGGAGAAGTCTTTTACACTTTGGAAGCTTAGAACTATTGCTAGGAATGGCTACACAATGATTGCTTGAGTTGTTGTTTAATTTCCTAGCTCCAGGAGCCTTTTTATAGGTCCTGGAAATCCTATCCCGAGGGTCCAAAGTGCCTTCAACAAGGTTTAAGGCGCCTCCAGCTCAGTCAGCGGATAAAACTTTATCCGCAGTTCGAAACGGTCAGTTTGACTTGTTGAAGGCGCCTTCAACAAGCCTGAAGGCGCCTCCAAGCTGGCGGCTCAAATTCCAGCTTGCTTTCTTCAGCTTCCGACGCTCCAATTTTTTGGGTGATTGCGGCCAACCGGAATAGAGCTCACCCGAACCCAATTCTCGGCCTTCTCCTCGAGCAGCCTTCCGTCCCGGCTTAACGTCCCTCGAACACCGCGCACGCTCTTCATGCCCACCGGAGTACTCTTCCGCAGCTCTCTCGTCCTTCGGACGCACCGAGCCCATCGACTCCCTTCCCGTGTCGTCCTTCTTGCTAGCTGCGTCTTCCGCTCGACTTCCTAAGCTCCTAAGCTCCTGCACACTTAGACATAGGGATCAAACACAAAGCATGACCTAACCAACTTAGTTGATCACATCAAAACACCACGGGGTCTAACAAGCCTGAAGGCGCCTTCAAGCTGGAGGCGCCTTAAACCTTGTTGAAGGCGCCTTGGACCCTCGGGATAGGATTTCCAGGACCTATAAAAAGGCTCCTGGAGCTAGAAAATGAAATAACAACTCAAGCAATCATTGTGTAGTCATTCCTAGCAATAGTTCTAAGCTTCCAAAGTGTAAAAGGCTTCTTCGCCTTCAGAGAAGGAGAATTTTTCTACTGAGCTCTTCATCGCCCTGGATTAACAACCGTCTTGGTTGTAACCAGGTTAACTCCCGGTCTTCTCTGTCTTTCTATATTTTCGTATTGCTTTATTAATTTATCACTATTGCACTAATTGAGTTGAAAGTACGAGGAGGGTATATTTTATTTTGTGTTTACAGCAATTCACCCCCCCTCTTGCCGGCCTCCGCTGCACCTACACATGGGACGAAACTTCTTCCGACGGATCCGACGGGGAACAAACGAAGCACTCGAGCCATCTTGCATTTATGGCAAGAAACAAAGATTCCGACTCCAAGTCAGATGAAGAGTACGAATCTGAGAACAACATCGAGTCCGAGGAAGATCGCGGATCCGGAGATCCTAATATGGTAACAATTTATTCTAAGTCAAATTTGCTTAAAGTAGTTAAATGTTTGTTTAAAAAATTAGCAAAATCGGAAAAACAAAATAACTTGTTACTTAAGGAAATAGACCACCTTAAGTAACAAGTTAGCTTGAGTGACTCGACTAACCAAGTTCAAGCCGGAACTTCGACTCAAGTTGAAAAACTTGAGGAAGAAAATTCCGACTTGAAAGGTTAAGTCGAGCGACTCAAGAAAACGTTGGAAAAGTTCGAAATGGGATCCAAGTGTCTAAATATGGTACTTGGTTCGTAACGAGCTGTGTACAACAAATCGGGGCTTGGCTATAAACCGAGCAAAACAAACAAATCATACATGTCCCTGATCAGTCAAAATGTTAGAAGTCAAGTCCAAGCATGGGTTCAAACAAAATACTTAACCAAACCAATTAAACCAAACCACTACTTGGTCCCTAAGAGTCAAATCCATTACTTAGATAGATCTTATCTAAGCTATGACTCAGGGGGAGCAATTAGAAAAACAATCCAACCAACTTGATTAAACAAAACTCAATACTTAGGACTAGGTTCATTTCTGCTTAGAACGGTTAGAAGAAATAGGTTTACCAAACCTTAACAACATAGCACCGGAATGGATTGAGATGATAGTACGTCAAGGAAACTTTGTTGAATGCATGTCTAGGCTAAATATGGAATTCTACCTGGTGCACTAGACTTAGTGGATCTGACCGAATCTACCCCAGTCAAACATGGGCTAGTTAGATCAAAATTTAGTATTAAGTTTTTTGGGCGGGAACAGTTTGGAAAGCATTCAGCAAGTGGTCTAATGATATCCAAGTAGGTCGTATGCCTCGCCACTGAACTGAAAGCTTATCCTTATGAAACCTGCTTGATTATCCCAAAGCTAAATTTGAATCTAACATGGGTTCAATAACCTTTTTCAATTAATTATCAAACATAATTCAAACTTAATTAAATTCAATTAATTATCAAACCTATTTCAAACCTAATCAAATTCAATTAATTATCAAACTTAATTCAAACCTAATCAAATACAATTAATTATCAAAACTAATTCAAACCTAATCAAATTCAATTAATTATCAAACCAAATTTAAACTTAATCTTGAACCAAATTAATTAAAAATTATTTTAAACTTATTAATTAAAAATTATTTTAAACTTATTTAAAAATTAATTAAAAATTATTTTAAACTAATTAATTAAAAATTATTTTAAACTTATTAATTAAAAATTATTTTAAACTTATTAATTAAAAATTATTTTAAACTTATTTAAAAATTAATTAAAAATTATTTTAAACTTATTTAAAAATTAATTAAAAATTATTTTAAACTTATTAATTAAAAAATTATTTTAAACTTATTTTAAAAATAAATTTAAACTTAATTAAAATTATTTTAAATTTAAAAAAAACATAAATTAACAGAAATTATTAAATAAACTTCAAATTAATTAAAACCTGAATTAAAACTTATTAATCTAGTTAAAATTATAACTCAACAACTTGATCTATTTTCTTTTAACCAAACTTTGGTTTAATCCTACATTGTGTAGGAATCCAAAGCTCTGGATAAATGGATTTTGGATAGCGGTTGCTCCAGACACATGACTGGGGATCAACACAAATTTACCAACATTGAATTCAAAAATTTAGGGTTCGTTGCTTTTGGAAACAATGGCAAGTTAAAGGTAATTGGTATAGGTGAAATTCAATTACAGTCAAACATTTCAATTAAAAAGGTTTTACTTGTTGAACATTTTAATTATAATTTACTTAGTATAAGTCAATTCTGTGATTCAGGATTTAAGTTCAATTTTTGTCTTCTGAATGCTTAATAAGCTACAATGACTCAACTAATATTTTATTGAAAGGCTTTAGAGATAAAAATATATACTTCATTCATCTACCTAAGACAATATCTAAATGTCTCCTAGCAAATAATGATGAAACTTGGTTATGGCATAGGAGATTAGCACATACTCACCTTCGAAATTTATTAAAATTAAGCAAAAATGGTTTAGTTAAAGGTTTGCCAAAATTAGGAAATCCTTTAAATAATTTTGTAATTCTTGTCAACAGGATAAACAAATTAAATCAACTCATAAACTTACAAATCAAAATAGAACGAATAAAATACTTGAACTAATACATATGAATTTATTTGATTCTCATGGAATAAAATCTTTTAATGGAAATCTATATTGCTTAGTAATCATTGATGACTACTCTAGATATACTTGGATAAAATTTTTATCTAATAAAAATGAAACGTTTGAAATATTTAAGTATTTCTGTAAACAAGTGGAAAATGATAGAGATATTAAAATAAAAAAATAAGAAGTGATAATGGAGGCGAATTCAAAAATCAAAATTTTAAAAATTTTTGTTTAGAAAACGGTTATCACCATGAGTTTTCATGCCCTAAAACTCCACAACAAAATGGCTTAGTAGAACGTAAGAATAAAACCTTACAAGAAGCTGCCCGAACTATGTTAAATGAATACAATACACAAAAATACTTTTGGGCTGAAGCTGTTAACACAGCTTGTTACGTTCAAAATCGAATCATAATTAATAAAGATCAAAATAAAACATCTTATGAAATTTATTTCAACAAAATTCCTAATATAAAATATTTTTAAGTTTTTGGTTGTAATGTTCATATTTTAAATCTTAAAGATCACTTAGGCAAATTCACTTCAAAAACTAACCTAGGAATTTTTCTAGGGTATTCATCTACAAGTAGGGCATATAGAGTTTATAATAAATCTACTTTGAAAATTGAGGAAACGACAAATGTAACATTTAATGAAATTGGTAACGTTTCTACTACTCAACCTCATTCAAATGGTAATCAAGAAGACGATGAAGAATTACCCAACCTTAAAGAATCTAAAAATTCAAAATTATTAAAATCCAATCCTCATCATCCAGTCAATCAAATCATAGGAAATCCTGAATTAAGGGTTCAAACAAGATCTGCTTTTAGAAATCTAAGTCAAATAGCATTAATATCTAAAATTGAACCTAAAAATATAAATGATGCATTAATAGAACCTGACTGGGTAATTGCAATGCAAGAAGAGTTAAACCAATTTGAATGAAATCAGGTTTGGGACTTAGTACCTCCACCAATAAATAAGACGGTCATTGATACTAAATGGGTGTTTAGAAACAAATTAGATGATCAAGGTAATATTTTAAGAAATAAAGGTCGTCTAGTAGCAAAAGGGTTTAGTCAAGTCGAAGGACTAGATTACGACGAGACTTATGCCCCGGTAGCTAGACTTGAATCAATTAGAATGTTGCTAGCCTATGATGCATTTAAAGGGTTTAAGTTGTATCAAATGGATGTTAAATCTGCTTTTCTAAATGGCCTTATTAAGGAGGAAGTCTACGTTAGTCAACCACCCAGTTTTGAAGATCTAGAAAATCCAACCTATGTCTTTAAACTAAAAAAAGCTTTATATGGATTAAAACAAGCACTTAGGGCTTGGTATGAACGTCTGTCTAGTTTTCTAAAATCCAAGGGTTTTAAAGAAGGCCAAATTGATCCTACACTTTTTATTAAAACCTTTAATTCAGACATTTTTATAGTCCAAGTTTATGTAGATGATATTGTATTTGGTTCAACCAATTCAAAATTTTTAAAAGAATTTGTGACCTTAATGGAAAATGAATTTGAAATGAGTTTAATTGGTGAATTAAATTATTTTTTAGGTCTCCAAATTAAACAAACTAAGGATGGTAATTATGTACATCAAACTAAGTATACAAAAAAAACTTCTTAAAAAATTTGGTATGGAAAACTGTAAAGGGATTAAAACACCAATGGCAAGTGACCTAACCCTTGATAGTGATGAAAATGGTATACCTGTTGACTTAAAATATTACAGAAGCATGATAGGAAGTTTACTTTATCTAACTACAAGCCGACCTGACATTTTATTTGCAGTTAGTATGTGTGCCCGATATCAAACTTGTGCAAAAGAGACCCATCTTTCACTTGTTAAAAGAATTATTAAATATTTAAAAGGCACTATTAATGTAAGAATTTGGTACCCAAGAACCTCACATTTTGACTTAGTCGGATACTCAGATTCGGATTATGCTAGGTGTAAGTTAGATAGGAAGAGTACAAGTGGAGGTTGTCAACTATTAGGTTCATCTTTAGTTAGTTGGTTTAGTCGTAAGCAACAATGTGTTGCCTTATCTACCACTGAAGCCGAATACATAGCAATGGGTGAATGTGTAGCCCAATTGTTATGGATGTCTCATACTTTAAAAGATTTTAATCTAGATTATAAAAATGTAAAAACCTACATTGATAATATAAGTTCTATAAATCTTACTAAAAATCCAGTACATCACTCTAGAACTAAACATATAGAGGTTAAGCATCACTTCATTAGAGATCATGTGTCTAAAGGGAATATCAAACTTAATTATATTGAATCCAAATCTAACTTGGCAGACATTTTTACTAAACCTTAACCAGAAACTGAATTTAGTAATCTAAGAAGACAACTAGGATTATGTTTTGTAGAATAGGTTCTTTGATTTTGAAAATTACTACTTAGTTTATTGTTCAAATTTATTTTTGTAAAAATCCCAATTTAAAATTTTTGTTTCAAAATTCTTTGAAATTATTTTTCATTTTCTGGAATAGCCTAGGTCTTACCGTAGAATTGCATGATCCTATAGTTCTAGGAGCCAGCATCTCACAAGCACAGTAGGATCCCTTGTTTGTAAATTTAGAATGAGTGAGATGCTTAGGTCTTAGCCCTAAATTTCAGATGCTTATGTCAGTGCATCGCTATAAATCTGGGCTTTAAACAACATATATTGATCAATTTGAGTTAACTAGCTAGTAAAAACCTGGTTGGTACTAAATACTCAAATCGACCAACCTAAGTCAAATTGCTACTATCTTGTGATAGCTAGCCTTGGACAAGGGTTGGACATTTCATCATAAGGATAATTTTTCCTTAGTTTTTCTATATCCATGCTTGGACTTTAGGAATTTGTCAATTTTAATGGGAGCTTTAAAACAAGAGTTTTTACCCTTATACTATTTTGATCAAATTATTTTCAAAATATTTTTCTTTTTCAAAATATCTTTTTCAAAATATTAAAAAAAAATTTAAAATTCATTCTTTTCAAAATATTTTAAAATGTTATTTTCAATATGTTTTTCAAAAAATCAAGTTTTTTTAAAATATTTTTTCAAAATGTTTTTCAAATTTCAAAGTATATTTTTCATAATGTTGTTTACAAAATTCATTCTTTTCAAAATATTATTTTTCAAAAATTCATTCTTTCAAAATTTTCTTTTTAAAAAATGTTTTCAATATTCAAATTTTTTTTTTCAAAATATTTTTAATGTGTTTTCAAAATTCAAAATATAACTTTCAAAATATAAAATTTCAAATGTTTTAATTTACTTCAAATTTTATTCTTTTCAACATATAATTTTTTGAATTTTTCAAAATATTTCTTTAGTTAGTATACTTTTAGTAATGTATACTTTTGGTTCTGCCTCTATTTTTGATGTGCGTCAAAGGGGGAGAGATAGTGAATTCAGGGGGAGTTAGTTAACTCAAAGGGAAAACTTAAAAGTTAAACTGTTTGTTTATTTACTTGTTGCTTATTTTTAACTTAACTTTGAACCTTGGTTGCCAAAAATCAAAAAGGGGGAGATTGTTGGTGCAAGCTGCACTAGAATCAAACCTAAGTTTTGATGTTGTCAAAGGTTCAAGTTAAGTCTTGTTATGATCTAACAAGTTGTCTGAGTGTGCAAGATGTTTACTCAACCGGGAAAGTCCTAGCTGGAGGCTAGGCAGAGAAATCTTAGCAGGTCATGGAATCCAGGTGCAAGTCCAAGTGGGTCGAGGCTTGGCAGAGTGATCTAGAGGTCTGGAGGACCAAAGATCGAAGGAAAAGTCCTGGGGAGCCGATCAAGGCTGAGTGAAAAGTCCAAACTAGATCTGGAGGATCAAAGTTTGGCGGGTAGGTTGAGGTAAACAAACTGGAGGAGTGACAGTTAGGTCGGGTTCCCGAAGGGAACAACCTTAGGTCGCTAATCCAACTGAAGAAACCGGGAATGTTTCCAAGTTGAGATCAAGAATAGTTCTACTGTTCTTTTATTGTGCTAATATCTGTGTTGCAGGTTGTTTTGGTCTAACATTTGTGTTGCAGGTTATTTTTAACACTGTCTTGCAGGTTAAGTTGGATCAGTCGATCGAACCAGTGGATCGGTCGACCGAACCAAGTAAGATTAGCACATAAGTCAGTCCAAATCAGAACTGAGCCAGAATCAGATCAAAGCCTGATCGGTCGACCGAACCGTAAGATCGGTCGATCGAACCATGATGACTCAGCCTAGCCATTTCATCAGCACCAATCAGCAGCAAAGGAAAGATGTGCTGATTGATCGACCGTACCCAGAGATCGATCGACCGATCCAATCAACATTAAAGCTGCATTAAATCAAGATCACGACAGATTCTGACGAACAAGGAAAAAGCTTGTTCGGTCGACCGAAAAAGGGGTTCGGTTAATCGAATCATTAAAGACCAATAAATGCAAAAGATCGAGCCAGCTTCGAACTTCAGCCAGGAAGGAAGGGAGCGGGTTCGGTCAACCGAATAGTGAGATCGGTCGACCGAACCTCCAGTATAGCTATAAAAGGTGCTCAAAGTCAGAAGCTCGAGAACAACTTTTTTGATCAAAATTCCTGCTCTGCAATCGTCTCGTCTTCATCTGTGCAGCAAGCTACATCATTTGGAAGTGCCGACCTAAGCTACATCTTCATTTTATTTGTTGGTAAAATTTATTTTAAGCTTGCATTTGTAATTCATTTAAGCAAGATAGTAGGGTGTTACTATCTTGCTCCATTGTACGATCTGCTTCTTTCCGAAGAATTTCGGAAAGAAGAGTTATAGTGGTTTGCTCACCGGTGCGGTCAAGGACCGCGAGCCTTCGAGTAGGAGTCGAGCTAGGCTCCGAACGAAGTAAACAATCTGTCTCTTTTTACTTTCCGCTGTGCACGACTTTGATATAAAAGAAAAGAATAGTTTTAAAACGCGCGATATTCACCCCCCCTCTATCGCTTCAAACGATCTATCAACTTTCACCAACCCTCCATGAGTTAGAAGTCTAGTTCAACAAGGGGCATTGCTAGTCATGTCGCAAGAGCAGTTCTTTGAGGGAACATTTCTCCTACACTCCAACTCCTTTAGCTACTTTGCCTCTTCATCGCCATTGTCTCTCCTTGAGGTAGTATCTTTATAGAAATTTGTGTGGTGAATATAGGGATAGCAGGGAAGCTATGAAGGTAGCAATAGACAACTGAATCAAAGGTCAGCACCAATTGATTGGATCGAGGTCGATAACTAGACCAACATCCATTGAAGTTCCTTACTGTGTCACTCAGATGACTTCCACCTGTCACCAACCTACTGTTAGAGTCATGTTGTGTCAGAAGTTATCCCACACTCGAGAGAACAATCACCATACCACATATATAGAAAGGGTGTCAACTTGTCCTTGGCATAGTGAAAGTATAATATGTCAGAAGGTGTCTCAGACATGGGGTAGCAGCTAACCCATATCTAAAATTATCCCTTGGCCATACTGTAGAGATATGGCTAATATAGGTGGTTGCACACGTGGAGATGGGTTTCATTTATATAAAAGGCTAAAGAAGGCTCATTGAAAGGGTCTGACTCTCACTGTGCTCTCAATCAATTCAACCAACACACAAGAGCACTGTGAGTAAAGAAGAAATCAAGACAGTGGTCTGACTTGGTTAAACATTGTTCTTCCAACCCCCTTCTTCAATTTCTTTCTTTATTCTAGTTCAAGCCCACTTGTGAGCAAGAGGCAATCTTCTTCATAGCTAGCTAAAGCTCTCCCTTCAGTGGAAGGAACATCGTCTCTCAAAAACCCTTCTCCTAGCCAAAGGCACACCATATATGAAAAGCCCTTCTCCTAGATGAAGGCACATCAACTCTAAAAGTCCTTCTAGTAGAAGATACACTGGCTCTCAAAATCCCTTTGTCTAGCAAAAGGCACATCAACCCACAACGTACTAATACCCTTCCTCTAGTAGAAGACACACTAGCTCTCAAAAGTCCTTTATCCAGTGGAAGTCACACTGACCCACAACTTGCCAAAGCTCTTCCTCCATGGAAGCATATCACAGGTGGAGCTAGACAGAGATAGCAAGTCATAGAAGGTCGGAGGCTTTGAAAAGGTGAATCTAAGTCCGTAGATTAGATCGATGACTTGGAGCCACAGCAAGTCACAGGAGGAGTTGCAAGGACACAACAGGGCACAGAAGATTGGAGGTTTTATGGAAGTGAACCTGAGGTTGCAAATTAGGAGTCCTGGAGGATTGCTTGGCTATTAAAGATGGGAGACTCTACCAGTACGAATCCTAACTAAGTGGTGCACTTGAACCAGGAGGACTGGGAGCAAGATGGTGGATTCATACCACATCAATTAGACTACCTAATGTATAGGATTATTACACTAGAGAGGGGGGTGAATAGCGCTCATGGATTTTCAAAATTTTTTGGAAAATGCTCGATTAGAATGTTCAGCGAAATAATAATAAGGGAAAACAGACAATCGTTAACAAGTTTGTTTTACTTGGTTCGGAATCTATAATGACTCCTACTCCAATGCCCGCACTTGTTAAGTACTTTCAATGGGTAATCTACTAATAGTTCGAACTAAGATTTACAAATTTAGTATAAGGACTATAACAGATTACAAGAACGAGAATTAAAGTTTTCAACTACTTTGAAATCAAATCTTCATGTGTAATCGTCGTCGGGGTAACGTTCAGACATCGTTGGGACCTTTTCAAAGCAGCGCACAAAAGCGAAAGTTGTTTGAATTGTTGTCTTCAAGCTGCTGGTCAAATCCTCTTTTTATAGCCCCATTCAGATGCATGAACCCCTCCTCGGGCACACCCATTGGGCTAACATTGTTGCACCTCATTGAAACTTCATCTTGGAAGTTTATTCATGTCCAGGCGCTCAAACCTCCGGGCGTCTACACCGTTGATGTAGGTCAACTAGTTGATGTGTGACACCTTAGCGCGAAGATGAATTTTTGCCGATCCAAATGCCTAGACCTGTCTGGGCACCCAGATCATCCAAGTGCCTTGACAGCTACCCAGGCGCTCCCTCTTCGTTGTTGACCTGGGTGCTTAGAGCAACTCCAAGCGCTCGGACATCTGGGAGTCTGGATAAGCTTCGGGAGCTCGAAGATCTTTTTCCAGCCACCTTTTACTTTTCAAATGCCTGCACCATATAGTTAGAAAAGCATGCAATAACATGTAAAGTAAGGTAGTTTTTGACAGTCTCCGGATTGTCCGGTTCTGACTTTGAGTTTCGTTAAAACTCTAGGTAGGACTGACGCCTACTATTTCCTCTTCGAGAAACATGTCCCCACCTACTCCTCTCAGAAAAGATTGTCTTTTATCTGTTGGAACCCCAATGTGTTTTGATGTGATCAAACAAGCTAAGTTAGGTCCTGCGTTTGTTTAACCCTTGTGTCTAAGTGTGCAGGAGCTTAGGAACACAGGAAGTCGAGCGGAAGACGCGGCTAGCGAGAAGGACGGCACGGGAGAGAGTCGACGGGCTCGGTGCGTCCGAGGGACGAGGTGACAGCGGAAGAGTACACCGGTGGACGAGAAGAACGTGCGCGGCGTTCGAGAGACGAGAAACCGGGAAGGAAGGCTGCTCGAGGAGAAGGCCGGAACATGGGTTCGGGTGAGCCCTATTCCGGATGACCGAGATCACCCAAGCTAGTGGAGCCGGAACAGAAGATCCGGACCGAGACGAGCTGAACCGAAGCGGAGCGACCGGACGGAAAAAGTCAACCAGAGTTGACTTTTGGGGCCCGGGGCGCCCGGACCGAAGTTTTTTACCAGATCGAGTCAAACTCGATCTGAACGTTGGGGGATAAAGTTTTATCCCCCCAGGGCGCCCGGAACCCCTTCGGGGCGCCCCAACCAGTGCTATAAATATAGCACTGGTTTGCACAGATCATTTAACTCACTTGTAATCAATTCTTTCTGTGCTTTCAGTTGTGTTCTTTTCATTTGTGTTGTCAACATTGTAAAGAGGCTTCTCCGCCTAGAGGAGATCATAGTGCGCTTACTTTCCTTGGATTAGCAATCCTCTGATTGCAAACCAAGTAAATCTCTGGTGTATGATTTCTTTACTTAGTCTCTACTTTTTATTACAAGTGTTTATGATATAGTTGAAATCCGAGAAAGGTTCGAGTTTTATTTTGTAGGGCAATTCACCCCTCCCCTCTTGTCGGCCTCCAAAGGGACCAACAAGTGGTATCAGAGCAAGGCGCTTCAGGAGGACTAACCGTCGATCGAAGCAACAAGATGGCCGGACCAAGCATCGTCTCACCAAAATTAGAGGGGAACTTCGCAGACTGGAAGCGTCGTATGGAGGTATTCCTAAGAACTGATTTCGAAATTCGGTTTATAATGAAGTATGGTTTTTTAGCTCCGACGAATCAAGATGGAAAAGAAAAAGAAGAGAGCAATTGGACAAAGAAAGAGCAGAGTGAATCTGTAGCAAATAGCCGTGCGGAATATCACCTGCTGAGTGTGTTACCATCTCAAGAGGTCAACCGCATCGGAAGCTATTCATCTGCTAAAGAACTCTGGGAGAAGTTCCTCAAACTCCATGAAGGCACGTCTGAAGCGAAGCTCGCAAGAAGAGACATCCTCCGGAACAAGTTGATAAACATTCGTCTGGAAAAAGGTGAGAAGGTAGCCAATCTACACGCAAAGGTAAAAGAACTGATTACTGATCTCGAGAACCTCGGAGAAACGGTAACAAATCGGGACAGCATACGCTACGCACTCAACGCGTTTCCAAGAACTCCGGAGTGGACGTCAATCATCGACGCCTACTACATCTCAAAGGACCTGGAGGTAAGTACATTAGAGGAATGTTTTTCTACTCTTGAATTACACGAAACTAGATGTGCAGAGATATCAAAGGACACAACCCAGACTATGGCGTTGAACGCAACTAACAAGGATGAACCCGAGTCAGACTCTGAAGACGATCAAGAAGCGTACATGGTAAGAAACTTTAAAAAGTTTTTTAGATCTAATAAATTTAAAATGCATAATAAAAAGAATCAAAAAGGTAGAAGAAAGGTACGGTGCTACCAGTGTCAGAAGGAGGGACACCTAAGGGAAGACTGCCCAGAACTCAAGAAGGTCAAAATGAAGACACCCAAGAAACACAACCTAAAAGCAACTTGGGACGACACTTCTTCATCCGAATCAGAAGCTCAAGAATATGCCGGGATAGCACTGATGGCAAGCTACGAAGGACAAAGTACATCAGAACCCAGTATCGATGAAGGGGGAGCGACCTCAGATGGAAGTAGCGAAGCAGGGGGAGATTCAGACTTCAAGTCTGATATGGTAAGTGAGGTATGCCTCTTACCCCCTGATGAACTTTATTTTGGTATCAAAGCTATGACTAAATCCATGTATAAATTAGAAAATAAAAATGCCAAATTAGAAAATGAAATTCTAGAAACAAAGAGAATTTTGGCAAAATCATGTCTTATAGAGGATTTTGAAAAATTGAAAATTGAAAATGAAAAACTAAAAGAAGAAATAGAAAGATTGAAAAAATCTAATGGTTCAAATATTTCTATCTTTAGAAATTATAGAGGTTTAAATTGGTATTATAGATTTCATCAAAGTCAAATTAGAAATATATCAAAAATCTATATACCTAGGAAATACTTGGTTAATCCTGTAGATAGGAACCTCTACTGGGTTCCAAAAACCTGTTTAATTTAAAATTAAAGTCAGACTTAGCATTTTCAGCAAGGAAATTAAACAACTAATTTCTTTATGAGGTTTTGTCTAAGGAAGTGGTTGTTGCTCCAATAACCAAGAAGGCCTAATGCCTCGCCACGACCTGGAAGCCAAGTATCGAAATGAAAAGTTTAATTGACTAACTGAAAAAGCATTAATTTTAATTACTTAATGCTTTAAAAGAGTTATTCAATTTGTGTTAGAAAATATTTTTTAAAAAAATTTCTTAGAAGTTTTTTATCTTAGAAATTTTTATAAAAATTGACTTAGAAATTTTTTTTATGAAAGTTATCTTAGAATTTTTTATGATAATATTGCCTTATAATTTTTCTTAAAATTGACTTAGAATTGTTTCTTATGAATATTAACTTAGAATTTTTTTAATTAGAAAAGTTTTTTTGAGAATGTTAAGATAAGTTTCAAACTTAAAATTTTTTTAACACTTATGACTGTTTTTATCTGAAAAATGTTTTACTTAAATTTTTCTCGAAAGAAAAATTCTGAAGAGTGTCTTTACTTAGACATTTTTAAATATTTTACACTCAAAGTTTTTGTTTGAACTTACCTTAGACTTGTTTATAACCCCAATTTTTATGTGATCAAAGGGGGAGAAGTATATTAAGTCTAGGGGGAGGTAATATAATTTTTCAATTGAAAAATATTTGGACTTATTTGAATATAAATTGTTTTTATTGCATATGTTTACCCTAACTTAACTTGGGTTGCTTACATTAAAAAGGGGGAGATTGTTGGAACCCCAAGGTGTTTTGATGTGATCAAACAAGCTAAGTTAGGTCCTGCGTTTGTTTAACCCTTGTGTCTAAGTGTGCAGGAGCTTAGGAACACAGGAAGTCGAGCGGAAGACGCGGCTAGCGAGAAGGACGGCACGGGAGAGAGCCGACGGGCTTGGTGCGTCCGAGGGACGAGGTGACAGCGGAAGAGTACACCGGTAGACGAGAAGAACGTGCGCGGCGTTCGAGGGACGAGAAACCGGGAAGGAAGGCTGCTCGAGGAGAAGGTCGGAACATGGGTTCGGGTGAGCCATATTCCGGATGGCCTAGATCACCCAAGCTAGTGGAGCCGGAACAGAAGACCCGGACCGAGACGAGCTGAACCGAAGCGGAGCGACCGGACGGAAAAAGTCAACCAGAGTTGACTTTTGGGGTCCGGGGCGCCCGGACCGAAGTTTTTTACCAGATCGAGTCAAACTCGATCTGAACGTTGGGGGATAAAGTTTTATCCCCCCAGGGCGCCCGGAACCCCTTCGGGGCGCCTCGACCAGTGCTATAAATATAGCACTGGTTTGCACAGATCATTTAACTCACTTGTAATCAATTATTTCTGTGCTTTCAGTTGTGTTCTTTTCATTTGTGCTGTCAACGTTGTAAAGAGGCTTCTCCGCCCAGAGGAGATCATAGTGCGCTTACTTTCCTTGGATTAGCAATCCTCTGATTGCAAACCAAGTAAATCTCTGGTGTATGATTTCTTTCCTTAGTCTCTACTTTTTATTACAAGTGTTTATGATATAGTTGAAATCCGAGAAAGGTTCGAATTTTATTTTGTAGGGCAATTCACCCCTCCCCTCTTGCCGGCCTCCAAAGGGACCAACATTATCAACTGATTCTCCAAACCATTTGGACTTTTGCTCAACATCCGAGACTTTAGGACTTTCAACTAGTGTCCTTGATTCTAAGATTTCTCACCTGGTAGCTGCGACCCCAAGACTTTCACCTAGTGTCCTCGACCCTAGGATTTCTCCCAATATCCTCGGCTTGTCAAGACTTTACCCAGTTCAACGGATCAGAATTTCATTGCCTAGCCGCACTAAGACTTTCCACCTGTCTAGTGTCCACTAGGACTTCTTTGCCTAGCTTCAACTAGGACTTTAATTTTACTAAAGATCACTTAGGACTTTCTTGCACACTTAGCTAGACTGGTTAAATCACAACACAGGTTAACTTTGAATCTTTGTCAAATATCAAAACACAAGTTTGATTAGCTGGTGCTTCCGGCACCAACATAATGGACCCAAAGATAACCCATTAAATGTAGGCACCCTCCCTATCTCTAGGGCTGTAAACGAGACAAGCTGAGTCAAGCTTTGTGGTGTTCAAGCTTATTTGATAAGGTAATCGAGCTAAGTCAAATCGAGCCTAAAATGAACCAAATCATTGAAATGATTATTCAAACTTGACTTGGTTTCTTTTTTACTAGCTTGAGCTTGAGCTTGGTTCAAATTTAACTTGAGCTTGGTTTATTTAGATTTGTTTGGTTGATTATTGAACTTGTTAATACAAATTTATTTATTTATTTTGAAACTTTTCTTATTTATTTAACATATTGATAAGAATTTTATTAATGAACATTGTTTATGAATGTTGTTTACAAACATATTCACGAACATTAACTAACTAAGTACATGTGTTCAAGCATGTTCATTTAGTTTAACGAGTTGTTGTGTGTTGAATGAACATAAACCAGTTTTTATCAAGCCAAACACCAAAATTGTTTATGAATATTTGATTCGTTTATAGCCCTACCCGTCTCACCTGCGATGACATGCAATTTCAATGTGGCTCCCTATAGTAGGAACGACGAATGCTAAAGCGAGGGTCACGAGGTAGCTAGAACCTAAATTGATTTTAGATCATCGTGGTCTTCTTATTTAATCTTCTTCTAATTACTTTTTTTTTCAAAGTTTAATGTTAAAGGGACTTAGAAGTGAATACCCCTATAGTTTGCACAATTTTATATGTCTCCCTTATTTTTATATAAGAGAACTAGAGTACTTATCCTTTATTGATCAGGTGTTTTTTTTATTTTCAATACCATGTGAAATAATTTTATAAGTTATTCAATATCTTATTTTCCTATACACTTTCATACCTCTATTAAAATATCATCTGGTCCAATGACTTTTCTATTTTATATTCCATTTAAAGTTTATTATACTTCTATAATTTGAATTCTACGATAAAAATTTAAATTTATATAGTCATTTGACCTACTTAAATTATCGAAGTTAAGTTGGTCATTTAAACCTTATTAAAAAGTTGATGAAAATACCTCTTCTACCACTCTTTTATTTTTTCATCATTTACTAGTACCCTATTATATTCATTTTTAATACATTTTGATTGGATAAGATCTCTTGTTTACTAGTACCCTATTACATTCTCTAACGACCGTGCCAATTCTTTGATTGGATAAGAATAGGGTTCTTGACCCTTATATAGGTTAGGGCACGGGTGTCGCACGACCCGTGCCATGGCCGTGCGAATTGGCACGGTCGTGTCTTCCTTCTGCTCTGTTTACATCGTACGCCCGTGCGAATTGGCATGGGCGTGCCTTCCTTCTGCTCTGTTTACACTACACGACCGTGCAAATTGGCACGGTCGTGCCTTCCTTCTGCACTGGTTACACTGCACAGCCGTGCAAATTGACACGACCGTGCCTTCCTTCTGCATTGGTTACACTGCACGACCAAGTGAATTTGCACAGCCATACCTTCCTTCTGCACTGGTTACACTGCACAACCGTGCGAATTTGCACGACCATGCCTTCCTTCTGCACTGGTTACACCGCACGACCGTGCGAGATCTGACACGACCATGTATCAAGGTCGTATGGACTTGTAGATCACTTTAGCACATCTTAACGTGGTATTCTTGAGTTGAGGTCTTCATCAAAGTTGTAGATCTTGAAGTTATGTACAATTCGGTATAAAGAACAACCCAAAACTCCAACTGAGGAGACAGTTATGGCCATTTTGGTTTTAGTCTGTAGTGCAGAAATTCCACACGGTCTGGACACTTTGTTTTTGCTCCAAATCGCATCTTGTCAACAAGAAAACACACAAAGAGTAGATCTCCAAACAAAAGAGTATTTATGCTGAATATATGCTAAGAGATGGGAACATGCATAGAATATGCGTGAATAAAGTAAGTGAATGTGCGTCAAAACATGTATAAATGATCATAAGATCTACGCACATCAATATGCTTCGACTAGAAATCGACATTCCTATCATACTGTGTAAGATGGAGCACATCCGAATCATCCGCTAGAGTAGATGCCTTAGAGCAAGAAAACGCAGATTTAAAGATCTGACTCTCGAGCCTGGAGAGAGAATTTCAAGAGGAGCGGCAAGCCCGATTGGATCTTGCGCAAATTGAGCAAGATATGTAAGCCTTCTTGGATCAGATGAGTGCAACGCCACATCGCTTTGCCTCTCAGGAGACTCAGGACCCTAATAAGTGCCCTGATCAATAAATTGTCATAGGTGTCTTGATGTTTAACTTTTTTTTTATTGTTCACTAATGAAACTATCTCTAACGCTGTATTATATTTTTCAGGAACTTTGATATCTATTCTATACAATACGATCATCGGATATCCAAACTAGCATTTAGATATGTAAAATAATTTCATATTATTAAATTTAATATATTATTCATAATTGTATATTAGTTTATTTTTTGTTCTATTATTAATCTATCGTATTAAAAAAAAAAATTACAGGATTGATTACCACTCGTTAGTTTTGAATTGAATTTTCTTTGCTAGGAGGTGTTGTATTATATTTTTGAAATTCAGATGTTGTAGTACTATATATACATTCAGATGTTGTTGGAGATATTTGGATATTTACTTTTGTTTTTGCTTGGATATTTAGTTTTTGTTTTGTGCTTGGATTATTGTTGTTGGATTATGATGGTTTTGATTGATATGAAAAGTAAACAAGGAGGAATGTAGAAACAGCTGTTGGTGCCAAAATTTCCAGGCATTAGCGACGAAATATTTATTATTCCGTCGCTAATTTATCCCAGATTTTGCCTAGCAAAACGATATCTAGAAACAGATATTATTTTTTCGTCGCTATTAGCGACGGAATAATACTATTCCGTCGCTAATTTATCCCAGATTTTGTCTAGCAAAACGATATCTAGCGACGGATATTATTTTTTTATTACTATTCGTGATAGAGTAAATACTAGTCCGTCGCTAATTTATCCCAGGTTTTACCTAACAAAACGATATATCTTACTGGGTCGTCACTATTAGCGATGAAATAGTAATATTCCATTGCTAAGTGATCTTAGAATATGCTTGGAACAATGATAATTAGCAATGGAATAGTAATATTTCGTTGCTAATAAGTGCCCAAAAAATCACAAAAATCTTTTCCAGGTAGCGACCTATTATTAAATTACCATCGCTAAAATTAAACTAACACTGTTAAAATATATAGCGACAGCTATAATATTCCGTCTATAAATTTAGAGTCGGAATTTTTGTTCAGTAGCTAATTAGCAACGAAATATTAAATTCCGTCTTTAAAATATGATCAGTAATAGAAGTCCTCAGAACACGATTATTCCGTCGCTACTCAATCGCTAATCTCGTTTAGAGACGGAAAAAGTCCATCTAATGCTGGATTTTTTTTATAGTGATACTTATCAATTGAGTCAGCCTGCACGAAATTAATTAAGCAATAAAATTATAGTGGTTATGCCACACAAATATTCAATATCAAATAATTAATCAGATTTTGATTTTCTCTATTTTTAATATGGTTCTCTACTTCAATATCTATCACAATTGGAAGTGCAAAAATGGTGATAAATTTTGTGCGTTCATCAAGTACACCTTTTCTGTGTCATTTCATCGACCGCTCGAATTCATAGAGGATAACAACAATCCCTGAGATACGCAACCACAAGTGGTTCTTGAAGAACCTCCCTGCTGATCTGGTGGACGACGATGACTCGATGAGCAGCAACCGGTACGAGGAACCCGACCAACCCATGCAAAGCATCGATGAGATAATGCCGATCTCAGCCGAGGCGACCATTCCTGCAGCCAACACTCATGGACTCAACCAGTACCTGACATAGTCTCGACGACATCGACGAGGAAGATTTGGACTCCGATTCCGATCTTTAATTAATTACTCTTTAAAACGATCATGTTCGGATTAATTCCATGGCAGTTCTCGCAGGTTGATCCGCTCGCAGGTGCATAATAAAATGTTGGTGCGGTTCGGATGATTCGTCGGTGCGATTTGAACGGACAGATGTTGCGATGCGATGCGAGGGCATGCGGGGGGGCAGTGTCGGTTATAGTTCGGTTGACTGGGCGGGCCTGTTGGCTAGCCCGCCCGCTCGCTCGCTCGCTCGCGCGCGCTGTGAGGGGGTGAAAAGGGCGAGGGGTGGAATCGAATGGCTGGTTGGTATTTCCTCTCTTCGTTTGTGGAGAGGAGAGCGCTCCTCTTTCTCCTCCCTTCGCCTCTTTGCCCTCTCAATCGCTATCGCTTTCGCTCGCCCCCTTCTGACCGCCTCCCCCCGTCGCGTCCTCAGTCTCTTCAGTGATCGAAGGTGCCGGAGGACGCCGAGGCAGGCTGACGGCGAGAATGGAAGCTCCGGCAGGGAGGGGCCGGTGATGTCGGAAAAGGGATGGATTTCGAGGCCTCGGGGACGCAGATGCGCGGCTCGGTCAGGGTCGTCTCGGAGGGGCCTTCTTCGTCGTCGCAGATGGGGCTCGAGGAAGGTTGGGTTAGGGTTTCCTTGATCGTACAGCACTGTAGCAATGCTGTGAGTTGTCGTAGAATGGGGTTATCTTATATTGAAGGGAGGGAGGGGGTGGGGGAGATAGTAGGTTTCTTCTTCGCCGATACGGAACTGTTGCCATTTTGGCACAACGCTTTGGGTTTTCTCCACTTCGTTTCTATTTTAAATTTCCCTGCTGCATCGAATTTGGTGAAGTTAGGTGTTTTAGAAATCCATCCTAGATTTTTTTAAAATTTTTTTTTCTAGTCTTTTTCTGAGATAAGCTGTGATATGTGATTTATGTTAACTCCCGTTCGGTGGTTTTTTTGTTGCCTCAATTTTTCGTTGTTATTGTTTTGATATTTTGGGATTATAGCTCTGCAGTTATCTGCTAGGGTAATTCTGACATTATCGTGGAATCTGTCATTCGTTTTAATTTGGTGATGGCGGCCCAGTTCATGCTTAGGTAACATCAAGCTACTTGAGGTCGAAAGTGTAAAACTTTTTCTTGGTCATGATATGGTAATACATGTATTTGTGAACTTTAGAAGTTCTAGTCTGTCTATGCCATGTAAGGAACTTCTTTTCTCATTTATTATTATTTGTCTTATCCACTGACAAGAGTCTCGTTGTAGCAGTCATAATGATTCTCTGTTTTTTGTTTTTTTTTTATCGCTTACACCATGTCCATTGTGCAGCTGTTTAACGATAGAAAACTTTTTCTCTGACATTTCATCTCTGAAAATGCTATTATCACGTAATGCTATCTAAAACTTCTATACTTACTGTACTCTGGCAGAAGCAATGTGGGCAGGGAGCTTGAGAGGAGGTGGAGGTGGAGGAGGTTCAATGGACTCTGGACCTTACCCTGAACGGCCAGGAGAGCCAGACTGTTCTTATTACATCAGGACTGGCCTCTGTAGATTTGGAATAACTTGCAAATTTAATCACCCTTCCAATCGGGTATTGGTAATAAAAATCCCTCTGAGATCAACTCTATGAACTTGACAATGTGATACAGAAATACAGTACTGAATTACTTTCTATCTTCAACATCTTGAGATGCGTGTGATTCTCAGTTTTGTGCATTAAAATTTACATTAATGTGACAATTCATTTGTTAGATTAAAGAAATTTAATAGTTACTAATCAAAGTCTCATTAGACTTGGAAGCATTCATTTATTCTAAGAAAGCAGGATTCATTAAAGGGCTTCTACACAAAAATCCTGTTAAGTTATATGATTGCAGTACTATTCCAATGCTTCAGAGTTGGCTGCCCTTGGCGCTATGCTAAGTTGCAATAAATTATATGCCAGAAGTTTTCTATATTCTACTTTGCTTGAGATTGATCCAGTGGGTTGATTGCAAACATAGTTGTGAATACAGATCAGATTCTAAGGTTTTGTGTATAAAAATAAAATTTTCAGTATGAAAATGGTGAAAATAATAAGAGAACTCTATATTCTATTAATCTTGTCACTTCTGTCATTGTAGAATTCATAATCAATGCTGTTAACTTTAGCAGTTATGTATTGTACCACAAACTGAATATCTTAGATAAAAGTGCTTGTGATTTTTGTTAACCATTAAATGGGACTTGTCAAGATGCATTATATAAGTGTGTAATTTCTACAATTTTGAACAGAACAATTAAATAGTGTGAAGAGCGAGATTACATGTTTAGCAGTACACGAGACCATCATCAAATTTAAGTATTTCCCTCAGAACAGTTCCACCATGTATTCTTCCTGACTTTGCAACCTGAGTAAAATGCTGATAAGCTCCATTACATGTACTCTATCTGTTCTGACTGTTTTCTCTTTTTCTAGCACTTGATACCCAGCATGCTAGAATTGCTGCATGCATTTGAATGTTCCATAAATAGGACATAATTGGACATTTTGGTGATTTTCTTGTGTTGAAAATTTAGAAATATATCATTCTTATTGTGCCACTTCTTTTGCCAGACATGTTACTTAGCTTCCCATATAGCAAATTATGTGGTTTTTAACTGGTCCTGCAAATCTCAGGCTGTAGCTGCTGCAAGAATCAGGGGTGGGTATCCTGAAAGAGTAGGCCAACCTGAATGTCAGGTCTCTGCATTGTCACATTTAGTTTCATTAATGTTTATATGCATACGTTTCCATGTTCATCCAGTGACAAAGTTTATTGCTAAAGTCAAAGATAGGTTTTTATACTAATTTATAACATTATACCAATTAGCTTTGATATTTGTTAGCTTTATGAGATAGGTTTCCTCTTATTGAAGAATTGCAATCAACTTAGTGTAAGTCTGGGCTTGTTGCTGAACTTTCACTTATATTGTTTTCATTGTCTTTATTTCATTGCACTGTGTTAAGAGTTATCTACCAAGAAATTAAGATCTATGCTTTAATGGAATCAGCCACATGGGCCTATCGAGAAATTCACCTCTAGTTGTTATTTATTTTTGTCTAGTACCAAGTATATTTTTTGTTTGTCATCTTTTATTCAATTGTGTACTCAGAGCAAGTTTTTTTCCTTGTTACGACAATATACAAACATTGCAATCCAATAAAGTTTGAGAAAAAAAAATGCTATACTTGTTCTAGTCCGCATCAGTGTCGCTTTGCTTGAATCCAGTTTTCTTTTTCTTAGTTATATTTTCTTCTTCCATTATTTATATTCCATTCGTGTTTTCCTTCTTTAGCATTTGTTAGGGATGGATTATAAATCTTATTCATCTACTTGAATCCAGTCACTGTGTTAATCAGCCTTTCTCCGCAAAAAATGAAAGAGAAAACAACTTTTTATTTAGGCTAATATTTAAGTATAAGATAAAATATAGAATTTCCTTTTCAAACTTATACATGTGTCTGTTATGATATGTTTTGTCTTAGTTATATACGTCATTGACTCTGTTAAGTGCTAACAAAAGCCTGCTCTGTGACAATGTAAATCAGTCATACAGTTGACCTTGATGATCTATCTTTCTGCATCGTTGAATGTTACTTAACAGTCCATGTTAACAGTTGGATACCCTTATATAACAGTTAGATGCTTGTATATAACAGATAATATTGTTGTTTCAAATATGGCCATAGTTCATTTTATTCTACAACTACATAAACTTAGTTAAATTTGTTTATGTACTACTGTCAATCTTAAGGAAAAGACTAAGTGTGTTAATTTATCATGATCTGTTAGGTTCGGCTTCACATCATTTTTTGACATGTCACATTTAAATTATCAAAAAATTGTGATAATGTAACATGCACTAACCCAATCGGCAGACTATATCAATAATTTTTCATCCAAAATATTAGAACTCCATGACACTTTTTTGAGATGACATCATTGATGTTAGGGAATTAATGGTTTATTGACATAATATCCTACTTTTGTAATGTTGATAGTTAACATTACATGTCACATTTGTTAGGATCAACATCATGAAAAATTAGTCAATTTTAATTTTTTTAATGCTTGTTTTCTTAAGAGTTAGATCAAATTAAATGGAATACACCAAGGGAGAAGAGAGAGGAAGATGGTGGAGTTTTGTTGTCACACAAGAATTCCTTATTTACACTTGCTTCAATATTTCCCTAAGCTTCTTATTTGTAACCCATACATTTTTTCCAACCCATTAGATCTAATAATTAGTTTGAAAATAATTCTCGATATTTAATTAGTTTGAAGGGGAGCCTTAGTGCAACGGTAAAATTGTTATCGTGTGACCTAGAGGTCACGGGTTCGAGTCTCGGAAATAACTTCTTGTAAAATAGAGTAAGGTTGTGTACAATACACCTTCCCCCGAGATTTGTATTGGTGGGAGCTTTGTGCACCAGGCTGCCCTTTTTAATTTTAATTTAGGGATAAATTAATTATGATCCAATCTAAGTAATTTAATTTTAAAGTTTTAATTATCTACACAACACATTTTGCATTAACTCATGATAGTTAATAGTTACGAAGTGAATCTCCTACAATTGCCTATGTGTGCATGAGTAGCCAACAAACCATGTCCGTGGCAGCACATGTACGACCAACAAAATAAGACAATTTAATGACCATTAAAGGACCAATTTGACATAGTAACATTCGGAAACTATATGCAAAGACTTTAGAATCATGGTGGACAAAAGTAGCCCATCACAACCCATGGACTAAATCATAATAACCCGGCGACTACTACTTATCATTTGGCACAATTTTTGTCATCACTTGTGGACCAAGTTCATGGCAACCAACACTTCTCTTTGCAAGCCACGCAAGACTACACACTCATATTGAACAGTATGTTTGCATGCACAATGCAGTTCCATGTTGACCAAGTCACAGAGCAATGTGAATACATCGTAGAGCCTCACAGCTGGCCAATAGCATGGACAATGCTATGCGTGTGTCTTGCACAAGCTGAACCTCACGACCCACCTGCTGTGTGGAAACTGCTACAATACATCTAACATGGGCCTATAGTTGTCCTCTAGTGTGGACACCGTCGCATACATGCCCTACACAGGTAGAGCCTCGCAACCCTCCAACTGTATAGATACCATTGTGCATCTCTTGCTTGGGCCCACAACCTACCTACTACACGAACAACTCTGCGTGCGTCCCACTTAGGCCTACAACCCATCTACTATGCAAACATTGACACACACACATTCTATAATCGTGACCTTGTGGGTGACATGAAAAGTGGACAAAGTCGTTTGCCCTCATTTTTCTTATTCAGAACGTGCATCCTTTTTGATTTGATCATTAAAGCTTAATTTGATGCCATTGTTGGGCCATCATCCCTGAAGGAGCACATTGATGCACTGAAATTTAGCCCTTGCTTCATGCTTTATAATTATTTCACACATTATATATATGATCGCTAAAGTAACAATGCTACAAGAATCTTTTATTACAATCATCAATTACAAAAAGTCAATGAGATCGTAAAGAAGAATAATTCTTTTTATTAGTAATAACAATAATGTAACTACATTATATTTCCGTGTATGGAGATTGATTGTAGGGTACTATCACTAACATTATCATCATGTCAAGAAGGTGATATTCTGGTAGACCTACTGAATACTGACACAAGGCAGACAAACATCAATAAATTTAGTAGCTCTCTCCCTTGGTGCTATAATTAACGGAAATTTAAAGGTTAAAATTATAAAATAGAAGTTGATGTAAAAATGTAAATAATCAATATCTAAAACAACCTAAAATATTTTTACTATGCTTGGATTTTTAAAGGTAAAGTTGGGCTATGACTCGAGCACATGAGCATAAGATGAGAGTTGCAGAGATGAGGATGTTAAGGTGGATGTGTGGACATACGAAGATGGACAAAATAAGGAATGAGAGCATTAGAGAGAAAGTCGGAGTTGCATCTATTGAGGACAAACTCCGAGAGACACGTTTAAGATGGTACGGACATGTACTTAGACGATCAATAAATGCTCCAGTTAGGCGATGTGAAACTATGATAAACATGCATATCAAACGAGGAAGAGGAGGAAGACCAAAAAAGACTTGGTTAGCAACAATAAAACAAGATAAAATTTATTTAAATATAGATGATGATATAATAGGAGATAGAGCTCAATGGCGTAAAAGGATTCATACAGCCGACCCCACCTAGTGGGAAAAGGCTTGGTTGTTGTTGTTGTTGTTTTGGATTTTTAACTAGTAGTTTAATTGCAGTATCATACCAGCAAAATGGCATGCAGCCACATCAGCAATATGACTGAGCCATATTGTCATGTGGATCAGTAAAATTAACAATGCACTCAACTGAGGTTGATTACAAGCTATGATTCAAAAATATTCTGAAGTTTCTGTAAAAAAATTTGATTGAAATATAAAAAGGGTTAATGACAAACAGTCCATACAATTTTTACTATCTTGAGATACTTTTATTTTTTAACCTCCTTTCTTTTTTACAATCTAAGCTGGAAGCTATCTCAATTTTTATTTTTGTTGTCTTAAATTATAAGACAGAGCTTGATACTATATTTTTTATTTTTTACTCTCTACAGTATTTCTTGAAGACAGGAACATGCAAATTTGGAGCTACATGCAAGTTCCACCATCCCAAAGATAAGGCTGGAATTGCTGGGCTAGTTCAGTTAAATATTCTAGGCTACCCTTTACGTCCGGTTTGTGAATATGCTAACCTTACTACATCTATTCTTAGAGCATCTACTTCTAGTAATGGGATCTGTTAGTTTGGTTCGATTAAACGAGACCTAATACCCTTTCATTTCCATGTTTTTATTTATACTTTCTTTGCTAGTTAAGTTGTCCTATGATAATCCACAATTTTTGTATCATAGAATGAGAAGGAATGTGCATATTACACAAGAACTGGGGAGTGCAAATTTGGGAATACATGCAAATTCCACCATCCACAGCCCTCAAATGCAGTAGTTTCTTTACGTGGCTCTCCAGTCTATTCTTCACTACATTCCCCAACAACCCCCAGTCAGCAATCTTATCCTGCAGGGATGACAAATTGGACATTACCAAGATCTTCTTTTATTCCAAGCCCTCGATGGCAAGCTTCTTCAAGTTATGCCCAGTTGATTCTTCCTCAGGGCATGGTCCATGTTCCAAGTTGGGCGTCTTATTCTGTAAGTTTGTCTCACTCTTCCTTATTACTTTTATGAGTTTGAGCAGTCGGTATAGGAAACATGATTTTAATCTGATTACTAGCTCACTATTAAATATTAACCTATAAAAAATTGCATGTATACATATCACGACGATTTTAGTTCCTTGTGAAATTTTACATGATTTTAGCTTTCAACCATGAAATTCACTACCATTATCAAGTTAGGAAGTTGCTTTTGGACAGTGATGAAAATACTTATGTTGCATAATCTTGACCTCTTAATGCTATCAACTTATATGCAGATTTACAGAAAATATGTGCACACTTTTATGCTATGCTTGTATCTAGTAGTATCATTCACTCGCTGGGAAGTTTTTGCTTGAAATCCCCTTTACCAGACCTTTTCTCATAACACGGACATCAACCTCGAACCATGATCCTCCAATTTGTTAATATTGAAGATTTTTATTGGATTTTGATACATATATTGCTTTATTGAAATTTAAAAGTAATTTTGGCCAAAATGTGTTCAATTTTCATTTGAAACTGCATAATTTAACCTAAAACAACCTACTGATTGTTGTAGAAGTGAACTATATATAGAAACATGTCTCAGGATCTGATGGTGGTGACTTGGTTAGTGTTACTTAAAAGTTAAATGAAGACCAAAAAAGCTTTGTAGAAAAATCTATTTCAGAGTTAATTTCTTTTTCCATTTTGGATTTTTTTTTTGGATAATTTTGTCTGATCTAGCTTAGGAAAGCAATGCAAATTAGGAATTTATGTTTTAAAAGTTTTTAGATTTCAAAAAATAGTTTGATAGGCTCTCCTCTTTATGATAATTAAGTCTTTAAAGGAAGTCACCAAGTTTTATTTAGGATTGTAGGAAAGTTTTGGTAGAAGTTTAATTAATTTAGTTTGTTTTCTAGTTTGTTCCTTGGTTAATATCTTTTCTTATTGAGTGTTTTTAGATATACGATTATTTCATTCCTATAATATTTTTAGTTTGATTTTAGTTTTTGTTTGGTTTGGAGCCTCTAAAAGGAACCCCAATACCCACCATTGTCAATCATCTATATAATATATTCCTCTTTGTGAGTGTTCATTCTCTGCATGAAATAAATTATTTCTGTGCATGAGATTATTTTATCCCTATGCTGCATCGAAGTGATTTGAAAGTCTTGTGTCAATTTTTTATTCTCTGCTTTGCTGAATCAGGAAGTTATCTTTAAATGTTTAGAAGCTAGAGAAGCTAAAAGTTTATTTTCTGATTTGAAATGTTTATTCTAATAAGCTCATTATCTGCATTTGCTATCCATATTTTTCTAGTTTTGGCGCAACGGTAAAGTTACTGTCATGTGACCTTGAGGTCACGGATTTGAATCGTAGAAATTGTCTCTTGTAATGCATGGTAAGACTGCATATATGTTCGACCCTTCCCTGGATCAGCATTTGTGGGAGCTTCGTGTACCGGGCTGCCCTTTGGGTGTTCAGTCATCCTGGCGATGAGATTTAAATTAACCACTAAAGTCAAGGGCCAATAAATGGCATGCCTATACTATCATGGTCAGGAGCGTGAACAAGGATTACTTGGAGTGTCCTGAGTTTAACTAGTGGAAAGCCAACATGTGTATGGTTAGTTCAGTTGACAGGTGAGTGCTGTGGAAAGTCTGGATCTACTTAGGCCCTTTGACTAGGTGATATTCTACCGTTAGATGAGCATTCACTTTGAAGCCTGCAAAAGGGATTTGGGGGCCACATGGAAATGTTTTGTAAGAAAGATTGACTATTGTAACACAATGTCTATCAACTGATAAATCTAAGTTTTGTCATGGTAATGTCTAGCACGATCAAAATCTGAAACTTTGCTTTCCTGTTTAAATAAATGAGTTGGCAGAGTAGCATTAGGGCGCAAGCGCATCTGAGATGGTTTCATCCAACAACCCTATAATTTAGATAAGTTGATTAGAGTTGAAATTGTGAAGGAAATAAGTTTGTCAAAGAAATTGTTATATGATTTATAATGATCTAAATGGATCTGAATATTACTCCTAGTTTTACAGAGTCTAATAGCTTGATACGATTCATGAAGCCAATGCCATAGTTGAGACTCATGACTTGTTATTGTTATATAATATGCCTACAGGGACAACTGGGTTCATCTCCAGAGTCTCAACAAACAACAGGGAGTGCTCCGTTTTATAACCCCTCACATCAAGGTGAGACAAGTGGTGGAGCTCAAGGGAAATTTTCTTCTTACCGACCAAACTCTGTTACTATGGGGCTATATACAGCAATCCCAAATGTATTTCCTGATAGACCTGGGCAACCTGAATGCCAATTCTACATGAAGACAGGAGATTGTAAGTTTGGTGCAGTCTGCAGGTTCCATCATCCAAGGGAGAGATCAATTCCTGCTCCAAACTGTGGGTTGAGTCCATTGGGCCTTCCTGTGCGTCCAGTAAGTTTCCCATCAAACCTTATTTTTCCTCTACTTTGATCAATAAACCATGCGTACCTAGGATGAGTATCAAATCTCATACTGCTTGTAAACATTTGTTGGTTTAATTTGTGTACTTTGCAACCACTAAATGATTTCTTTTGCACCAATAAAAAATATTATTGCCAAATGAACACTATTATAAGCTGATATTGCGAGTGTGTTTTTTCTTGCCTTCAATTTCTTGTTTTCTCGATAGTATTTTTTTTTGATGCATAACTGCAGAAGTTAAGATTTCATATGCTCTTATAACATTCACCGAAGAGACTGAAATGACAATGGACAACAATACGAACATTAGCAAGTAGGAGCAAGCAACATTATTGCTGATTTTTTTTTTGTGCTACAGTGTATGAAGAGATTTAATCAACATGAGTAGGTTGAGAAAAGTAATTAAGGTGCAGCTTTGCAATTTCCGTTAGTGTCTTACCTGGATGGGAATGGTTTGAACAACAATCTATTATGCAAGTGCATTAGAATTACAGGAAATTTTCATGCAAACAGTCTTTTCACTATTTGGAACATTTCTAATTTGATGCCACGTGGCCACCAACAAGTTTCACCTTTCTCCCGGCTACATGTTTAGCAATCTAACTTCGTGGTCATTTATGAACTTAAGCATGAAGAATTAGATTGCAAAAAGACCACTGGTTCTCCTAATGCATGGATAGGTTGCACGGTGCTTCATGCAACTTTCTTTAAGATTTCAGTAGTAAGCCAAATGCTAAAGTTTACTAGAACCTTACATATTTCTCCTTATTTCTTCACTCTGGACATTTGGTCCTAAAATAATGATGTCGTGGAACATTTCCTTTACCAAAATTAAGACCACAAAGTTGCATACTTTATTATGATTTCTTCAAGCTTACAGGTAGTACGTGAAATGCATGATAACAGATACCAGGATTCCACATGTTAATTCTTATTTTTTCACATCAGGCAAGGATAATGTTTCGGAGTCATTTCCTTTACCAAACTTTTTGTCAAAGATAAAAATCTTACTACTATACCTATTTTGCCTCAAATCTCTCTGTTCAATGATGAATGGGAATTGTGCATGGTGCAAAATTTTTATTGTCTAATTCTAAATAATCCTCTTTGCCAAAGATACCATCATATTTCTGCCTTATTAATTGTGTTTCTCTTTGACATTTCATTTTAGTTTCTGAAATCACTTGTGAATTTTTGTGACTGGGCCAAGAGTTTGGATGGATACAATGAAGGGTCACTGAAGCCTTCAAGATATGAATGAATTTTTTCTTAAAAAATGAGAATGACTTAGATGCTGATTTTTGATCTAGCTTCAAGTTTGAGGGTGTAGTTTCACTAGAAGCAACTTATCCATCAACTCAAAACACAAACTTTAGGAGCCAATACATATTAAGAATTTGAGGGGTTCCTGTACTTAACTCGCTGCATGCTAGTAACCAAAATAAAAAGTTGATTCCCAATCTTATCTTTTCCTTATTTTATCATTATCTGAAACAAAGAAACTAGCTGAGGTTGTAATTTCAACAGGGTGAGCCTGTGTGCCTTTTCTACTCTCGATACGGAATCTGCAAATTTGGGCCAAACTGCAAGTTTGATCATCCAATGGGTACTTTCACCTATGGCCTTGCTGCATCCCCCACAGCTGATGTCCCAACTGTTCGTCATCTCCTGGGATCCTCTTCAGAACCTCCTGCTTTGACACTGCCATCAGAAGGTACTGGCAACAGTAGCTCAGGAGTCCCAAGGAGATTATCACTATCAGAATCTAGGCAAACAACCTCTGGTGATGAAAATGCTGAGACAGAGTCATAGATAATTGCCAATTCAAGCATTTGCAGGTTTCTTTTTTCCCTAGACAAGTAGATGATTTTCTGTCTGTAATATCCAGTTTTCCTCACTGGAGATGTACAGCTATTTTCATGTTGTATTTTTTTTCCCCCTCACCTGAAGATGCATCCATTCGGTGGCAAACAAGGATTGCCTATTTAATGTATATCATCATAAATTTAACTGTCAATTGTTATGGGGAATATGCAAGCCCCCCATCACATTGATGTTTCTAATTATCTCTGCAATCTCATCTCGCCTTAACTCACTCGAATTTATGCTCTTGCATGCGAGTGTATATAGATCTGGAGATAAACCTACAAGGAAAATTCTAGAATAAATCGTGTTTTTGCGTAACTTGTCCAAATTTTCTTTAGTTATTATGTTATTAATTTATCATCACAGGAAGTTGTTAATCTCGAGTTCCTAATTTTAGACTGCTCACTTAACTAGGAAGAGACAACTATCTCATTGCATGAATTATTTGCAAATGGAGCTCTATCGGATCCGAAACTTAGGAGCACCGTTGAAGTCAGTTCCTTTCCACCCTTTCACTCAGGGCAAAGATAGCTTGACCAATGGGAAACCAAGGCACCATCAGTCCAATGCAGGTACGTTAATAATTAGGTAGCTGAAACAGACACAAGATTGCAACCTTTCTCTCGAATCCCCATCAACCTGATGAAAAGAATATCAGTGCCATCCTCCTTCGGCCTTCGAAGGAATTGACTTAGTTAAATGGCAAAGTCTGGCATAAACTAAAGCTCTCTTAAAGCTAGGAATAAAGATGTTTATGCCTTGCCTTTCTTCCTCCCACATTTTTAAAGCTCTCTTAAAGCTAGTATTTATTATTGAAAGCCTCCTTGTATATTCTATGTAAATTAATTTTAATCAAGGGCGCCCTTTGGCAATAATTAAATTCAATTTTCTTTAGTAATTTTAATTGTGCCTAAAAAGATTTCTGCTTCGGCTATAAATATGGCCTCCTCCTCCAGGGCGAAGAAGTCGTCGGCAGTCCACCCCCAGCCTCTCCCATTGTCGAGAATCCGTCTCTCTCATTTTTCTTCCACCTCCAAACCCTATTCGTTCCTCGATTTGATCGGACGATGGGCGGCCGGGAGATCTCCCGCAGAGGGCTACTATTCGCCGTCTTGCTCGTTTCCGCCGCGATCCCTATGGCGTTCGCCACCACTTCCTCTTCCCCGAAGAAGAAATCCAAGTCGTGGGGACCTCCTCCGCAGCTAGTGTCGGAGCTCCCTGTGGACGCCGGCGTCCGGGTTACTTCCTCCGCCGTCTTCCCCATCTACGGCGACGTCTACCCTCACGGGTGAAGCTCAAGGTTTGGGGTTCACGAGATGGGTGGGCTCTAATAGTTGAGTTTTCTTGGAATTTGTAGGTTGTACTATGTGTCGATGTACATTGGCGACCCCCCGAAGCCCTACTTCCTGGATGTCGACACCGGGAGCGATCTCACCTGGCTCCAATGCGATGCTCCCTGCGTCAGGTGCTCCAAGGTTAGGTTTTTATCCTTGTTTTTTCCATCCCCTGCTGGGCTCCTCCTGATTCCCCCAAACTGTTTCAAGATTCAATTAACGATCGTGTGTTTTTCATCGATCTAGGGACCTCACCCGTGGTACCGACCGAACAAGAACAAGCTGGTCAACTGCAAAGACCCTCTCTGCGTCGCCCTTCACTCCGGCGTCGTCCAGGACCAGAACTGCGACCAGTGCGATTACGAGATCCAGTACGAGGACCGAGGCTCCTCCCTTGGCGTCCTCATCGCCGACTCCTTCGCCGTCCGCCTCACAAACACTACCCTGGCCCGCCCCACCCTCGCCTTCGGGTCAGTAACCTAACCCAGCACTCCAATTCCTGTAAAAATCCAATCGCTGCCACCCATATCGACGCAGCTGGTACGTTCAGGTGTGGATACGATCAGCAGGTCCCAAATCAAGACGCCCCTGCGTCGACAGATGGAATTCTCGGGCTCGGAACAGGAAAAGTTAGCATCTTGTCGCAGCTCAGCGATCAGGGGGTGACCAAAAATGTGGTCGGTCACTGCCTCGGTGGAAAGGGTGGCGGCTACCTTTTCTTCGGAGACGATTTGGTCCCTACCTCTCGGATGACCTGGTCGCCCATGTCTCGCATCGGATCAAAGTGAGATGCTATTTTAGTTGCGATTGTTGAACTTTTTCCTGCAGGAGCTCTGATTTCTTGTCATTATTACCAGAAACTACTACTCACCTGGGCCTGCAAACCTCTATTGGGGTAATCAATATTTGGGAGTAAAGCAAACGGAGGTGGTTCTGGATACTGGGAGTACCTTCACCTACTTTGGCCATCAATCCTACCAAGCTTTCCTCTCAGCTGTAAATATGAACTGAGTCTTCGGATTGAACCGTGTTCATTTCCATTATAGTGCTGACATTGATTCTTTGAGTTTTCATAGGTCAAGAGTGATCTGTCGAAGAAGCCACTCAAGGAGGAAGCCGACCCATCGCTTCCAGTGTGCTGGAAAGGGCAGAATCCATTCAAGTCGGTGTCTGATGTGAAAAAGTATTTCAAAACATTAACCTTTAACTTCGTGAATGGAAAGAGAGCATTGCTTGAAATGCTTCCTCAGAATTATCTGATCATCACCGTAGGCATTTGCAACCCTCCGCTCGACTAAAACAAGCCAACATATTAATTGTTGATATTGAAATTCTGATGTTTCATTTGCAGAAATATGGCAACGCGTGCTTAGGAATTCTCAATGGCACTGAAGTCGGACTGGGTAACCTCAATGTAATTGGAGGTAAACAAATCAGCAACTTGCAAACGAGTTTTGAAAAAACCTTTCATTGTTCTCCTGATGAAACACTTTGATGTGATTGTGGAATGTTTTCAGACATTTCTTTGCTAGACCACATGGTCGTTTATGACAATGAGAAGCAGCACATCGGATGGGTTCGAGCAGCATGTGATAGACTCCCCAAGTCTGGAATTTCTTCACTGTGATGATTTAGTTTTACTTGGATGTGCACGGAAAGGTGGAGGTTTCTCACTCTGAAACTCTTTTCTGTGTCAGTGTAGATAGTGAGGACGGTGGCCTCTACAATGATCTCTCTCAATATGGTAGCAGGGGTTTCCTTTCGAAAGGATGGCCTTCATATGACCTATGATATCTTATATTAGTTAAAGAAAGAAAGAAAAAACATAGCAATATCCTTTGTTGTTAAATTTCAATATCAAAAAATGCTCTCTCCATTTGAACAGAATAAAGTAGTTAACAATTTTAGCGTATGTAATTACAGCCACCAATTCAAATTCAGCTGCTCTGCTTCTGAATTGTTCATGTTGCCTCTTTGAATCATATTGCAATCCTTGTCTTCCTGCAACTTTTATTTTGGATTGGTGCATATTAACTCTCCTGTCTAAAAGACTGACAAGGCACCAGGAGGGCCATGCTAAATTTAGAAGATCCAGATAATCCTTTTCCATGGAGATGCGATGAGATAAAATTTGATTTGTATGTACTTTGAATTTATCGATGGATGTAGGGGGGAAAAATTATACAAAAATTATTTATTCTTCTAAATAGGAATGGTACTAAATTTAAGGATAAAAAAATTACCAAAAAAGCTACTGAAGTACTCCCATGAATTTCACAAGTGCATCAAAGCCATATATTTAGTCCTCGCTTTTAATTAATTAAAATCACTCTGTTCTAATTGAAATCACCATCCGATCAATACTCATATCTTATCTGAAAGTCAAATAATCATCCATCAATCCTCATCTATAACTCAAAAGTCAAATGATTTCGTTTAATATTTATCATTCCTGACCTTTATTCTGTCTAATCATTCGAACTGACAATTCAATAAAATATATTTTACAATTCTCGTTCCATTAATAAAACATGAAATAAGAAGTAAACAAATTACTCCGTTGTTGATGTGGTTGGACAAAGAGAAAAAATAGCTGCTTGTAAAAGATTATTAGTGGGAAAAAAATAAAAAGAAGATGGTTGCTTTTGATAAAAATAGAGAAGAGAAGATGGGAAGGAAGAAGTAAAAGAAGAGAAAATTATCTTTTTCGTTAACAACCTTAACTAGTTTTGATGAGCTTAATAACGATAAAAAGAGAGCAAGGTAAGATAAAACATGGTTATTCTTGTGGTGCTAACAAAATCTTAAAAAACACTAGAAGAGGAAAAAGATGTGAGGGCTAAGTGCTATTGTTGTTGTTGTTGAAAGAGGACAACAACTAATGTTGCGTTTCTTGTTTGTCGGAGAAAATAAAGGAGAAGAAAAAATAGTTCTGGTGCTTGAGAAGAGAAGAGGAAAAAACTATAGGTTTACTGTTGATGGAGAAGAGAATAAGAAGAAGAAAATGGGAAAAAAAAAGAGATGGGTGAGCACGGTGGTGGCGTATAATACAGCGATGGTGTCTAGCATGACAGTGGCGTACGACACGACTATGACCTACAACACGACAGGGGTTGCAATGTAAGTAGGGAGAAAAGGCATAAAAAAGAAGGAAAGAAAAGTTTTTTTTTTTTTCAAAAATACACTAATTTGTTTTAAGGGGGTGCTTGGTTGGATGAAATGAGAGTAAAGAATGGGAAATGGATTGAAACTGGTTGTTTGGTTTGGGGGATTAGTGGTGGGTCCCATGGATTTATTACCCTAAACATGGGAATGAGTCATTCCCTAGTAAAAGGAGAGGAATGGGAAAGTCCCCATTTCCATTCCCTACTTCTATCAATCTCATTCTTATTCCCATTCCTTTCAATGAACCAAGCACCCCCTAAATCTTAAACTTGGTTCGTTCATAACTTAACCAAATCAATTCTGATTTGAATCAACATTATCTTTATCTCCGCACCTTTCTAAATATATAGTTAATTTTAGTTTTCCAACAACGAACAACGATGAATCAACCGATCAAAATGATGATGAGGTATAACATTATTTTTTTAAAACTCAAGGGGTAATCGTACCCCCTCGTCTCCACTTGGCTACGGCCCTAATGATAATTTATTTGGTAGACGAAATATGGAGCCGGAGAGACGAGGTTCCTTTACCATATAGAACGCACCTATAATATATATATATATATATATATATATATATATATATATATATATACTTGCGCGTGCGCGTCGGTCCCGGAATCACTCTATATATATATATAATCCATCAAAGGCCATAATTTAAGTCCATCAAAGCCCAGCCCAACTGCTTGTTATTCCGGAAAGGAAACCCTTCAGAGTTCAGAGCCCCCCATCCTTCGTCCGCTCCCACCTCGTTCCCCCCTGCATCTCTTTTAGCTCGATCAATATCTCCCAGTACCGTTCGATCTGACATCACTACCCCCGATCACCGTCCGCCTACTGCCTTCTCCGCTTCCCGCGCGACCGCCCCAGAAGGAATATGCCGCCGAGCTCCGAAGGAAGCGACCTCGCCGACCGCGAGCTGTACTCCATCCCCGCGTCCTCGAGTACCTGAACCCCTTCTGGATTAGCTCTTCTTTCTTCGTTGCATCGAGGGTTAGGGTTTTGATGTCCGCCTTTTTTGGTTTGGTTTGGTTTGGTTCCTCTTTGACTCAGGTTGGTTTCGTTGGGATGAGATCCACGACACCGAGAAGCGATCGCTCCCGGAGTTCTTCGACGGTTCCGCTGCCTCCCGGAACCCTAGAGTCTACAAGGAGTACCGCGATTTCATCATCAACAAATACCGGGAGGACCCGTCCAGGCGCATCACTTTTACCGAGATCCGCAAGTCTTTAATTGGAGACGTCGGGTACATACAGAACGTGTTCCGGTGCCTGGAGAAATGGGGGCTGATCAATTTCTGGGCGAAGCCAGTGGCAGGGGTGCCTCCGCCCGCCGAGGATGATGGGCCAAAGGTTGTGGTGGAAGAAGGGGTGCCGGGTGGTGTGCAGGTCGTGCAAGCTTCCATTCCGCAGAGGAAGAGGGTGGCCACGACGGGATTGGGTGGAGAAAACGGGTTCAAGTTACCATCTTTGACTTCGTACACTGATGTGTTTGGAGATTGGGCCCCGAAGAGGGGTCCTGTATGTGGAGTCTGCGGTAAACAATTCAATGTTAGCGGAACTGAGTCGTTTGAGGTATCTTCTGCTTTCCTATCCTTAGTACATTTCCGTAACCCCCCACGTTTGATTTGCTTCAGAGATAATTAAATTATAATCTATTATCTTCTCGGCCTATGTTACAGAATTCTTCTTCATCTTTGGTAAGAATTATCTATGAACTTGAAAGTATTTTTTTCATGTTAGCATTTTGGTCTCTTGTCGAAACGGAAGGATTTTGTTACCATGCTGTGTTGACACCGAGCACTCTTCAAAGCATCCCTAGATCACCTAAAATGAGTTTTAGTTCTATAATCTCCTTTCACTTAGCATGTTTACCTCCAAATAATTGCCTATGAAAATTATAAAAAGTTGAATTAAAAGATTTATATTAACACGTAACAAAAATATAACAAGCATCAAATGTGAGCATTGGTTCTTATACTAAAATGAATGTCATGTATTAGATGGGAGTATGATTTTCATAGCATTCTACCATGATTAATCCCATAGTTGTTCGATACACGTATAAAATAATTCTCTCAAACGAGGCTATCTTGTATTGGAATTGATTTCTCCATATATTCACAAATATATCTTGGTTGACTATTGAAACTGGAATGAATATAGGTATAAGCTTATCGATATATCTCAGTTGTTGGTACACGTGTCTGGTAAGTGACCTCCTTGAATTCTCATCTCTTTTTAGTGATTTATCTCATTCTAGTTTTTGATAAATGAAATTGAAGGATGAGTTATGAGAATATAATCTTTGATTTTGATCAATATCATCTATTGGTGCTTCTCCTTCTCTTTTCTCTCTTTTTAAACTACCGACTTCTTCTGATCGACAAGAATATAAGGATGAATAATGAAAGGAGGATCTTTTCTTAGTTATATACCAGTCGAGATAGCCTCGATCTCATCATACCACCAAACCGTGCCAACATTGATGAGACAGTGACATTTACCCCATACCAACAGACTATCAACATTGGTCGGTGATTAGACAATATGCTTGAGCCATACAAACCCATACCTTTTGGAGTTTTGAACCAATGCTTTTTTTTTGCACTTCCAATTTGAATGGGTAAAACCAACTAAGAAATTTCACTGTCATTTTTGCTGCATGTTGAATGCTTTATGGGGTGTAGAGAATTAATCATTTTTGAAGAGTTCAACATGGAAGTTGGAGAAAGTACTGGTTCTTTATGCTTAGATGTAGGCTCATGGACATAAGAGTGATTGATCAACATTTATTCATTATGGATAAATTGGACTAATCATTAGCACTTCAGTGAATTTCTACTTGTGAATTGTGAACTTGGTCTTCAGCATTCCAGGTACTGGGATAGGATGGTGTTATGTCTCTTTTATTCTATACTGCCTCCAGTTGACATTAATTACTGGATTGTGACATCTTTTGTAAGCTCTGTGCTGTTTCTTATCATGGCTTTGCAGGGAGGACTGATTGTATGTCCAAATTGCTCTAAAGATAAGAGTCAGGTCAATGCTACCGTAAAGGACTTGAAGCTTGAGACTGATGACAGTGCCAATCATGTAATGAGTGCATGGACAGATGCAGAGACTCTTCTTCTTCTAGAATCTGTGCTAAAGCATGGAGACGACTGGGATCTTATTGCACAGCATGTACGAACTAAGAGTAAGCTGGATTGTATTTCAAGGCTTATACAACTGCCTTTTGGCGAGCATATTTTGGATTCCATTAATGGAGCAGTTGCTGGTAGTAACTCGATAAGCAAGACAACTGATGCCAAAGAAATGCAATCCCCGATACATGAACCACCACATGAGCCCGATAAGGTGGATGGATATATTGAAACTGATGGGAAAGATGTTGAAGAATCTACTCCAGAACGTCCTTTAAAGAGAAGATGCTATAATTCTTTTGTAAATGCTGCAAATTCACTACTAAAACAGGTGCATTCTAACTTTAGATTACTTATCATTCATGTCTACAAAAGTCTTGATGTTGTTTAATATGAGTATGAATCAAAATGCTATCTTATGTTTGTTAGGTAGCATGCTTGTCTACTGTTGCTGGTTTGCAGATTGCTGCTTCTGCAGCAGATGCTGCTCTCACAGCATTGGGTACTGAGAATCCAGCTGCAAGCAAGGTCTTTTCTATCAATAAGGATCCATTAAATGATTTAATTTGTACAAGTGATGAACCCAACAGGTTAGTCTCCTTCCCTACTTTTTCTTTATTTTTTGGCATGTCCAGTTCTTGAAAGGGAATACTTCTGTTGTGATTGTATAGTCATTTCAATGTATTGAAGACTGAAGATCCAGATCTGGAGCTGCAAAAAGTTACTGGTAGGTGATTACTCCTTTGTTTTAGCATTAAATCGAAACATATTCTCTGGTGGATTTATTGGATGCTATAAAAAGCCTATGATATGGCTTTAGAGTTTCCCATAATTCTTACATCTAGAACTAAACTAGAAATGAAGTAAACTACATATATTGACTTAATTAGGGAATATTGGTGATTTTGTCATGACCATGAAAAATGTTGGTGCTTGATTCTTTGGAAGTTTTGCACTAACATTAGTTTCTAATATGCTCAATAAAAGTCTCAATTGAGTACTTGATATAATCTATACCATATTTTGTTCAGCCAATTTACATTTTGTGCCTGTATGAAGGTGCTGCTTTGCTAACATAGAAATCTCTAGATATGAAAGAAAAAAAGAGAGGAAAGGGCATGGTTAGCAAAATCAGTGTTAGGATTGGAATCATGCAAATAAAGAACTCAAGTATAGGTTGTTTAAGATTAGTAGGATTGTTCAAATCGAAATTGGCAAGAAAAATAAGAAACGAGAAATAATAAAATTTCATATATGAGATTACAAGAGTTGTTCAGTACTTATTATATAAAATTACTTAACCGAATGTATTCAGATATTAATAATGCAATATATAATAATGCTATGGTCATCTAGTTAAAATGAATAAACAATAAAAATAGTTTATAACTTAGAAAAGGATCCTATTTTGTTAGATTACTCAATAATACTAGAATTTTAATTATTTTTTAAAATAAAAGTGACATTATTCAATAATCGTAGGTTTTTCCTAACTGCATCTGAATTGGTTATTAGTTGAAGGAAGAGAAATTTAGAATCGTTGTTGATTGAGAGATTATTATATTCTCTCTTGATTCACAATAAACATTCTTGATCCATAATAAGCTCACTTAATTAATAGTGATGACAAGGTTGAATAACTAATCCTTAATCTTTCAGTGAATGAGAGAAAGAAGTAACATATGGATGAGTTGGGTCAAACACAGCTTGATTGATGATGATGTTACATGACTGAAATTCTACTCAACATATAATCTTGTCTCAGTTTGCTTAGTATGTTTGCAGATAAAAATGATGTAATTAGATAGAGTTAACCATCTGACATTATGGAGGCATTAGATAATGATATGGCAGATAATTCTTATATGTACAACTCATTAAATCTTTGTTTGTATCATGTTGCTACTTTATCATTGTTTTGTTGTGTTGTAAAACTCTACACCAAAATTTAAGAGTATTGTTATGCTTGATATTAGCCATTTAATCACCCTTAGACACCTTTGACATTTCACACTAATTAATCTTTGTTTGTGTTATGTTGTATATTCATTCTCCTGTTATAAAAACTTCAAACCATATAATGGCATCCTTTTATGTTACCTGTTGCATGCAATAGATTTAAGTGGTGGTCATATGATTAAGTGTAATGGTATTTTGTGAAGTTTCATATGTTGAATTTCTAAGCAACAGCCATTTTGAGCACCCATGTACCCCTTACCCATCTACTCTAAATTTATGCTGGATTTCTCTATCTACCCCTTCCTTGCCGATGTTGGGCACCCATCACTCTAATATTGAAGCCCTCATTGGTTCTGGTAAAAATTGTGAAACAATTATGTCCAACACCTAGATCCATAACCTTGCCATCTACTCATACCTGAGTCAAAGTAACATAATATTCAAAAGAAAATTGTATGCAGTTTTTTCTTGTCGTAATTAACTGTCTCTTCAATACCATCTTGAAAATTTTCTTTTTCTTCTCAAGATATTCAGAAAGGTGGCCAAGAAAAGAATTTTGGGGCTACAACACTTCAAATAAGGGCTTCAATTGCAACTGCACTTGGTGCAACTGCTGCACGTGCCAAGCTACTTGCTGACCAGGAGGAAAGGGAAATAGAACTGCTGCTGGCATCCATTATCGAGGCACAGGTTTCTCTCCACCATGACTTTATTTTTCCAAATAAATAGTTGTTTTTTGAAGACAGGTTCTCCTATACTCTCAGTCTTTATTGTTTAGATTATAGTAGTTAAGGCTGGATCCTAGAAAGTTAATCAAATCATTGTCAAATGCCAAAAGGTGCTATCTGATCTATACTATCAGTCAAACCTAAAATGTTACGTTCAAGATCTATGGGCCTTATCATACTTTTGTTGTGTTAGAGAATGTGAAAATTTAACTGAATTTTAATGAAATTTAAGTTCTGACAAATTTATGCACAAGATATGTAAATCGTTACATTATTTTGGTGATTGCTGTTGATTTGCCAATTTGAATGCTGGCATGACATGCTTTTATATAGTTCTCAATACATAAATCAGCAAATCTTTTAGTGCAATGTCACATCAAAAGAAACACCTTATTTGCACTTTTGCTAGCACATGTACAATGTAAACTTAGCATTACGTAAGCATGTCATGTCAAATAAGCACTGTGAAAATTAAAGATAATATGAAAAATGAGCGTTATGGCTCTTATGTTGTGTCAAATAAGACTTGTCGTGCGTAGCATGTTATGTCAAGTCAGACTTGCCAATTGATATAGTATTATAGTTATAATTGAAATGATGATTTGGTACCATGCAACCATATAAAATTAAGACAAACATTTACTAACAAATTAATTGTGCTTGAACAACAAAATTAAGATATATACTAATTCGTTTCCATGCACACACACATTTTTTTTTTTGTCAATGGTGACTCTACTAACTAACTAGCTGACATCTTTGGTTGTCCACCTTTTCGTCTACATTTTTATGTACACCATCTCTTGCGTTCTTTCATTGATGTAAAGTAGGAATTGATTTATTTTTTAAAATTTGAATTGTAGTTAAATTGTGTAATTGCCTTATTTTAGATGTTGAAAGTTTGATATTTTTAATTTGGTAGAAATATTTTTTAATTTGGCTAGATTTTAAATTATATCTTTTAATTTGGGAAGAGTTCTTTTGATTTGGTATGTGTGGTCGTCAATAGCCCATTTACTTGTGTGTTCATCTTTGTTGTACCATCAGAATTTAACTAAATTATGGTTACACTTACTAAACTAATAAGAACACGACCTTAACATAGAGTTGAATGGCAGAATAAAATTTATGTAGCGGCTACAAGATTGTTCAGACATGATTATGCTGCTCTCGTATGTGTTTGATTTGAGCTTAAAAGTGAATGATGGATCTCAGTTTTACATTTTTTCTGCATGTTCTTTCTTTTAACAGCTTAGAAAGATGCAATACAAAATCAAACGTTTGGAAGAGTTGGAGTCCACGATGGAGAAGGAATACCGCCTTTTGCAGAAGGAAAAGGAATCTATTTTAGAAGAATGGTTGATGGTGCTGGAGCACTCGTTTAAGACCGGAATACCAAGATGGAGGGATATTACACTGCCCAAACCTTTCTTGAACACTACCACCTTTTAGAATCAGTTAAACTTTGAAGATTCTGTTTGTTGGTTCTGTGCCTAATCAAGGTTCTTCGGTTCTTCGTGTAATTTGAACAGCACAAGTCTGTGTAAAATTCTTCTAGCTCAATCGGTTTCCGCTTACATTCCCCAACATTAGAGGCATGTAATACTGCCTTTTCAGAGTCACCTGATTAAAGAAACCAATGTGCTATTGCAATTATTTATAGACATTGTTGAAGGTGCCATAGAAGTGTTTCCTTTCTTTAAACTACGGTAGTTTACTAGTTTCTCTTCTTTTTTTCACTTGGCAGATTTTCAATCCTATAACTAATTCCTTTTTCCATAAGTGGAAAAGGTATGAAAAAGGTAGGTGTTCATGTTTTTCTTTTATATACGTTTCCCAAAACACTAGCAATTTGCGAATGCAAATTTCAATTTATTGTTTGTTTTCGACTCTGAAAGCTCTCCCTTTTCTTCCTTTGTTCAATTTGTTTGGCATTTCTTTCCATTGCGTTCGAGTTGGAAGGTCATACAGGCTTGCCTTGTAGAGCTTCATTTTGCAACAAACTATAGTAACCCTACTTGCTGCAATATTATGCGGCGAATTGTAGCAATCATAGTTATTTAGTAGAAACTCTAATTATTATAGCAAATTTTAAAAACATCTCAAATTCTAATTTTGAAGTTTAGAGCATATCAATAGATACACCATTATTATAGTCAATTTTATAAACATCTCAAATTCTAATTTTGGAGTTTAGAGCATATCAATGGATACATCTAATCAATTGATTAATACTTATGCTCAGCTTTATCAATAATCATCTTGCTTGGTATTCGGTTGATTTTAATCTATCAAGACTTTTTTTATTTAACATCCAGTTAATCTTGACCTATTGAGAATTTTAGTTATATAGCATGTGATCAACCTTGACTTATCAGAACTTCATCGTTGCTTGACATTCGGTCAACCTAGATCTTTTGAGATTTTCTTATTGTCTAATATTTGGTCAACCTTGACTTATAAGGACTTCATCGTTACTTAACATTTGACAAACTTTGACCTATTAGGAATTAATTATTGTCTAACATCCGGTCAACCTTGACCTATCAGGACTTTCTTATTACCTAGCATCCGATTAACATTGACCTATCAAGACTTCCGTCATCATCAAGTATTCGATCCTTCATGATCCACTTGGACTTTGTTTCTCATGCCAAGTGTCAGGTCCTTCATAACCAACTTGGTCTTTACTTCTCATGTCAACTGTCTGGTCCTTCATGACCCACTTGAACTTCTCATCTCATATCAACTCCTTATTGGACTTCCGATCGCTAAGTGCTTTGTCAACCGTGATCCACTTGACTTCTTATCTAATGTCAACTCCCTATTGGACTTGTAACTGTCAAGTGTCCTGTTAACTATGACCAACTAGGATTTGTTTGCTTAACCAACTAATTTATTAATCAAACATCTAAGTCTAACTCGAGTTAGTTTGAGCATGATCAACCTTTACCAGAGGTCGATTGCATCAATAGTCATGACCTTTGATTATGAGGCTTCTAAGTCTCATGCTTGCTATAGCAAATCATAGCTTGACCTCTTGATAGGGAGAACAATTAACTCGAGTTTTTCATAGCTTAACTAATTCACTTATTTTATTTGTATATATTCTTCGCACGATCATCTCTCCTATTGTTTATTCAGTATTAATTACTCTTTTGTCGGAGATCTGCTCTTTATTTGGTTTTGTGTTAACAGAGATAACTTTTAGAGCGATTGTCGACGCATCAGAGTAAAAGCAAAAAACCACTTGACACCGGCCGTGCAACCTTGCACAACCGTGTGGATATTCCCGAGAGAGAGCAGCACGGTCGTGCGACCTTGCATGGTCGTGCCTCACGACCAGAGTCGAAGGAAGACATGGTCGTGCGGATCTCGCACGACCGTGCCACTCTACCAAAAGAAGGAGAGGAGCTGGTCGTGCGGATCTCGCATGGTTGTGGCACGGGTCGTGCGGCGCCTGTGCCCTAGCCTATAAAAGGGCTCTTAACCCTTCCCCTTGAAGGGGGGAGAGCCGAAAAAGAGAGATACACCTTGGTGTTGTTCCACACCGTCCCGGACATCTATTCGACGATCTGAGATCACCTCCATCACCGCATCAACTCTAGAAGAGAAGGATTGGATTCGAAGATTACTCGACATCATTGAATAAGCATATCTATTCCCTCTCTCTTCTTGTCTAGGGATTGAATGTTTAATTATACTATGTCTTTGGGGTTTTCCCCTACGTATATGGAGTAGATTCTTTGTTCTAGGATCAGGGAGTAGTTGTGGATAGGTTATGATGTAAGATTCATGCTTATGCTTTCACTCATTAAATGATTTCGCTTGTCTTGTTTCAATTTGATATGCATGAGACTTGTTTGCCATGTCGTATTAATTGATCGTATTGAGATTGCTAATTTTGTAAAGAGAAGATCTTAGATTGTATACCCGAGGGGCTCTAGTAACAGGGATAACCCGTTCACGGACATCTAGGATACTCCCTTGAAAGGAGAGGTAATTCCTTCACAAGGAAGTAAGAAATCAAACCAAACCCCTATCTCTATCCTTAATGATACCGATCAGGTTTGCATTCTTGTGATCTACGGAGGTGCCCTAGTGACAAGGGTTAATCGTAATAGGATTTCACAGGGATCTTTTCTGTTTAGTGCTTAAGGGTAGTAGCTATAACTTTCGACGAGTACATGTTGATTGACAATGAGGAAAGGATAGAACATGATACATTAATGTTGGTTGCTACTCGGAAAACCTAATGGTTCCACTGTACAAATATTTTGTACAAAGGTCTGAACTTTTTCCTAGCTACCATGTGTTCTTTTAAATTAAACTTGGATCGCCTGCGGAACTTAACACTTTTGATCCAAAGTTTAATCTATTTGTTCTTTTAGGTTTTGACTTGGATCTCCTGCGGAACTTAACACGTTCGATCCAAATCACCTAAGTTATTAATTCCATTAAATATTAATTTCCATAATTGGTTCCCAGTACTGACGTGGCGAGGCACATGACCTTCTTGGATATGGGAGCAACCACCACCGACTAGACAAAACCTTTTAAGGAAAGCTAATATTTAATTTCCTAAAATAACTTTATGTTAACCGAAAGGAACAATCAAATCACAAGGAAAAGAAAAAAAACAAAGAACACAACATCGAAACTAAATTCGAAATATTAGAATCGCATGCCTCTTGTATTTGGTATTTATTTCCAAAAATAACTATTATGATGCGAAAAGAAAAATACTAGTTATACCTTTTAGAAATACCTCTTGATCTTCTACCGTATTCCTCTTCTAACCTCGAACGTTATGTGGGCAACGATCTTCCGAGATGAGAAACCACCAATGCATCTTCTTCTCCTCCTTGCAAGGTTCGGCCAAGTCAATAGCTCCTCCAAGGATGAAGAGAAAACACCACCAATACTCCAAGGGATAAAGCTTTCTCTCCTTCTTCTCCAAGCTTGAATCCGGCCACCACTAAATCTCCTAGAGGAAGAGAAGGTTCGGCCACAACAAGGGGAAGAGAGAACTTGAAGGGGCCGGCCACACCAAGGAAGAAGAGAGGGAGAAGAATAATAAAAGTTGTGTGTCATGAAGGCACCCCAACCCCTTCTTTTATATTCCTTGGCTTTGGCAAATAAGGAAATTTAATTACAATAAAATTTCCTTAACTTTCCTTTATAACAACTAATTAATAAAAATTAAATAAAATTTCCTAATCAATTGTATATGGCCGGCCACCTCATGGAGAGCAAATAAGATAATTTTCAATCAACAATTAAAAATTCCTTATTTGTCTTCGAAAATTTTAAAAAATAAAATTTTCCTTTAAAATCCCTTCATGGTTGATAAAAATAAATTTCTATAATTTTAATTTTTCAACATGTGAATAATTTACAAAGAGAAAAAATAAAATATCTTTCCTATCTACAAATAAGGAAAGAGATCTAATCTCTTTCTTTAATCTTTTGTAGATCCTTTTAAAAGAGATATTTTAATTTTTAATCTCTCCAATAAATTATATCTTTCACATAAGAAAAAATTAAAATTAAAATTCTTTTTAATTTAATGGGGGCCGACCACCTAAGCTTGGGTTCAAGCTAGGGCCTGCCACCCATGAACCAAGGCTTGGCCGGCCCTAGCTTGAACCACAAGCTAGCTTGGTCGGCCCCTACATCATGGGTACGAAGGTGGGTATAGTACTCTATAAATAAGAGGTTACGATAGGGACCGAAAGGAGGAATTGGTTTTGGTCTCTCGATAAAATTAAGCATCCCGTGTTCGCCCCGAACACACAACTTAATTTTATCAATAATAATTCATTCCACTAGAGAACTATTATTGAACTACCGCACCAATCCCAAATTACATTTTTTGGGCTCCTTCTTATTATGAGTATGTTAGTCTCCCTGTGTTTAAGATGTCAAATGTCCACTAATTAAGTGAGTTACTGACAACTCATTTAATTAATATCTTCATCCAAGAATAGTACCACTCAACCTTATCGTCATGTCGGACTAAGTCCACCTGCAGGGTTTAACATGACAATCTTTATGAGCTCATCTTGGGGACATTATCAACCTAGATTACTAGGACACAGTTTCCTTCTATAATCAACAACACACACTATAAGTGATATCATTTCCCAACTTATCGGGCTTATTGATTCATCGAACTAAATCTCACCCATTGATAAATTAAAGAAATAAATATCAAATATATGTGTTTGTTATTATATTAGGATTAAGAGCACACACTTCCATAATAACTGAGGTATTTGTTTCTTTATAAAATCAGTATAAAAGAAACGACCTCTAATGGTCATACTCAATACACTCTAAGTGTACAAGTGTAATTATATAGTCAAGATAAACTAATTCCTAATTACACTACGACCTTCCAATGGTTTGTTCCTTTCCATTTTGGTCATGAGCTACTGTTTATAATTTATAAGGTATTGATAACATCATCTTCTGTATGTGGCACCACATACTATGTTATCTACAATATAAATTAATTGAACAACTACAACTAAATGTAGACAATTTGACCAAATGTGATTCTTTATTCAAAATAAATGTTTACAAAAGCTTAGACTTTCAGTATACACTCTAACAATCTCCCACTTATACTAATGACTAAGCTGTCATATCTTCTGCCATACATCTGATTCTCATTCCTTCCACATGCCAATCGAAAGTTTTTGCCGGAAGGGCCTTAGTGAAAGGATCTGCCAGGTTATCTATTGATGCAATCTTGGCGATGACAACTTCTCCTCGCTTCACGATATCTCGTATCAGGTGATACTTGCACTCTATATGTTTACTTGCCTTATGGGCTCGTGGTTCCTTTGAGTTTGCAACTGCACCGCTATTATCACAATAAATTGTCATGATTTTGGGCAAACCAGGAATCACATCTAAGTCTATTAGAAAGTTCCTGAGCCATACTGCTTCTTTAGCCACCTCAGAGGCTGCTACATACTCTGCTTCAATGGTTGAGTCCGAAACGCATTTCTGCTTAAGACTCCTCCATGCAATGGCTCCACCTCCCAAAGTAAACACATAGCCTGATGTAGACTTACTGTTGTCCCTATCAGATTGGAAATCTGAATCCGTGTAACCCACAGGGAGCAAATCGTCTACTTGGTAAACTAGCATATAATCTCTAGTCCTTCTCAGTACTTTAATATATGTTTTACCGCAGTCCAATGTCTTTGTCCAGGATTACTCTGATATCTGCTAACCATGCCCACGGCAAAACAAATATCAGATCTCGTACATAGCATTGCATACATTAGGCTTCCTACAGCCGAAGCATAAGGAACTGTTTTCATGTCCTCTATCTCCTTTGATGTCTTCGGAGACATCTCTTTAGATAGAGCTACTCCATGCCTAAAAGGTAAGAAACCTTTCTTAAAATCCTGCATGCTAAAACGAGCAAGGATTGTATCTATATATGAAGCTTGGGACAGACACAACATTCTTTTCTTCCGATCCCTTATAACTTTGATTCCAAGAATGTGTGCACAATCTCCTAAGTCCTTCATATCAAATTGTTTGGACAATCATACCCTTACGTCCGATAATACCTTGACATTGTTGTCAATTAACAAAATATCATCTACGTATAGTACAAGAAATACCACCACATTTTCGTTACACTTCTTGTATACACAAGACTCATCCGGACACTGAATAAATCCATATGACTGGATTACTTCATTAAACCGAATGTTCCAAGACCTTGAAGCTTGCTTCAGTCCATAAATGGACCGATTGAGCTTGCACACTAGATGCTCTTTGCCTTTTTCAATAAACCCTTCTGGTTGCTTCATATGGATGTTCTCTTCAAGACTTCCATTAAGGAAAGCTGTCTTGACATCCATTGCCAAATCTCATAATCCATATGAGCAGCAATGGATAAGAGTATCCGGATAGACTTAAGCATGGCTACCGGTGAAAAGATCTCCTGATAGTCGATTCCCTCTTTCTGAGTATACCCTTTCGCAACAAGCCTAGCTTTGAAGGTTTCTACCTTCCCATCTGTCCCTCTTTTCCTTTTGTAGATCCACTTGCATCCAAGGGCTTTTACATCATCAGGTGGTTCTACAAGCTCCCAAACCTTATTAGAGTACATAAACTCTATTTCAGAATTCATTGCCTTCTGCCAAGATGCTGCATCTATATCTTGGAGTGCTTCGTCATATGTTCGGGGATCAGGTTCATGTTTACCCGGGATCAAGTCCGAAGACTCTCCCAAAAACATGAATCTATCAGGCTATCTAACAACCCTCCCACTACGACGAGGCACAGTCTGTGGTTGTGTATCTGTTGGACCGATGCGGCCGGGTAGAAGGGGGGGTTGAATAGCCCTGAAAAAATCAAACACAACCCTTCCTCGAACAATTAAGCTAACACTTGAAAAATAGATTAAACAGAAAATAAAGCATAAAAACGAGGCACCGAATTTGACTTGGTTACAACCGAGGAGGTTGTTAATCCAAGGATGAAGATCGCACTAAGAGCTCCTTCAGGCGGAGAAGCCTCGTTTACAGCAGTGTAAGCACAGAAAGACAGAAGCTAATCTAAACAGTGGAAGCACACAAGTGTTGTTTACAATTTCTGAACTGATGAAAAAGCTTCTGGACCAAAGTTATATTTATAGCCTTGGTCGGGGCGCCTGGAAGGGTTCCGGGCGCCCTGGGGGGGATAAAATTTATCCCCCAACGTTCGGATCGAGATAATTCTCGATCTGGTCAAGATTACTGTTCCGGGCGCCCGGAAGGGTTCCGGGCGCCCCGGAGGGGTCCGAGCGCCCCGGACCCCGAAAGTCAACACAGTTGACTTTTTTATCCGGGACCGCTTCTCTGGTTCAGTCCCACCTCGGTCCGGTTCTTCCGCTCCGGATCTGCTTGATTGGGTGATCTCTGACATCCGGAATAGGGCTCACCCGAACCCATCTTCCGGTCTTCTCGAGCGTGCTTCCCTCCGGCTTCTCGTCCCTCGGAATTGCCGCGTGTCCCTTCTCGTCCACCAGCGTACTCATCCGCAAACTTCGTCCCTCGATCGCACCCCGTGCCGACCTTCGCGCTAGCTGCGTCTCTTGCTCCCCGAGCAATCTTCCGCTCCGGCTTTCGTACCTCGGAACTATCGCGCGCACTTCCTTCTCGTCTGCCAGTGTACTCTTCCGCAACGCCTCGTCCCTCGGACGCACCGCGTGCTGTCCTTCTCGCTAGCTGCGTCTTCCGATCGAGTACCTGTGCTCCTAAGCTCCTGCACACTTAGACACAAGGTTAGAAAACAACATAACCTAACTTAACTTGTTGATCACACCAAAACCAACCTTGGGGTTCCAACAGTATCACGTGTGACACGTGTTGTAGTCTCTTGTGGTACTTCATCTTGTACTGTTGGTACTAAGGTAGACGTGTCCTCTCTTAGTTCTTCTAAAACAACTTTGTTACTGGGCTTGTGATCCATTATATAGTCCTCTTCTAAAAACTGGACATTGATGCTAACAATGACCTTTTGGTCTTTAGGACTATAAAATAAACCACCTTTCGTTCCTTTGGGATACCCCACAAATACACGAACTACTGTACGAGATTCTAACTTATCAGCATCTGGTTTCAACACATGTGCTGGACTACCCCAAATCCGAATATGTCTTAGACTGGGCTTTCGCCCATTCCACAATTCTGTGGGAGTAGAAGAAACTGATTTAGAAGGTACTAAGTTCAGAATGTACACTGCCGTTTCCAGAGCGTATCCCCAAAACGAATTTGGTAATTCCGAATAACTCATCATCGATCTAACCATCTCCATAAGAGTACTATTCCTTCGTTCTGCCACACCATTCTGTTTGGGTGTACCAGGTGCGGACAGTTGGGATTGAATCCCGGCCTCTGATAAGTAATTCCTAAACTCTCCTAAGAGGTATTCGCCACCACAATCAGACCGTAGTGTCTTGATACTTTTACCTAGTAGTTTCTCCACATCAGCCTTGTACTCTTTGAACTTATCAAAGCACTCGGACTTGCGGCGCATTAGGTAAATGTATCCATATCTTGAATAATCGTCTATGAAAGAGACAAAATATTCAAAACCTCCTCTTGCCTGGACAGACATAGGACCACACAAATCAGAGTGAACCAATTCTAACACTTCTTTGGTTCTATACCCCTTGGCCTTAAAAGGCCTCTTGGTCATTTTACCTTCTAAACGAGATTCATAAGTTGGAAAATTTTCCAACTCTAATGAACCCAAAAGTCCATCGTCCATAAGCCTCTGAATCCTATTTAAGTTAATATCACCAAGCCTTAGATGCCAAAGATATGCTTGGTTCATTTCTGAAGGTTCTTTTCTCTTATTAGATTCAGAAGATGAGTTATAAATTTCCATGTTTTGCTTTGTGGGAGAAATTGGATTTAAAGTATATAAATTGCCAACTAATGCACCAGAACAGATAATCACTTTATTTCTCTTAATAATTACATCGTTACTAAAGGAAACTGAATATCCATCTAAAAACAGTTTAGAAACTGAAATTAGGTTCTTTCTAAAACTGGGTACCTAAAGACAATTTCTTAAAACCAAATTTCTATTTCTATTAAAAGATAAGTAGACGTCTCCCACTGCAACAGCCGCCACCTTAGTAGCATTGCCCATGTAGACGGTAATCTCTCCTTCAGTTAGTCGTCGGGTTTCCTGGAACCATTGCAAGGAATTGCAGACATGATCAGTGGCTCCCGTATCTACACACCAGGTGCTGGTAGATAACACCGCTAAACATGTTTCAACAACTAGAGCATGAGATATACCTTTGTTGTTCTGATTCCTACGAGGATAGTCCGCCTTCCAATGCCCTGACTGCTTGCAGATGAAGCACTTGCCCTTCGGCTTCTTCATTCCAGCTTTAGGTCTTGTACTCTGAGATTTATTCACTTTCTTTGCTGAACCAACTTGTTTCTTCTTCTTCTTTCCTTTCGGTTTAGAAGTAGAACTATTTTCAGCATAGTGAATATGAGAATTGTGACGAAACAAACCTTCTGCTGCCTGAAGTTCTGTCAGTAGTTCCGCCAATGAATATACCATTTTGTTCATATTGTAATTCAGGCGGACTTGCTCAAAACTTCTAGGTAGTGTTTGGAGGATCATATCGATCTGGGTTTCCCCATCAATTTCTCCTCCAAGGATCTGTATTTCGTTCAGATAAGCCATCATCTTTAGGATATGATCCCTCACAGGAGTACCCTCTTGCATGGTGACTGTCATTATCTTTCTCATGGCTTCTTGTCTAGAAGCTCGATCCTGATGACCAAAGAGTTCCTTGAGATTGTTCATAATTGTTAGAGTGTATACTAAAAGCCTAGCTTTTGGTATAAACATTTATCTAGAAATAAGAATCACATTGGTCAAATGACTACATTTATGATAAATGTAGTTGTTCAATTAATTTATATTGTAGATAACATGGTGTGTGGTGTCACACACAGAGGATCGTGTTATCAGTATCTTATAAATTATAAACAGTAGCTCACGACCATAATGGAAAGGAACAAACCATTGGAAGGTCGTAGTGTAATTAGGTATTAGTTTATCTTAACTATATAATTACACTAGTACACTTAGAGTATATTGAGTAGGACCATTAGAGGTCGTTTCTTTTATACTGACTTTATAAAAAAACAAAGACCTCAGTTATTATGGAAGTGTGTGCTCTTAATCCTAATATAATAACAAGCATATATATTTGATATTTATTTCTTTAATTTATCAATGGGTGAGATTTAGTTCGATGAATCAATAAGCCCGATAAGTTGGGAAATGATATCACTTATAGTGTGTATTGTTGATTATAGAAGGAAACTGTGTCCTAGTGATCTAGGTTGAGAATGTCCTCAAGAGGAGCTCATAAGGATTGTCATGTTAAACCCTGCAGGTGGACTTAGTTCGACATGACGATGAAGTTGAGTGGTACTACTCTTGGAGCTAGATATTAATTAAGTGAGTTGTCAGTAACTTACTTAATTAGTGGACATTTGTTATCTTAAACACAGGGAGACTAACACACTCATAATAAGAAGGAGCCCAAAATGTAATTTGGGATTTGTGTGGTAGTTCAATAATAGTTCTTTAGTGGAATGAATTATTATTGATGAAATTAAGTTGTGTGTTCGGGGCGAACACGGGATGCTTAATTTCATCGGGAGACCAAAACCAATTCCTCCTCTCGGTCCCTATCGTAGCCTCTAGTATATAGAGATTTATACCCACCGCATACCCACCTTCTTACCCATCCAATGGGGTCGGCCAAGCTAGCTTGGAACCCAAGCTAGGGCCGGCCAAGACCAAGTGGATGAGCCATGTAGGTGGCCGGCCAAAGCATGGGTCCCAAGCTTAGGTGGCCGACCACTAGAATATTAAAAAAGATTTTTATTAAAATTATTTCTTATGTGGATATCATGATTTTAAAAGAGAGTTTTAAAATTAAAAATTTCCTTTTATAGCTTTCTACAAAAGATTAAGAGAAGAGATTAATCTCTTTCCTTATTTGTAGTTTAAAAGGATGGTTTTAATTTTTGGTAAAAACTTTCCTTATTTGTAAATCATCTACATGTTTAAAAGAAAGTTTAAAATTTGAAATCTTTCCTTATTTGTTGATTAAAGGAGGATTTTAAATTTTAAGAAAAACTTTCCTTTTTAACCATGTTCATGATTTAAAAGAAAATTTAAAAATTAAATATTTTCTTTTATAAGTTTCTACAAGAGATTAAGAAAAGATTTGATATCTTTCCTTATTTGTAGATTAAAAGAGATTTTAATTTTTAGAGATAACTTTCTTTTTATCCACATGTTTAAAAGAAAAATTTTAATTTATAAAATTTCCTTTTTATTAACCAATCATGAAGGGATTAAATTATTGGAGAAATTTTTATAAATTTCCGGAAACAAATTAGGAAGTTTTAATTCTTGTTTTAATTAAAACTTTCCTTGGGGCTTTAATGGTGGCCATTGTATTTGAAAAAGAAAATTATTTTTAATTAAATAATTTTTCCTTTTCAATGGAAAAAGAATTAAGGAAATTTTTATTAAATTTTCCTTATTTGCCAAAACCAAGGATTATAAAAGAGGGGATAGAGAAGGCTTCATGGTGAATGATCTCTATTTTTTTCCTTCCTCTCCTCTTTGGTTTTGGTGGCCGGCCCTATTACTCTCCTCTCCTCTTGTTGGCCGAAACTTATCTCTTGGTGGAGCTTTTGTTTGTGGCCGGATCAAGGAAGGAGAAGAAGGAGAGAAAGCAAGCCTCGTTTCTAGTATCCCTTGGAGCATGGTGGGGGTGGCCGAACCTCTTCATCCTAGAAGAAGTTTTGATGGCCGAAACTTGCAAGGAAGAAGAAGGTGCTTGGTGGTTCTCATCTCGGAAGATCGTTGCCCACACAACGTCTGAGGTTAGAAGAGGAATACGGTAGAAGATCAAGAGGTCTTTCTAAAAGGTATAACTAGTAATTTTTGTTTCCGCGTCATACTAGTTATTTTTGGAAATAATACAAGAGGCATACGATTCTAGAGTCTCGAATTTGTTTTCGATATAGTGTTCTTTTGTTTTTCTTTTCCTTGTGATTTGATTGTTCTTTTCGATTAACCTAAAGATATTTTAGGAAATTAAATATTATCTTTCCATAAAAGGTTTTGTCTAGTCGGTGGTGGTTGCTCCCATATCCAAGAAGGTCGTGTGCCTCGCCACGTCAGTACTGGGAACCAATTATGGAAATTAATATTTAATGGAATTAATAACTTAAGGTGATTTGGGTCGAATGTGTTAAGTTCTGCAGGAGACCCAAGTCAAAACCTAAAAGAACGAATAGATTAAGTTTTGGATCAAACGTGTTAAGTTCCGCAGGCGATCTAAAATTTAATTTAAAAGAACACATGGTAGCTAGGAAAAGGTTCAGATCTTTGTACAAAATTTTTGTACAGTGGAACCTCTAGGTTTTCCGAGTAGCAACCAACAATAATATCATAAGCTGTTGGTAAATCTTGATGCTGATGTTGCAATACATTTGACATTGAAGCCAAAATGTAACACCGCGCCATCTCATCCGCATTTACCCATTTCTTATGATATTCAATCTCCTCTTGGGTAGATTCACCAGTGGGTGCATCAGGGCAAGGTTCAGTCAGTACAAACTTATAACTTTCAGTAGTAAGAACAATGTCCAAGTTCCTTTTCCAATCTATGTAGTCAGGACCAGTAAGTCTATTCTGTTGTAGTATGATGTACAGTGGGTTGAAAGTCATCCTAAGAATCACAAATAACTTTTGGTCAGAACTCTAAATTTAGAATAATATTGATTCCTCAAACAATACTATTTTAAAATAACCAACACCTCAAAACACCGTGAATTTTGTATGCCACGATAGTGTGGACGTATACAAATTCAACATTTGTAAAAGGAGGGTTAAACCCATTAATTTTATTATCTTGTCAACCTATCTTTTTGACAAATAAAATTAATAGTTGGTATCCTTTGGTCACACGAATAATAGCAGTGACTCCGATGGGGAGGATACTATTAGACGTGCCTAAGTGTACACCATTACTTGACACTAAGTCCATTAATAAGATTGTGTCTCTTCCGATGGGGAAGATCACACACTCTTAATTAACTTCCTATAGTCATCCAAAATGGAAGTTTGTTCTAGTGATCCACAAACAAGCTCATCCGATATGGAGGAAGGCACTCAGAGCCAAAACGCAAGCTTGTTTGCATCACTTACAAACCAGTAATGGAGACCGTGGAATTTATTTAAAATCCCTCTCCCACTTAGTTATTTATAAATGAGGAATTTTAACTATGCTAGCCTACTAGACATGTATACTAACATGCACACACAGCACAATATAAAAGCAATAAATGAAAAACTAATTTTCAACTATTATGGCTTTTATCTATTGTTGTCCTCCGTGTGTCGCCAACCCTAGCTGCTGCCATCTTTGGCCACCGCCACCGGGTCTAGCTGTCGCATCCATCTTGCTCCTTGTTCCGCTGCGCCTCTGGTCCTCAAAAAGGTTCCACGCCTTGCAAGATTCGATCCGCGACATAAATAGAATTTTACATTTTTCGATCCTATATTCCTCAAAGGAATGTACATGTGAACTAGATCGAACATAAAATAAAAATTTACATCCATCGATCCTATATTCCATAAAAGGAATGTACATATAACTAGATCAAAAATAAAATCCTATAAAAACTAAATACAGCTCCTGCTGTATTTTATAATACAATCATGCACACACATATAAATTGCCCTTGACATGTCAAAGGGTCCAATCACACACATAAAAAACTATAAGCAATAATAGTTGGATCCTACATCCACAAAATTAGCACATCCTACTATTAACCTGCCTAAATTATGTATGACATGTGCATAATTAAACTAATACCAAATACACAGAGACAAAACCCTAGCTCTGATACCAAATGTTGGTTGCTACTCGGAAAACCTAATGGTTCCACTGTACAAAAATTTTGTACAAAGGTCTGAACCTTTTCCTAGCTACCATGTGTTCTTTTAAATTAAACTTGGATTGCCTGCGGAACTTAACACTTTTGATCCAAAGTTTAATCTATTTGTTCTTTTAGGTTTTGACTTGGATCTCCTGCGGAACTTAACACGTTCGATCCAAATCACCTAAGTTATTAATTCCATTAAATATTAATTTCCATAATTGGTTCCTAGTACTGACGTGGCGAGGCACATGACCTTCTTGGATATGGGAGCAACCACCACCGACTAGACAAAATCTTTTAAGGAAAGCTAATATTTAATTTCCTAAAATAACTTTAGGTTAACCGAAAGGAACAATCAAATCACAAAGAAAAGAAAAAAAAAACAAAGAACACAACATCAAAACTAAATTCGAAATACTAGAATCGCATGCCTCTTGTATTTGGTATTTATTTCTAAAAATAACTAGTATGATGCGGAAAGAAAAATACTAGTTATACCTTTTAGAAAGACCTTTTGATCTTCTACCGTATTCCTCTTCTAACCTCGAACGTTGTGTGGGCAACGATCTTCCGAGATGAGAAACCACCAATGCACCTTCTTCTCCTCCTTGCAAGGTTCGGCCAAGTCAATAGCTCCTCCAAGGATGAAGAGAAAACACCACCAATACTCCAAGGGATAAAGCTTTCTCTCCTTCTTCTCCAAGCTTGAATCTGGCCACCACTAAATCTCCTAGAGGAAGAGAAGGTTCGGCCACAACAAGGGGAAGAGAGAACTTGAAGGGGCCGGCCACACTAAGGAAGAAGAGAGGGAGAAGAATAATAAAAGTTGTGTGTCATGAAGGCACCTCAACCCCTTCTTTTATATTCCTTGGCTTTGGCAAATAAGGAAATTTAATTACAATAAAATTTCCTTAACTTTCCTTGATAACAATTAATTAAGAAAAATTAAATAAAATTTCCTAATCAATTGTATATGGCCGGCCACCTCATGGAGAGCAAATAAGATAATTTTCAATCAACAATTAAAAATTCCTTATTTATCTTCGGAAATTTTAAAAAATAAAATTTCCCTTTAAAATCCCTTCATGGTTTATAAAAAGAAATTTCTATAATTTTAATTTTTCAACATGTGAATAATTTATAAAGAGAAAAAATAAAATATCTTTCCTATCTACAAATAAGGAAAGAGATCTAATCTCTTTCTTTAATCTTTTGTAGATCCTTTTAAAAGAGATATTTTAATTTTTAATCTCTCCAATAAATTATATCTTTCACATAAGAAAAAATTAAAATTAAAATTCTTTTTAATTTAATGGGGGCCGGCCACCTAAGCTTGGGTTCAAGCTAAGGTCGGCCACCCATGAACCAAGGCTTGGCCGGCCCTAGCTTGAACCACAAGCTAGCTTGGCCGGCCCTAGCTTGAACCACAAGCTAGCTTGGCCGGCCCCTACATCATGGGTACGAAGGTGGGTATAGTACTCTGTAAATAAGAGGTTACGATAGGGACCGAAAGGAGGAATTGGTTTTGGTCTCCCGATAAAATTAAGCATCTCGTGTTCGCCCCGAACACACAACTTAATTTTATCAATAATAATTCATTCCACTAGAGAACTATTATTGAACTACCGCACCAATCCCAAATTACATTTTTTGGGCTCCTTCTTATTATGAGTGTGTTAGTCTCCCTGTGTTTAAGATGTGAAATGTCCACTAATTAAGTGAGTTACTGACAACTTATTTAATTAATATCTTCATCCAAGAATAGTACCACTCAACTTTATCGGCATGTCGGACTAAGTCCACCTGCAGGGTTTAACATGACGATCTTTATGAGCTCATCTTGGGGACATTATCAACCTAGATTACTAGGACACAGTTTCCTTCTATAATCAATAACACACACTATAAGTGATATCATTTCCCAACTTATCGGGCTTATTGATTCATCGAACTAAATCTCACCCATTGATAAATTAAAGAAATAAATATCAAATATATGTGCTTGTTATTATATTAGGATTAAGAGCACACACTTCCATAATAACTGAGGTATTTGTTTCTTTATAAAATCAGTATAAAAGAAACGACCTCTAATGGTCCTACTCAATACACTCTAAGTGTACAAGTGTAATTATATAGTCAAGATAAACTAATTCCTAATTACACTACGACCTTCCAATGGTTTGTTCCTTTTCATTTTGGTCGTGAGCTACTGTTTATAATTTATAAGATACTGATAACATGATCCTCTGTGTGTGACACCACACACCATGTTATCTACAATATAAATTAATTGAACAACTACAACTAAATGTAGACAATTTGACCAAATGTGATTCTTTATTCAAAATAAATGTTTACAAAAGCTTAGGCTTTCAGTATACACTCTAACAATTAATTACCACCACAACGAAACCAAACTCCTAGAGTTCTTCCCAAACTAAGTAAAACTCTCTCTCTCTCTCTCTCCCGCCAGTTCTCACATATACTTCCCAAGTTCTTTTCTTCTCAAGAAACAGTTCACTTACAACTATCGGTAGTTTAGCTAATTCTACATGAACAATCGCTAGTGCTTATAACTAGTCCTCTTGGGATCGATAATCTTTTATTATTGATGACGTATCCGTGCACTTACGGAAGCGTAACATCGGCCACCAATCCCTTACAAGTGGTATCAGAGCGAGGACGCTCTTCGTCGGACTAACCACCGAGGAAGATAAGAAGATGACCGACTTGATTGATCCGTCAAAGTATGAAGGAGGAAGCTTATGGGACATCATCTTTTGGATGGTGAAGATGAAGAACTTCTTCGAGACGGATTGGGATACAATGATGGTGGTGGAAGAGCCATTCGAAGTCTCGAAAGACAAGAAAGGGAAGAAGCTCCGACCACGGTATTGGACGGAGGAGAAAACCACACGATCGGAAGCAAATTCAAAGGTAATATCAATTTTGATTGAAATCTTGCCTTCTAATGTGATAAGTCGTGTAGGTAAATACAAGAATGCCCACGAGTTGTGGAGTAAGGTAAAGATGGTTCTAGGAGAAGAACTCATGCCTACACAAGAGGAGAAAAGATTCAAAGAAAGTGATGAAGTGGTCCAAGAGGAGAAGAAGGGTCAATCGGATGTGGAGACCAATTCAACATCAAAAGAGGAAGAGGAAGTAAATTTGGTCACATCCGAGGAGAAGGAGGATGAGGAACCATCATCAACCTCCTCAAAGGTTGAAGAAGAATCCAAGACAAGTAAAGAAAAAGAGGAAATCTTGGAGGTCAACCTAGTGAGCGTCTCCACCGAAGTGAAGTCAAAGAACAACATAATTTTCTTCGGTTGCAATGAGAAGAGACACTACAAGAGTAGATGTCCTATGGGTAAGAAGGTAACTTCTAAACTCATTCAAGTTAATTTAAACACTAACAAGGGTTGTAGGAATGAAGAAGTCCAAAGAAGGAGAATGCGCATTGTATGCTTCACATATGGGGAGAAGGGACACTACCACACAAAATGTCCGATAAAGAGGGAGATCAAGAAGCTTGCACATCTAAAGAAATGGGAGAAGAAGAAGAGCTGAAATCAAGGGGGAGCTTCAAGGATAAGGGAGGTATATCCTAACTTGAAGTTTAATTCAAATTTAAACTCCTCCATGCATGCTAGAAATAATTGTCATTATTTACCCATGCATAAATTTGACTTTAGATATCATGATAGGAATAGGGTAAATGTCGATTATAACCCTAGGAGACCTATGCATGATAGACCTAGACACTGTTAGACTTTCGAGCCACAAAAACCGCTTTTTGCGTTGCGAAAACCTCGAAGCTAGCCACGGATCCGTGCGAAGATAAATAAAATATTCATATACATGTTTGTCTACACTAGATCTACCTTAAATCTACATGGAAAAAGGTTTTACCCTTGTAGCGATGCCCTTCGCTTATCCCGCTCGTCCAAATAGTTGCCGGATCTCGTAGAGTGTCAAGTGTACACTCCTCTACACGTATCCACACGGACAAAAGGTGGAGAGAACTACTTAGAGTGTGCTAGCACCCTTGAGAGGTCTCGGCAATGGAGGAGAAGGAGAGAAAGATGAAGCGAGGAGGAAGAAGAAGAAGCCTTGAATGTACACATAATGTGGCCGGCCACTTAATGGAGCATCTTATATCTCCATGTAATACCAAGAGTCATGTCTCTTGGTCTTCCTCATGAGGTGGCACATAATGATGTAGCCTTGATGATGTGGAACATCATCATTGGCCGACCCATGCCAAGTCACAATGAGGTGGCATTTAGTCAAGTCAAACTTGATCCTTCATCTTCCCTCTCAAGTCAAGTCAAACTTGACCTTTTATCTCCCATGGTTGATCAAATCTAACCTTTGATTCAAATCAATTTAATTTAATGAATCTCTATTCATTGGTTTAAATTGACTCAATGAATCATAGTCTAAACTAGACTCATTCGACACATGAATCAAATTGAGTCCAACTCAATTAGTTTAATTTGGATTACTCTTAATCTAATTTGGTTCATCACATGAACCTAATCCTCTTGGTCCATCATATGAACATAATATCCATCTAACTGCCCTTTGTGTATGACCCTATAGGTTCTTGTAACGTTGGCAATGCTCCTAAACCCATTTAGAAACATAAGTAATGAGCGGTATCTAGCAACACATCATTACTACCCAAGTTACAAGAATGTTGAGATCCAACATCACCATTGTGACTCTCACAATATGTGACAATGTCCTTCTATCCTTGACATCTAAATTGATCAATTGAAGCATATACCATGTCATCCTCTAATCAATTTATGTCTTGAACTCCAAGTATACTGACTTTAATCAAATGAGCTCAATATCTCATATTGATCTATTTGGGCATGGTCATGCATTTAGTGGTCTCACTCTATCAAGAATCATGATGTCACTCTCGTCATATAGGAGGGATAGATCCCATCTACATCACTCACATCCTTCCGCATAATTTGTTACATACCCAGTAGTCGCCTTTATAGTCCACCCATTTACGGGTGACGTTTGACGAAGCCAAAGTATGCAACTCCTTATGTAGGGAACCATGGTGACTTCAGGTCCAAGGACTGATAGTCATACTAATAGTCACATGAGCAAGTATATGACATTCATATAACGATCCTGTTAGAGTGTATACTAAAAGCCTAGCTTTTGGTATAAACATTTATCTAGAAATAAGAATCACATTGGTCAAATATCTACATTTGTGATAAATGTAGTTGTTCAATTAATTTATATTGTAGATAACATGGTGTGTGGTGTCACACACAGAGGATCATGTTATCAGTACCTTATAAATTATAAACAGTAGCTCACGACCAAAATGGAAAGGAACAAACCATTAGAAGGTCGTAGTGTAATTAGGTATCAGTTTATCTTGACTGTATAATTACACTAGTACACTTAGAGTGTATTGAGTAGGACCATTTGAGGTCATTTCTTTTATACTGATTTTATAAAGAAACAAAGACCTTGGTTATTATGGAAGTGTGTACTCTTAATCCTGATATAATAACAAGCACATATATTTGATATTTATTTCTTTAATTTATCAATGGGTGAGATTTAGTTCGATGAATCAATAAGTCCGATAAGTTGGGAAATGGTATCACTTATAGTGTGTGTTGTTGATTATAGAAGGAAACTGTGTCCTAGAGATACTAGGTTGAGAATGTCCCCAAGATGAGCTCATAAGGATTGTCATGTTAAACCCTGCAGGTGGACTTAGTCCGACATGACGATGAAGTTGAGTGGTACTACTCTTGGAACTAGATATTAATTAAGTGAGTTGTCAGTAACTTACTTAATTAGTGGACATTTGTTATCTTAAACACAAGGAGACTAACACACTCATAATAAGAAGGAGCCCAAAAATGTAATTTGGGATTGGTGCGGTAGTTCAATAATAATTCTCTAGTGGAATGAATTATTATTGATAAAATTAAGTTGTGTGTTCGGGGCGAACACGGGATGCTTAATTTTATCGGGAGACCAAAATCAATTCCTCCTCTCGGTCCCTATCGTAGCCTCTTAATTATAGAGTACTATACCCATTTATACCCACCTTCTTACCCATCCTATAGGGGGCCGGCCAAGCTAGCTTGGAGACCAAGCTAGGGCCGGCCATGTTTAGGTTCATGGGTGAATTCATGTGGCCGGCCCTAGCTTGAACTCAAGCTTAGGTGGCCGGCCCTATTAAAATAAAAAGGAATTTTATTTTTAAAATTTTTCTTATGTGGATAACATGATTTAAAAGAGAGTTTAAAAATTTAAATCTTTCCTTTTATAAGATTCTACAAAAGATTAAGAGAAGAGTTAAATCTCTTTCCTTATTTGTAGATTAAAAGGTTGATTTTAATTTTGGTAAAAACTTTCCTTTTAATCATGTTCATGATTTAAAAGAGAGTTTAAAAATTAAATATCTCTTTTATAAAGCTTCTACAAAGATTAAGAAAAGATTAGATATCTTTCCTTATTTGTAGATTGGAAGAGATTTTATTTTTTAAAGATAACTTTCTTTTTAATCCACATGTTTAAAAGAAATATTTTAATTTATAAAATTTCCTTTTTATTGACCATCATGAAGGGAAAAATTATTAGAGAAATTTTTATAAAATTTCCGGAAACAAATTAGGAAAGTTTTAATTCTTGATTGAATTAAAATTCCTTTGCTTGGTTTAAAGTGGCCGGCCACATTATTGATGAGAAAAAAAATATTTTTAATTAAATAAATTTTCCTTATCAATGGCAAAAGAATTAAGAAAATTTTTATTTAAATTTCCTTATTTGCTAAGGCCAAGGATTATAAAAGAGAGGGTAGAGGTGCCTTCATGGTGAACAACTCTATTTATTTTTCCTCTCTCTTTTTCTTCCTTGGTGTGGCCGGCCATCCTCTCCTCCTTTCTTCTCTTTGATGGCCGAACCTCATCCTTCTTGTGGAGACCCATATGGTGGCCGGATCAAGTTTAGAGAAGAAGAAGAAGAAGGAGAGAAAGAAAGCTTTGTTTCTAGCATCCCTTGGAGCATGGTGGTGGTGGTCGAACCTCTTCATCCTAGAAGAAGTTTTGATGGCCGAAATTTGCAAGGAAGAAGAAGGTGCTTGGTGGTTCTCATCTCGGAAGATTGTTGCCCACACAACGTCCGAGGTTAGAAGAGGAATACGGTAGAAGATCAAGAGGTTTTTCTAAAAGGTATAACTAGTAATTTTTCTTTCCGCATCATACTAGTTATTTTTGGAAATAATACTAAATACAAGAGGCATACGATTCTAGAGTTTTGAATTTGTTTTCGATATAGTGTTCTTTTGTTTTTCTTTTCCTTGTGATTTGATTGTTCTTTTCGGTTAACCTAAAGTTATTTTAGGAAATTAAATATTAGCTTTCTATAAAAGGTTTTGTCTAGTCGGTGGTGGTTGCTCCCATATCCAAGAAGGTCATGTGCCTCGCCACGTCAGTACTAGGAACCGATTATGGAAATTAATATTTAATGGAATTAATAACTTAAGGTGACTTGGGTCGAACGTGTTAAGTTCCGCAGGAGATCCAAGTCAAAACCTAAAAGAACAAATAGATTAAGTTTTGGATCAAACGTGTTAAGTTCCGCAGGCGATCCAAAATTTAATTTAAAAGAACACATGGTAGCTAGGAAAAGGTTCAGACCTTTGTACAAAATTTTTGTACAGTGGAACCTCTAGGCTTTCCGAGTAGCAACCAACAGATCCATGATACTTTCTCATAACGGGTCATTCAGTATACATTCTCCAATGCGTACCAATGTATCAACTCGATATCTAATATCCATGACTTGTGAGATCAAGTCATCGAGTTGACCTACATGCTAGTCTCATCGCATTAACATTGTCCCTGAATGTTAATACTTGACTAGGAATGATTAAGAGTAGTGTTCTCTATATCATCTCATTATCAATTCAACCAATCGATTGATATAGATAAGAACCTTCTACTCAAGAACGCTATTATACTCAGTTATTTAACACCAATACAAGTAAGTATAATAACCATAAACAAATATCTTTATAAATATATATATGAATATGATACGTCGAGTCCATACAACAATCATCACATGATCGGCTCTAGGTTTCTCACTAACAGACATGTTAAATTCTCATTACCTAAGGAGAAGAAAGTAATGGAGAACCTAGGAATTAATCCCAAGAAGGGGAGACGCATGCCTAGAATGGGTAGGTCTAAAATTGTCCATGGTGGACATGTTGACTCTATGTTTAGGGACCTAGAAAAGGAAAATCAAGCTTTAAAGGCAAAGCTTGATAAGTTGGAGAAAACCCTAGAAGGATTTAATGTTGGATCTAAGAGTTTAGGTATAGTGTTGGGTAGTCAAAGACCAACAATGATAGATCGGGTCTATGATACCGATCTAGTGTCTGCAATGCTAAGGGAAAGTCTTATGCTAGCATTGCATATAACTATAGCAAGGAAAAGCCAATAAATGGCAAGATAAAACCATTTAAAGATAAGGCTAAATTAACCAAGAACAAGGTGTTTAAGGTTAAAAAGGTTAGGTTTGTAGTCTAAGTGTCACCGGAGGTGCATCGATATGGTCTAGCAATTGTGAATGAGTCACCTAGGGAGGTGACTAAGGTTAAGAGTTTTAGGGGGAGCTCAAAGAGTCAAATTGGGATCCATGACCAATGGATCTCAAGTGGGTTTTACTTGAGAGTTTAGATCGGGTCATGCAATATGCCAAAAGGTTTGGAGACGAATTTGAGTGTCAACCTTAGGGAATTGACACAATTGAGTTGTGTTTCATGCAAGGAAATATGACATTGGAGTCATATTGTATTATAATTGGTTTTGGATGTATAGATGTCATATAAATCAATGCTATGGATGCAGTGTGGGTTAGTATGAGAAAATGCATCAAGAGGAAGCCAAAACTAGGACATTAGGTCAATGTTCAAATGAACCGTTTAGCTAGTTTTGAATTTTGTATCAATCTTGGGATTTGTAATAAATATATTTATATATATATTTTTCCCAAGTAGACATTGATAAAATAGATCTCTGCACAAAATTTGAGAATTGTTGGAGGTCTGTGAAATTTTTAGTACATTTTCGAAGTTGGATCATAAAGGTTAATTTTTATAAAAATAGTGTACCAATTGACTGGTACAGTTATCAGTCGACTGGTAACAATATTTTTTAGGATAGAATGTCTCTGTAAGCTCATTTTTATGAGAGCAGTCGACTGGTACTTATGGCAGTCGATTGATACCAGTCTGAAACAGTTTTCAACACTGATTTTGACCAGGACAACTCGTGTAGGTGTATGAGATCCATGGGGGATAAATACATGAGTTTAGGGTCAGCTTGATGATCAAATTTTTGACAATTGAGATATTTTTTGGAAGTTTTTTAATGTTAGGTATGGGGAGAGAAGTAAGGTTTAGTTAGGAAAACCTTAAGTGTCTTTGTGCAGGGGGAGCCTTGTGATAGGTTCTTAAATATTCCTGTGGTAAAATTCATAGCTCAATGGGGAACTTTGGTGTAGGGGGAACCTTGTGATAGGTTCCAATGCATGTCTGCATGTTTGCATGTCCTTATGGCAATGTAAGTCCAAGTGTGTAGCCTTGGCAACGTAAGTTCATTCGGTAGTATAAGTCCAAGTGTGTAACCTTGACAACGTAAGTCCATTTGGCGGTGTAAATCCAAGTGTGTAGCCTTGGCAACGTAAGTCCATTTGTTTTAGCATGTTTATTTGCTATTATATTTTCCCTAACTTAAATGTATTATCAAATATCAAAAAGGAAGAGATTATTGGAGCAATCCCAATAGTATGTGCAACCATATGTTTTGATGTTTGGGCAAAGAGTTTAAGTTAGGTTCACCCTTGTTATTTGATATGTGTATGTGAGTGTGCAGGTTTGCAGGATACACATATGACTCAGTTTGGTGGCTTCGAGTCTGGTGTAGGATGGAGCATCCGAGGAACCGCGGATAAGGCAACAAGGACAAGGGCTGAGGGAAACGACTTCGAGGCATACGCGAAGGATGACATTGGGACGAGCCATGGGCTTGGATGCATCCGAGGAACGAGAGCCAAAGGAAGTGGGCTTGAAGGTTAGAGGTTAAGGCTGCAAGGAAGGGTTAAGTGAGTTGTGAGGGTACGAGTGCATGAGAGATTATACTCAGGGTAAAATCCTAGGTTTAGGATTTTATTGTAGCAGTACTATAGCAATTACTGTAGCAGTAATGTAGCAGTTATTGTAGCAGTCGACTGGTATTTTCATCAGTCGACTGGTACAATCGACCGGACAATCGACTGGGAGCGAACACAATATCTCTATTCGTTTGGTTAGTGTCACGCCCCAAGGGAGCCATTACCAAACAAAAATCCGGTAGCATCTCCCCTATACGGGTGACAATCTGAAGCAATAAATACACATATAACATCTAGATAACCATCAGCCCACACGGCTGAAACATACATAGAATAAAAACAACATAACCACGCAGTTTAATATACTCAGCCTACCCGGTTTGACAAAAATGAAATAAACACAACCATACAGTTAAATCACAGTCCACACAGTTAGAAATAAGCGTAGCGGAAAAACGAAGAGAAAACCCACAATCCACAACTAAAGGTTACTAGCCAATTAGGCTTACATAACCACAAGATCACGAAAAGCAAAACACCATGAATCAACTCCAATCACAAACCAATTCATACAATACTAAAATCGCTATATACTAGAAATACAAGTAAAGAGGAAATAAAACCGATAAAACGTAGGACCCAGGACTGGCAGCCGACATCTCTCCAAGCGTCCATGACTCATCTACCTGTTACCTGGCGAAAGAAAACCATTTGGGGGGGGGGGGGTTGGTGAGTATTGGAACTCAGCGAGTAAAGGGAAGATAGTACATGGACATAATATACAAATAGAAAGTGAACCAAGAGTATACAGTCTCATACAGGGAATAGTAGATACTATCGTGACGTTAACATAAGTGTTCATACCTAAAGTCATATCCTAGGCTAGATATAGAAGGTCAGAAATGGTACTAATCTGCTACAGTACTGCCCACAACTACAGAGGTAATGTGTAAGGTATATAAACATTTTCAATAAATAATCCAAGGTCTAACCACCTATAACGAGAGCATATCTCAACGTAAGGCAGCAAATCAGCATAAGTGAACAACAACAAGAAACAACGGCAGCATAAATATACCACAGTAGCATAAGTAAGCAATAACAACATATGTAAACAGCAGCAGTCAAAGCAAGCATAATAACAGAATATGCAGGGATGGTCACCCCGCCCACCTCTCTGTACCACGACCCCTGTATGGTCGAGAGGCCGAATCGATGACAACTGTACCACTCAAAAGCCGCCACTCCTTTCGAGTGACCGGATGGACAGGTGCTAAGTAGCTATCTAGCTACCAAGCGAAGGGGATCCCTGTTGGGATCTTAGATGGCTAGAGGGGGGGTGAATAGCCTCTTAAAAACTTAAACACAAATTTCTACAAAGAAACTTGTTAGCACAGCGGAATTAGGAAACTAAAACAAAGAGGAAACAAGCACACTAACACACAGATTTACGAGGTTCGGGGATAACTTGCCCCTACTCCTCGGCGTGTCCGTAAGGTGGACGACCCCTTGATCTTCGGTAGATCGCACCCCGGATAAATTCCAGCTAAAGATCCTCCTTCTCGGTGGAGTAACCTCTCCACAAAGTCTCAAGAAATATATATGTTAAAGCACAAGACTTACAGAGCTCGGTGGCAAAGAAGAATGAACTAACGCTTACAACCACGCGAGATCAGTGGAAACAGAAAACTCACAGATCGCAGTTTCTCACCCGAGAGCTCAAGAACTTAGTACACCTCAACGATCAACAGAACGTTTTTCACTTTCTTGTTTTCTTGTTCTTCTTTCCTCTCGCTTTTTACTGCTTCTTAAGCCCCTGTTCTCCGCTGTCACGGATCGTGGTCAAGCTGCACAGAATCATCGCTGCAGCCAATCCCTCTTCATCCTTCCCTGGTTCTCTGAACTCACGCCAATGAAATCACAGTCTTCACTGGTGTCTTCTGAGCTCAAACCAATCACCAGGAGTCAAGCGGATCGCAGCCAGATCACACCAGTAGCCGTTGATGCTTCAAATGCACCATCCACAGCGAATCACAGCAGAAAGGCCATTTGTCGTATTCCTCTTATGGACTTAATTTGAAATTAGGCTTGGAATGATACCTGTGATCCTGCAAACTCAAAAGCTAACAGCATAGAGGGTTATATCACATGAATCAGACAGATCAAATGCAGTGGAGGAATCGCAGAAACAGCGAACAAATCCGATTGTGTGTGGATCGGTCACCAGACCGATCAATGGACCGATCAGGACATATCCTGATCGGTCCGAAGCTTGTCTGATCGGTCGTGGAGACCGATCAGGCTGCAGGTGGATCGGTCTCCACGACCGATCCCTGCCTTCTTCTCTTCTCAATCCCATCTCCTGATCGGTCTCCAAGACCGATCAGATTGCACTCAGTGTGCTACTGAGTGTTTCTTGATCTGTCTACAGACCGATCAGATTACACTCAGTGTGCTACTGAGTGTTTCCTGATCGGTCACCAGACCGATCCATGGAAACTTAGTTTCACTGGATCGGTCTGCCAACCGATCCACTCTCTTATGTATCACGATCGGTCTGCCGACCGATCCAATGTACCATGGAATGTCCACTTAGGTCCCTCTCTGACCTAATCCGGAGAACAAACTACCGAGCCCTCTCCGACTTCGTCCGGTCCAAAGAACGAGCTACCGAGCCCTCTCTGACCTAGTCCGGAGAACGAGCTACCGAGCCCTCTCTGACCAAGTCCGGAGAACGAGCTACCAAGCCCTCTCCGACTTCGTCAGGTCCAGAGAACGAGCTACTGAGCCCTCTCCGACCTAGTCCGGAGAACGAGCTACCGAGCCCTCTCCGACTTCGCGTGCCAAGTTTCCAACTTGGACTTTTCCCTTCCACTTGATCAACCTTGATCATTAATCAAACCGAGTTTAATTAACATCTGATATAAACTTAAATCCGTGTCAACATCAAAACAACAGCCAGGTCAGACTGTATCAACAATCTCCCCCTTTTTATTGTTTGACAATACGATTTAAGTTTAGATCAGAAATGTTCTTATTTTCATAATTTTAGGGGAATCAAGATCCTCCCCCTAAGATGGATACACCACTAAGTCAATAACGGGAATCAAGATCCTTCCCGTTATCTTCTCCCCTAAAATCAAGTAACATACATCTCTAAACTTAGGTATCCTCTCCCCCTTTGTCAAACACCGAAAAGGTGCAAATGAGGTGACAAAACTCAAAAGGCTCCCCCTTAACCCATACTGTCTTTTTCTTAATGCACCTAGAGTTCCCTCTAAGTGTATTATATGACAGTAAGAAAGAGAGAAGAGACAATCAAGTCATGGCATAGGAACAGCATATTAATATGAACTGAAGCATAAGAAAAAGCAAGAAATAGACAAATGAATAGCAAAAATATATGAGTAGCATAAGTATCCAGGTCAGACAAAGATATCCAACAAATAGCATCCAAAACACAGACAGGCAAAGTGACACACAGAATGTATCAATCAATGTCCTCAACACGAGGAAACTCATCATTATCTGCGGGAGGCACGTAACCCTGAGGCGGCATGCTGGAGCTCGAAGGTGGATGACCCGAGAAATGCTGCGGAGGTGGGTAGTTGGCCATCCAGCCCAGAAGCAGCTGCTGCGTCACCAACTGCTGACTGCGTAGAGCTCAGCAGACAGCAGCTCATCGTGCTGATCGAAGCGGCTCTCTAGCTCAGCGATCTGCCAGCGCAGATCAGGATCGGCCTCATCAGTAGCAGGAGGAGGAGCAGCAACTTGTCGAGGAAGTGCCCGTGGTAACTCTCCCAGACCTCTCCCATCCTTCCACCGAACAGCCCCATTCTGTCCCAAGATACCGGACTTGGAAAATGCCCGTTTCCCAAGTCTGCAATCCTGTCTGACCATCTTCACTATCCTACCCTTAGACACATCTATCAGAAGGGTCTCGAGCCAATCTGTAATTATATGCCCATAAGGCATATAAATAGTGGAGCTGCTAGGCTGAGAATATGAGATGATCGAAGAATAGATGTTGGACATAATATCAAAGTCGAGACGTCGATGCAACCCATAAAGCATCAAACAATGATAGGGTCAGATCTCTGCTAGAGGTTTGGATGTGATTGGAAGAAGACAGTTTGTGACTATCTTAAAAAGAATATAGTCAGGGGCAGATAGTCGTAGGGCGGCAAAGGTGGGAAAATCAACATCCAACTCATCCAGTCCACCTGGTCTAGGATGACCGAAGAAGTACTCATAGATGGTGTCAGGTGATACATCAAGTGGAGGAGGTAATGACTCTGGTAAATCAGGATAAATGGGAAAAGGATCTCCTGAACACCTTCGGCAACCTAGATACCCAAAGAATTCTACGATGGAGAAATCGATAGTTCTCTTAGCGACTCTGGTTCTATAAACACCATCACTGGCTTGATGAAGATTGTTGTAGAATTCAGATACTAGGTCATAGTTGATGTCCCTTTCTAGGTAGACTAACGAGTCAAGTTTGTAATATGCCAGGGTTTCGGATACAGAAGGACAAAACTCATCCATGTACTTTCGATCCATAGATCGACATGGGAGTAGCTTGAATGTCCTATTTTGAAATGCTTGTTCAAACTTTCGGTTCGGGAATCTTGAAGAAGAGGAAGGTTGAGGTCGGGAGGGTGCCTGGGACTTGGATTTCTCAGCAGAGGACTTAGACGTACCCTCACCGGCTGATTTCTTCCTAAATAGGTCAAAAATGGGACATGGTCGGGGCAAATGGGAGTCCACGGGAGCCACAGAGTCGAGAACCGAGACAACACACAGAGATACACTGTGAAAAGAAACTAAAATGTCAAAAATGAACAGATTTCGGGGAGAAAGGAAGTTACCTGGGCGCCATTTGAGGCTCTCGGAGAAGATGGAGAGAAGAGTCGGGACTGAGGAGTGGTTCGGCTAGGGTTTTCGGCGTGAAATGAGAGGACGAAGGATTGGGGGAAGTTAAAGAAGGTGATCATAAGATCATAGGATCGGACGGCTGTCCGATCAGGAGAAATCCTGACCGATCAGGGAACATCCTGATCGGTCAGGGTGTGTCCTGATCGGTCGTGGAGACCGATCAGGGAGCTTCCTGATCGGTCCCTGGACCGATCAGATGCCAGAGCCTCCTGATCGGTCGTGGGGACCGATCAGGGAACCTCCTGATCAGTCCCCGGACCGATCAGAGGTCGATCAGTAACTAGTGATACGTGCCAGAACCCCTGATCGGTCTGATCGGTCTGCAGACCGATCAGATATCGAACAGAGAGGTGGAACTCTCCTGATCGGTCGTAGAGACCGATCAGATATCATCCTGATCGGTCCCTGGACCGATCAGTGTCAGATAATTCTCTGAAATTCGTATCGAAAGCTCTGAAACTTGGTTCAACAACTTCCAAGTTCAGAACCTAGGATCTGAAGAGCTCACAGATTATATTCAGTGATACCAATGAATATTTCCTAATGATGAGCTCTAATGATTTGGAATTATTTAGGGCTCGAAAGTTTCAGACACTTCATAACAAATGTGTTGAATCTCAAAGTTTCAAAACTAGAGAAGTTTGTTTTGTTTGTTTGCTGAAACTATGATCTATAGTGAACCAAGGTAATAAATCTGACTCAGGCTATCGGTTCAAAATATATCCTTGCTATGAGTAGTTACAAGTTTGTCAAAATATGTCAAAATTTCTTCACCAACTTATCCTATTTTCAATCAAAATCAGGAAGGTATCAATCAAGGGTATCAATCAACACATCAACAATGTTAGATGATTTCTAGACACAGGTCCAACCAAGATTCCTTTGTTGGAATATATGAGTAAGATCTAAGAACCAAATATACATGAATTATGTAATGGTCTTCCCCATACTCAATTTATGTCTCTTCAACCTAATTATTCAAGGGATGCATGATACATTTTGAATAATTTGGTTGATCCTAGCATCTCACCCCATTTCTAGCAAACAAAAATATTTTGTTAAACCTTATAGTTTGTGTGAGATGTTCCCAAGTTGTCCAAATTAATTTCCCAATTTCTCTTGTCATTTTAATGGTCCTTATTGATCATGATGTGGTCAAAATGACTTATTGAGCCAAACACATTCCCAATTCCCTCCTTAAATGACTAAATTCATTTTCCGGAAGGGGTTTGGTGAAAATATCGGCTAGGTTTGACTTTGACTCAACATATGTGAGTGCAATGTCCCCCCTAGCTACGTGATCTCTAATGAAGTGATGACGCACTTCAATGTGTTTGGTCCTAGAATGATGGACTGGATTTTTCGTTAGGTTTATTGTGCTAATGTTGTCACACAACACTTGCACTCCTTTATATGAAAGTCCATAATCTTCTAGAGTGTGAATCATCCACAACAATTGTGATACACTCTCTCCCATGGCAATGTATTCAGCCTCGGTCGTGGAGAGAGCAACATAATGTTGCTTCCGACTTGACCAACTAACCAATGATGATCCTAAGAATTGGCAACCCCCACTAGTGCTTTTCCGATCCAATTTGCACCCAGCATAATCGGAGTCGGTATAACCTATCAAGTCAAAAGACTCAGTACGAGGGTACCAAAGACCTACTCTAATTGTGCCTTTAAGGTATCTTAGAATTCTCTTAACTGCAGTTAAATGAGATTCCTTGGCACAGACTTGATATCTAGCGCACATGCCCACAGCAAAAAGTATGTCCAGTGGACTAGCTGTGAGATATAGAAGACTACCGATCATGCTTCTATATTGCATTAGATCAACTGGTTTCCCACTCTCATCATTGTCAAGACGAGTGTTTGTCGCCATTGGAGTGGATACTTCCTTAGAGTCACTCATTTTGAATTTTTTGAGCATCTCTTGAGTGTATTTCGTCTGATGGACATAAATTCCATCTCGAGTTTGTTTGATTTCAAGTCCAAGGAAGAATGTCAATTCTCCTACTAAACTCATCTCAAACTCACTTTCCATGTGAGAAATAAATTCATTCAAATAGCCCTTGCTATTTGATCCACAAATTATGTCATCGACATACACTTGGGCTACAAAAATGTTTTTACCATCTCTACGCAGAAATAGTGTTGGGTCTATTAGGCCTCTTACAAAACCCTTTTCTAGTAAATATGTTGACAACCTTTCGTACCAAGCTCGTGGTGCTTGTTTAAGCCCATAAAGTGCTTTCTTGAGCTTGTACACGTGGTTTGGAGCTTCGGTATTCACAAACCCCGGTGGTTGTTCAACATAGACTTCTTCTTTAATAAAGCCATTTAAGAAGGCAGATTTAACATTCATTTGATAGAGCTTGAAACCTCTATGTGCAGCAAAAGCTAGCATCAAACGAATGGACTCTAATCGGGCCACGGGAGCATAAGTCTCATCATAATCGAGACCTTCGACTTGACTATAACCCTTGGCTACAAGTCTTGCCTTGTTTCTTACAACTTCTCCCTTTTGATTTAACTTATTTTTGAAGACCCATTTAGTTCCAATAATGGTGGTCTTCTTAGGTCTAGGAACTAAGTCTTACACTTTGCTCCTTTCAAATTGACCTAACTCATCTTGCATAGCTATGATCCAATCAGGATCGCGCAATGCCTCATCAACTAATTTTGGTTCAATCTCTGAAATCAATGCGACTTCATTAGACTCATTTCTAAAGAATGACCTAGTCCTAACCCCTTGTTGGATGTCTCCCACAATTTGGTCTTAGGGATGACTAGTGGCTATCCTAGATTGTCTTGGTGTTGGTGGTGCCTCATGAATGGTCTCACTAGGCACAGGCAAGGACTCAATATCAGGCAAAGGATCAGATTGAGTTCTTTGTTGCCTTTGCTCATCATCATCAGAGTCAACTTCGACTCTTTCTATGTTTCGATCATTCAAACTTAGCCTTCTAAGTTCAAATTGAATTTCTCCTACATCCCTTGATTGATCATTTAAGTTAGGGATTTCTTCAAAAGCTACATCAGAGGACTCTTCAATCAATTTAGTCCTATTGTTGCAGACTCGATAGGCTTTGCTGGTGAGCGAGTACCCGACCAGTATCCCTTCATCAGCCTTGGCCGAAAATTTTCCAAGATGGTCCTTGGTGTTCAAAATAAACACCTTACAACCAAACACCTTAAGATGTTTAATTGTAGGGGGTTTTCCAAACCAAAGTTCATGGGGAGTCTTTCCTAAAAACCTATGTATCAGGATTCAGTTTTGCACATAGCAAGCTGTATTTACAGCTTCAGCCCATAAGTAACTCGGTAGTGAGTACTCATTGTGTTAGAGTGTATACTAAAAGCCTAGCTTTTGGTATAAACATTTATCTAGAAATAAGAATCACATTGGTCAAATGTCTACATCTGTGATAAATGTAGTTGTTCAATTAATTTATATTGTAGATAACATGGTGTGTGGTGTCACACACAGAGGATCATGTTATCAGTACCTTATAAATTATAAACAGTAGCTCACGACCAAGATGGAAAGGAACAAACCATTTGAAGGTCGTAGTGTAATTAAGTATTAGTTTATCTTAACTATATAATTACACTAGTACACTTAGAGTGTATTGAGTAGGACCATTAGAGGTCGTTTCTTTTATACTGACTTTATAAAGAAACAAAGACCTCAGTTATTATGGAAGTGTGTGCTCTTAATCCTAATATAATAACAAGCACATATATTTGATATTTATTTCTTTAATTTATCAATGGGTGAGATTTAGTTCGATGAATCAATAAGCCCGATAAGTTGGGAAATGATATCACTTATAGTGTGTGTTGTTGATTATAGAAGGAAACTGTGTCCTAGTGATCTAGGTTGAGAATGTCCCCAAGAGGAGCTCATAAGGATTGTCATGTCAAACCCTGCAGGTGGACTTAGTCCGACATGACAATGAAGTTGAGTGGTACTACTCTTGGAGCTAGATATTAATTAAGTGAGTTGTCAGTAACTTACTTAATTAGCGGACATTTGTTATCTTAAACACAGGGAGACTAACACACTCATAATAAGAAGGAGCCCAAAATGTAATTTGGGATTGGTGCGGTAGTTCAATAATAGTTCTTTAGTGGAATGAATTATTATTGATGAAGTTAAGTTGTGTGTTTGGGGCGAACACGGGATGCTTAATTTCATCGGGAGACCAAAACCAATTCCTCCTCTCGGTCCCTATCGTAGCCTCTAGTATATAGAGATTTTTACCCACCGCATACCCACCTTCTTACCCATTCAATGGGGCCGGCCAAGCTAGCTTGGAACCCAAGCTAGGGCCGGCCAAGACCAAGTGGATGAGCCATGTAGGTGGCCGGCCAAAGCATGGGTCCCAAGCTTAGATGGCCGACCACTAGAATATTAAAAAAGATTTTTATTAAAATTATTTCTTATGTGGATATCATGTTTTTAAAAGAGAGTTTAAAAATTAAAAATTTCCTTTTATAGCTTTCTACAAAAGATTAAGAGAAGAGATTAATCTCTTTCCTTATTTGTAGTTTAAAAGGATGGTTTTAATTTTTGGTAAAAACTTTCCGTATTTGTAAATCATCTACATGTTTAAAAGAGAGTTTAAAATTTGAAATCTTTCCTTATTTGTTGATTAAAGGAGGATTTTAAATTTTAAGAAAACTTTCCTTTTTAACCATGTTCATGATTTAAAAGAAAGTTTAAAAATTAATAATTCTCTTTTATTAGTTTCTACAAAAGATTAAGAAAAGATTTGATATCTTTCCTTATTTGTAGATTAAGAGATATTTTAATTTTTAGAGATAACTTTTTTTTTATCCACATGTTTAAAAGAAAGATTTTAATTTATTAAATTTCCTTTTTATTAACCACCATGAAGGGAAAAATTATTTGAGAAATTTTTATAAATTTCCGAAAGCAAATTAGGAAGTTTTAATTCTTGTGTGAATTAAAATTTCCTTGATTAAAGGGATTAAGGTGGCCGGCCATTACAAATAGAAAAAAAAATTATTTTTAATTAAATAAATTTTCCTTTTTAATGGCAAAAGAATTAAGGAAGTTTTTTATTAAATTTTCCTTATATGCCAAGACCAAGGATTATAAAAGAGGGGGTAGAGGAGGCTTCAAGGTGAATGTCTCTATTTATTTTTCTCCCTCTTTTCTTCTTTGGGTGGTGGCCGGCCCTTTCTTTTCTTTCCTCTCCTTTGTGTGGCCGAAACTTTCTCATGGTGGAGTTAGCTTTGGTGGCCGGATCTAAGAAGGAGAAGAAGGAAAGAAAAGAAGCCTCTTTTCTAGCATCCCTTGGAGCATGGTGGTGGTGGCCGAACCTCTTCATCCTAGAAGAAGTTTTGATGGCCGAAACTTGCAAGGAAGAAGAAGGTGCTTGGTGGTTCTCATCTCGGAAGATCGTTGTCCACACAACGTCCGAGGTTAGAAGAGGAATACGGTAGAAGATCAAGAGGTTTTTTTTCTAAAAGGTATAACTAGTAATTTTTCTTTCCGCATCATACTAGTTATTTTTGGAAATAATACTAAATACAAGAGGCATACGATTCTAGAGTTTCGAATTTGTTTTCGATATAGTGTTCTTTTGTTTTTCTTTTCCTTGTGATTTGATTGTTCTTTTCGGTTAACCTAAAGTTATTTTAGGAAATTAAATATTAGCTTTCTATAAAAGGTTTTGTCTAGTCGGTGGTGGTTGCTCCCATATCCAAGAAGGCCATGTGCCTCGCCACGTCAGTACTGGGAACCGATTATGGAAATTAATATTTAATGGAATTAATAACTTAAGGTGATTTGGGTCGAACGTGTTAAGTTCCGCAGGAGACCCAAGTCAAAACCTAAAAGAACGAATAGATTAAGTTTTGGATCAAACGTGTTAAGTTCCGCAGGCGATCCAAAATTTAATTTAAAAGAACACATGGTAGCTAGGAAAAAGTTCAGACCTTTGTACAAAATTTTTGTACAGTGGAACCTCTAGGTTTTCCGAGTAGCAACCAACAATTGGTATCAGAGCTAGGGTTTTGCCTCTGTGTATTTGGTATTAGTTTAATTATGCACATGTCATACATAATTTAGGCAGGATAATAGTAGGATGTGCTAACTTTGTGGATGCAGGATCCAACTATTATGGCTTATAGTTTTATGTGTGTGATTGGACCCTTGGACATGTCAAGGGCATTTATATGTGTGTGCATGATTGTATTATAAAATACAGCAGGAGCTGTATTTAGTTTTATTAGGATTTTATTTTGATCTAGATACATGTACATTCCTTTTATGGAATATAGGATCAAAATTGTAAAATTCTATTTATGTCGCGGATCGAATCTTGCAAAGCGTGGAACCTTCTAAGGACCAGAGGCGCAGCGGAACAAGGAGCAAGATGGATGCGACAGCTAGACCCGGTGGCGGTGGCCAAATATGGCAGCAGCTTGGGATGACAACACACGGAGGACAACTAGAGATAAAAGTCATAATAGTTGAAAATTAGATTTTCTATTTATTGCTTTTATATTGTGCTGTGTGTGCATGTTAGTTTACAAGTTTAGTAGGCTAGCATAGTTAAAATTCCTCATTAATAAATAACTAAGTGGGAGAGAGATTTTTAAGTAAATCCCATGGTCTCCATTACTGGTTTGTAAGTGATGCAAACAAGCTTGCGCGTTGGCTCTGAGTGCCTTCCTCCATAACGGATGAGCTAGTTTGCAGATCACTAGAACAGACTTCCATTTTGGATGACTATAGGAAGTTAATTAAGAGCGTGTGATCTTCCCCAACGGAAGGGCATAATCTTATTAATGGACTTAGTGTCAAGTAATGGTATACACTTAGACACATCTAATAGTATCCTCCCATCGAGTCACTGTTATTATTTGTGTGACCAAATGAAACCAACTATTAATTTGTCATAAAACTAGGTTGACAAGATAATAAAATTAAAGGGTTAAAACCCCTCTTACAAATGATTGATTTTGTATACGTCCACACTAACGTGGCATACAAAATTAACGGTGTTTGAGATAATTTTATTTGTCATAAAGTTACGTTGACAAGATAGTTAATGGGTAAAACCCTCCTCTTACAAATGTTGATTTTGTATACGTCCACACTAACGTGGCATGCAAAATTCACGGTGTTTTGAGGTGTTGGTAAATTTAAATAGTATTGTTAGAGGAATCAATATTATTTTAAATTTAGAGTCTTGACCAAATATTTGATTAAAGATAGACCAACTATTAATTTTATTCGTCATAAAGTAAGGTTGACGAGATAATAAAATTAAATGATAAAATTTCCTCTTTGAATTTGTATACATGGCATACAAAATTCATGGGGATTTTTAAGGAGTTGGTCTTAACCAAATATTTTTGTGATTCTTAGGATGATGGTCAATCCCTAGCTGATATACTTTAGGATAGACTTAGTGGTCCCAATAATAATTGATTGGAAATAGGATTTGGACATTAAGGTAGACTGTCCTCTTAGAACTAAGAACAATTTAGGTGTATTTAATTCATTAGTTGAAACATGTCTAGTGGTGTTATCTACCAGAACCTGGAGTGTAGATACAGATGCCATTAATCATGTCTGCAATTCATTGCAGGGTTCCAGGAAACCCGACAACTAAATGAAAATAAAAGCACCGTCCACATGGGCATTATTGCAAAAATAGCAGCTGTTGCAGTGGGAGAGGTTTATTCTCTAAAAGGAATAAAATATGGATTATTAGAAATTGTCTTTACATACTAAGTTTAGAAAGAACCTGATTTCAGTTTCTAAACTATTATAGAATAGATATTGTGTCTATTTTGATAACAAAGTTGTTATCAAGAAAAATAGGGAAGTTATCTATTCTGGTATGTTGGTTGAAAATTTAAAATCTAATAACTCTCACGATGCAACAAATGGAAATTAGTAACACATCTTCTAACTTTAAGAGAAAGTAACCTTCGAAAATGAACCAATTATATCTTTGGCATCTAAGGCTAGGTTATATTAACTTGAGTATGATTCATTGGTAGCTGATGAACTTTTGGGTTCATTAGTAGTGGAAATCTTTCCAACCTGCGAGTCTTACTTGGAAGGAAAAATAACCAAGAAGCTTTCAAGTCTAAGGGGTATGGAGTCAAAGATATGTTGAAATTGGTTCATTCTGATTTGTGTGATCCTATGACTATCCAAGCAAGAGGTTGTTTCAAATATTTCATCTATTTTATAGACAACTATTTGATATACGGATACATTTACTTGATGTGCCACAAGTCTAAGTGCTTTGATTAGTTCAAAGAGTATGAGGCTGATGTGGAGAAATGTCAAGGTAAAAGTATCAAGACACTACGGTGAGATCGTAGTGGCAAGTACCTCTTGGGAGAATTTAGAAGTCCCATCTCAGAAGAAGGGATTAAATCCCAACTAACTACACCTGGTATATCCCAACAGAATGGTGTAGAAAAAGGAAGGTATAGGACTCTTATGGAAATAAGTAGATTGATGATGAGTTATTTAGAAAATTACCAAATTCATTTTAAGGATATACTCTGGAAACGGAAGTGAACATAGTACCTTCCAAATTCATAACTCTCTACTCATATAGAATTGCTGAATAAGCGTAAGCCTATTTTGAAGCATATTCGGATTCGGGTAGTCCAGCACATATGCTGAAGAGAGACAATGATAAGTTGGACAGGAATTCACTTGTTTGTGGGTTATCCTAGAGAAATGAAAGTAGGTTTATAGTCTTAAAAATCAGAAGGTCATTATTAGCATCAATGATCGATTTTTAGAAAAGAACTATGTAATAAACCTCATGCCCATAAGAAAATTTGTTCTTAAGGAAATAATAAAAGACATGTCTAATCTAGTACCAACTGTACAAGATGAGATACCACAAGGAAACTGCAACACGTATCACAAATGATACACAATTGAAGAAAGTGCCTCATCGTAGTGGGAGGGTTGTTAGGCAACCTAAAAAGATTTATGTTTTGGGAGAGTTTTTTGGACTCGATCCCTGGAGGACATGAATCTGATCTCCGGACATATGACGAAGCACTCCAAGTAAAGATGCAATATCTTGGCAAAGAGTAATGAATAACAGAATTAGAATATATGCATTCTAATAAAATCTGGAAGCTTATAGAACCACCAAATGGTATAAAAGCCTTTGGGTGTAAAAAGGTCTATATTAGGAAAAGAGGGATAGACAGGAAGGTAGAAACTCTCAAAGCAAGGCTAGATGAAAAAGGAAACTTTTTCACTGGTAGTCATGCTTAAGTCTATCCGGATTCTTTTATCTATTTGGCAAGTGGATGTCAAGACAGCATTCCTTAATGGAAGTCTTGAAGAAAACATCCATATAAAGCAACCAGAAGGGTTCATTGCAAAGGGCTAAGAGCATCTTGTGTGCAAGCTCAATCAGTCTATGGACTGAGGCAAAGCTTCAAGGTCTTGGAACATCCGGTTTATCAAAGTAATCCAGATCTATGGATTTAGTAACCGGATAAGTCTTGTGTATACAAAAGATGTGATGGAAACGTGGTGGTATTTCTTGTACTATACTTAGATAACATTTTTGGTAGTTGGAAACAATATCAAAATGTTGTCAGAAGTAAGGGTATGGTTGTCCAAACAATTCGATATAAAGGACTTGGGAGAATGTATATATTCTTGAGATCAAAGTAATAAGGGATCGCAAGAAAAGAATATTTTACTTATCCCAAGCTTCATACATCGGAAAAATCCTTGCTCGTTTTAAGCATACAAAACTCCAAGAAAGGTTTCTTACCTTTTCAGGATGGAGTAACTTTATCTAAAGATATGTCTCTGTAGACATCAAAGGAGATAAAGGAAATAAAGGCAGTTCTTTATGCTACGGCTGTTGGAAGCCTAATGTATGCTATGCACGAGATCAGAAATCTGTTTTGTCAAGGGCATAGTTAGCAGATATCAAAGTAACCCTGGACAAGGACAGTGGACTGCAGTAAAGCATATATTGTAGTACCTTAGAGGCACTAGAGATTATATGCTAGCTTACAAGGCAGTTAATTTAGTCCTTGTGGGTTGCATGGATTTTGACTTCCAATCGGATAGGGACAATAATAAGTCAACCTCGGGGTTTTGTGTTTACTTTAGGAGGTAAAGTCATAACTATGGAAGAGTGATAAGCATAGGTGTTTTTCTGGACTCCACCATAGAAGCTTAGTATATGGCAAGCCTCTGAGGTAGCCATAAAAGCTGAATGACTCAATAACCTCAAGATAGACTTAGATATGATTTATGGTTTGTCCAAAAATTATTACAATTTATTGTAATAAGGTTGGTGCAGTAGCAAACTCGAAGAAACCATAAGTCTATAAGGCAAGTAAACACAATAGAGCGCAAGTACCACCCAATACGAGGAATCGTATAAACGAGGAGAAGTTGTTGCCGCCTAGATTGCATCAGGTGATGACCTATAGATCCTTTCACTAAGGTCCTTAAGGCAAGAGCTTTTGATGGGCATGTTGAAGGGATGGAAATCAGATGTATGGCAGCAGATATGGCAGCTTAGTCTTTTAGTATAAGTGGGAGATTGTTAGAGTGTATACTAAAAGCCTAGCTTTTGGTATAAATATTTATCTAGAAATAAGAATCACATTGGTCAAATGTCTACATCTGTGATAAATGTAGTTGTTCAATTAATTTATATTGTAGATAACATGGTGTGTGGTGTCACACACAGAGGATCATGTTATCAGTACCTTATAAATTATAAACAGTAGCTCACGACCAAGATGGAAAGGAACAAACCATTTGAAGGTCGTAGTGTAATTAGGTATTAGTTTATCTTAACTATATAATTACACTAGTACACTTAGAGTGTATTGAGTAGGACCATTAGAGGTCGTTTCTTTTATACTGACTTTATAAAGAAACAAAGACCTCAGTTATTATGGAAGTGTGTGCTCTTAATCCTAATATAATAACAAGCACATATATTTGATATTTATTTCTTTAATTTATCAATGGGTGAGATTTAGTTCGATGAATCAATAAGCCCGATAAGTTGGGAAATGATATCACTTATAGTGTGTGTTGTTGATTATAAAAGGAAACTGTGTCCTAGTGATCTAGGTTGAGAATGTCCCCAAGAGGAGCTCATAAGGATTGTCATGTCAAACCCTGCAGGTGGACTTAGTCCGACATGACAATGAAGTTGAGTGGTACTACTCTTGGAGCTAGATATTAATTAAGTGAGTTGTCAGTAACTTACTTAATTAGTGGACATTTGTTATCTTAAACACAGGGAGACTAACACACTCATAATAAGAAGGAGTCCAAAATGTAATTTGTGATTGGTGCGGTAGTTCAATAATAGTTCTTTAGTGGAATGAATTATTATTGATGAAGTTAAGTTGTGTGTTCGGGGCGAACACGGGATGCTTAATTTCATCGGGAGACCAAAACCAATTCCTCCTCTCGGTCCCTATCGTAGCCTCTAGTATATAGAGATTTATACCCACCGCATACCCACCTTCTTACCCATCCAATGGGGCCGGCCAAGCTAGCTTGGAACCCAAGCTAGGGCCGCCAAGACCAAGTGGATGAGCCAAGTAGGTGGCCGGCCAAAGCATGGGTCCCAAGCTTAGGTGGCGGCCACTAGAATATTAAAAAGGATTTTTATTAAAATTATTTCTTATGTGGATATCATGTTTTTAAGAGAGTTTAAAATTAAAATTTCCTTTTATAGCTTTCTACAAAAGATTAAGAGAAGAGATTAATCTCTTTCCTTATTTGTAGTTTAAAAGGATGGTTTTAATTTTTAAAACTTTCCTTATTTGTAAATCATCTACATGTTTAAAGAGAGTTTAAAATTTGAAATCTTTCCTTATTTGTTGATTAAAGGAGGATTTTAAATTTTAAGAAAACTTTCCTTTTAACCATGTTCATGATTTAAAAGAAAGTTTAAAATTAATAATTCTCTTTTATTAGTTTCTACAAAGATTAAGAAAAGATTTGATATCTTTCCTTATTTGTAGATTAAGAGATATTTTAATTTTTAGAGATAACTTTCTTTTATCCACATGTTTAAAAGAAAGATTTTAATTTATTAAATTTCCTTTTATTAACCACCATGAAGGGAAAAATTATTTGAGAAATTTTTATAAATTTCCGAAAGCAAATTAGGAAGTTTTAATTCTTGTGTGAATTAAAATTTCCTTGATTAAAGGATTAAGGTGGCGGCCATTACAAATAGAAAAAAAAATTATTTTTAATTAAATAAATTTTCCTTTTTAATGGCAAAAGAATTAAGGAAGTTTTTTATTAAATTTTCCTTATTTGCCAAGACCAAGGATTATAAAAGAGGGGGTAGAGGAGGCTTCAAGGTGAATGTCTCTATTTATTTTTCTCCCTCTTTTCTTCTTTGGGTGGTGGCCGGCCCTTTCTTTTCTTTCCTCTCCTTTGTGTGGCCGAAACTTTCTCATGGTGGAGTTAGCTTTGGTGGCCGGATCTAAGAAGGAGAAGAAGGAAAGAAAAGAAGCCTCTTTTCTAGCATCCCTTAGAGCATGGTGGTGGTGGCCGAAACTCTTCATCCTAGAAGAAGTTTTGATGGCCGAAACTTGCAAGGAAGAAGAAGGTGCTTGGTGGTTCTCATCTCGGAAGATCGTTGCCCACACAACGTCCGAGGTTAGAAGAGGAATACGGTAGAAGATCAAGAGGTTTTTTTTCTAAAAGGTATAACTAGTAATTTTTCTTTCCGCATCATACTAGTTATTTTTGGAAATAATACTAAATACAAGAGGCATACGATTCTAGAGTTTCGAATTTGTTTTCGATATAGTGTTCTTTTGTTTTTCTTTTCCTTGTGATTTGATTGTTCTTTTCGGTTAACCTAAAGTTATTTTAGGAAATTAAATATTAGCTTTCTATAAAAGGTTTTGTCTAGTCGGTGGTGGTTGCTCCCATATCCAAGAAGGCCATGTGCCTCGCCACGTCAGTACTGGGAACCGATTATGGAAATTAATATTTAATGGAATTAATAACTTAAGGTGATTTGGGTCGAACGTGTTAAGTTCCGCAGGAGACCCAAGTCAAAACCTAAAAGAACGAATAGATTAAGTTTTGGATCAAACGTGTTAAGTTCCGCAGGCGATCCAAAATTTAATTTAAAAGAACACATGGTAGCTAGGAAAAAGTTCAGACCTTTGTACAAAATTTTTGTACAGTGGAACCTCTAGGCTTTCCGAGTAGCAACCAACACATTGAGCATACTTCGTGCAGCCTCTTGTAAGACTCGGTTCTTTCTCTCCACAACCTCATTTTGCTGTGGGGTCCTTGGAGTAGAGAACTCGTGCCTATATCCCTTTTCTTGACAGAATTCTAAAAACCTATGATTTTGAAATTCCCCACCATGATCACTTCTAATGGTTTTAATTGTTGTTGATTTTTCATTTTCAGTTCTTCTACAAAAGGAAATAAAAATATCTATGGTTTGATCCTTAGTTTTCAAAAAGAAGGTCCATGTATACCTAGTAAAGTCATCAATAATCACTAAACAGTATCTACTTCTATTTAATGAAATAACACTACTGCAATCAAACAAATCCATATGTAATAAGTCTAAGGCAGTAGTTGTACTTACAGCGCTTTTACCTTTATGAGGCGCTTTAGTTTGCTTACCCTTCTGACATGCATCACACAATTTGGTCTTTTGGTACTTGATGCTTGGTAAGCCTCGCACTAACCCTTTGTTGACCAGCTTCCGGATATTCTTCATGTTCACATGAGCCAACCTCCTATGCCAAAGCCACGATTCTTCTTCTTTTGACATGAAACACTTAGCAAAGGCATTAGTAGCACTTTTAAAAGAAATTTGATAAATGTTATCTACTCTTGTGTCTACTAGTACCGTGTTAAGTGTGTCAATGTTTTTGACTAGACATTGACTCGAATGAAACTCAATTGTGTAACCCGTATCACACAATTGACTGACACTTAGGAGATTAAAAGTCATCCCCTTGACTAGAAGGACATTCTTGATTTGGAGATATTCGGATATGTGAATGTCTCCAACCCCTATAACCTTAAGGCTACCATTATTACCAAAGGACACATTACCTCTATTTTTGTTTTGAATGGTAGAAAATAGTGACTTGTCCCCGGTCATGTGCTTGGAGCATCCACTATCAACAAACCAAGTTGATAGACGCTCCCCCTTTACCAATGCCTACAAGACACGAAAGATAGATGTTTTAGGTACCCAAATCTTGGGACCTAATGCATCTACAATGAAAGACTTAGGCACTCATGCCTTTGTTACCTTCTTCCTAGTCTCATGAACCCTAGAAACATGCGATCTATGAAATTGGGTTCTTGACACTAAAGAAATAAAGCTAGACTCCTTAGGTTGGTATCCTAATCCAGCCTTGTTGTAGACCGCCCTTTGGGCATTTAGAATCATGTCTAGGATCTTAGAGCTAGTTGAGAATTTTTCAAGCATTTTCTTGAGTTTCTCAACCTCACCCTTCAAGGCCTTGTTCTCATCCTCAAGGACCTCTAGATGTAGGTCATCAACCTCATCTTCCCTAAGGGCCCTCAAGTTTTCTACTTCTTCTTTTAATGATTTATTTTCTGTTTTTGATTTTTTAAGCAAGGTAGACAAATGTGTAATAGTCTTATAGCATTTTTCTAAGTGAGAAGAGGTTACCTCTTCATCATCCGAAGATGATGAAGCCGCGGCTGAAGTGCTTGAGTCATCACTCTCGGACTCGGACTCCTCCCTTGCCATGAGTGCCAAGTGCCGAGTACTCTTCTCCTTCTTCTCTTCCTCCTCCGATGAGCTTGAGGAAGATTCATCCCAAGTGGCCTTGAGAGCTTTCTTCTTCTTGGCTCTTTCCTCCTTCTTTTTGGCTCGTTCCTCCTTCTTGAGTTTTGGACACTCACTCCGGTAGTGGCCTTTCTTGCTACACTCATAACAAGTAACGTTAGACTTATCAATATTTTGATCTACAGTTTTACCTTTGTATCTCCTGCTTCTTCTCATGATCCTCCTCACAAAATTTATCATCTCGCTTGATGATGATCCACCTTCATCATCGGACTCAGAGGAGGATGTAGATGAAGAAATCTCTTTCTCCTTCTTCTTTTCCCTCTTTCTTCTTCCATCCTTGTTCTTTGGTCCTGCAACTAAGGCAATACCTTTCTCTCTTTGACCTTTGTTAGCAAGTTCATGAAGTTCCATTTCACAAAAGAATTCGTCTAATTTAACAATGGAAAGATCCTTGGAAACCTTGTAGGCATCTACCATAGATGACCACAAGGCATTCCTTGGAAAGGCTTTAAGAGCGTACCTTACTAGATCGCGATTCTCCACGCGTTCATCTACGGAATGTAGACCATTGATGATTTCCTTGAACCTCCCATGTAGTTCACTTACCGTTTCATTTTCCTTCATGGTGAGATTTTGTAGTTGATTCAAGAATAGGTCCCTCTTGGCTATCCGAGAATCACGAGTTCCTTCTTGGAGCTCGATAAGCTTGTTCCATAAATCTTTTGCACTCAAGAATGGACCTACCTTGACGAGTTGGTCCTTGGCAATCCCACATTGTAAGGTGACTACCGCCTTGGCATCGGCTTGCCCTTTCCGAGTTTGTTCGGTAGACCATCTTGATGAATCAAGTTCCTTACCTTCTTCGTCCTTCGGAGGCGTAAATCCTTCCTTTACAGAAAACCACATGGAGATATCAGTTTTGAGATAATACTCCATGCGACTCTTCCAATATTGGAAATCTGCTCCATCGAAGAAGGGTGGTCTGTTGGTGCTGAATCCTTCCTTCATGGCCATCTTCTTGCTCCTTAGGATGTTAGTTCAGATGAAGAGCACCAGGCTCTGATTCCACTTGTTGGGATCTTAGATGGCTAGAGGGGGGTGAATAGCCTCTTAAAAACTTAAACACAAATTTCTACAAAGAAACTTGTTAGCACAGCGGAATTAGGAAACTAAAACAAAGAGGAAACAAGCACACTAACATACAGATTTACGAGGTTCGGGGATAACTTGCCCCTACTCCTCGGCGTGCCCGTAAGGTGGACGACCCCTTGATCTTCAATAGATCGCACCCCGGATAAATTCCGGCTAAAGATCCTCCTTCTCGGTGGAGTAACCTCTCCACAAAGTCTCAAGAAATATATATGTTAAAGCACAAGACTTACAGAGCTCGGTGGCAAAGAAGAATGAACTAACGCTTACAACCACGCGAGATCAGTGGAAACAGAAAACTCACAGATCGCAGTTTCTCACCCGAGAGCTCAAGAACTTAGCACACCTCAACGATCAACAGAACGTTTTTCACTTTCTTGCTTTCTTGTTCTTCTTTCCTCTCGCTTTTTACTGCTTCTTAAGCCCCTGTTCTCCGCTGTCACAGATCGTGGTCAAGCTGCACAGAATCATCGCTGCAGCCAATCCCTCTTCCTCCTTCCCTGGTTCTCTGAACTCACGCCAATGAAATCACAGTCTTCACTGGTGTCTTTTGAGCTCGAACCAATCACCAGGAGTCAAGCGGATCGCAGCCAAATCACACCAGTAGTCGTTGATGCTTCAAATGCACCATGCGCCGCGAATCACAGCAGAAAGGTCATTTGTCGTATTCCTCTTATGGACTTAATTTGAAATTAGGCTTGGAATGATACCTGTGATCCTGCAAACTCAAAAGCTAACAGCACAGAGGGTTATATCACATGAATCAGGCAGATCAAATGTAGTGGAGGAATCGCAGAAACAACGAACAAATCTGATTGTGTGTGGTCGGTCACCAGACCGATCCATGGACCGATCAGGACATATCCTGATCGGTCCGAAGCTTGTCTGATCGGTCGTGGAGACCGATCAGGCTGCAGGTGGATTGGTCTCCACGACCGATCCCTGCCTTCTTCTCTTCTCAATCCCATCTCCTGATCGGTCTCCAAGACCGATCAGATTGCACTCAGTGTGCTACTGAGTGTTTCCTGATCGGTCTACAGACCGATCAGATTACACTCAGTGTGCTACTGAGTGTTTCCTGATCGGTCACCAGACCGATCCATGGAAACTTAGTTTCACTGGATCGGTCTGCCGACCGATCCACTCTCTTATGTATCATGATCGGTCTGCCGACCGATCCAATGTACCATGGAATGTCCACTTAGGTCCCTCTCTGACCTAATCCGGAGAACAAACTACCGAGCCATCTCCGACTTCGTCCGGTCCAAAGAACGAGCTACCGAGCCCTCTCTGACCTAGTCCGGAGAACGAGCTACCGAGCCCTCTCCGACTTCGTCAGGTCCAGAGAACGAGCTACCGAGCCCTCTCTGACCTAGTCCGGAGAACGAGCTACCGAGCCCTCTCTGACTTCGTCAGGTCCAGAGAACGAGCTACCGAGCCCTCTCCGACTTAGTCCGGAGAACGAGCTACCAAGCCCTCTCTGACTTCGCGTGCCAAGTGTCCAACTTGGACTTTTCCCTTCCACTTGATCAACCTTGATCATTAATCAAACCGAGTTTAATTAACATCTGATACAAACTTAAATCCGTGTCAACATCAAAACAACAGCCAGGTCAGACTGTATCAACAATCCCTACTGCTCACAACTCTAGCTACCACTACCCATGAGTGGCCTAGTGCGGCACGACAGGACAAGCGACATCTCCTCTAGCTACCACTACCCATGAGTGGCCGAGTGTGCGGCGCGGCCCGACGGCTCACTCCCCCACAAAGAAGAAGTGGTCGCCTGCATGCATGCAATGACATGATACGTACAATGTAGCAGTCATCATATATACATAAGCAAAATCAGGTATAAGGTATGCTACATGAAACCAGCCTGCTCAATACGATACATAAGTAAATAACAAACAAAATATACAAGGTTGGTATCTAGTATCTGCTAAATATCATTGATAGCAACAAGAGACTGTTTGGATATAAAAACGAATGTCTCGAAGGTTTTGAGTGGAAGTATCAAGCACAAGAAAAATTACGAGTGGAGTCAAGGTTAAACAGTCCTTATCCAAAATAGCTCATGCACTAAGTTCAAAGAACTAAGGAATCAAAGTAAGAAGTACCCGCCTTTATTGCGAAGATCGTGTCAACCGTCTCCAATAGGTCCAAAAGTTAACGTCCAACTCGAACCCTACAAATACAAGACACGAGGCACAACTAAGGATCATAATCCTGGTATCAACTACTAATCAAGCTAAATTGATCCAAACTCTTCCTCCACATGTTTCACTTTAATCCAAGAAAGACATAAACTAACAATATAGGATCAAGGCACTTTAACCATTCCACAACAAACACTCCATATATGAAATTAAACCAAATTTACTGATCATTAACCCTTTTAAACCAGAGATCTTACCCTCAATTGATCCATAACTTCCGGTCGGATCGATAATACTTTCTAAATCTTATCGGAACAGTGCTCCTTGGAGGTTCTGATCGAAAGCTTCTCATGGGACCAAAAAGGGCTTAAGAATAGAAGGGTAACTGGTGGTTGACAGAGCCGTGCAGATAGCTCACAGTGGCAGTGGTCGGTGATGACGCGATCTGTGTCAATGAATTGTACAAGGGCAACATTAGAAACTAGGGCACATAGCAGCATGGTAAAATCGAGAGGAAGAAGAAACATCGGCATCAGATGCTCGCGTGGACGAACGGCAACACCGGCGGCCAACACACGGTGGCGACAACGCGAGTAGGACTGATCTAGGGTTCAACTGGCGACGGGTAGTAACGGTGCAGAGAAGGGTAAACCCCTTTTCACCTCTTGTTGGCGTTAGGGCGGCTCTTGGCTGGCTGGAGGTCTGTCGGACGCTAGCCGATGAGGCTCGCCTCTCGGTCAAGTGGTGATCGACCACCGCACGAAAAAGGAGAGGGAAGAAGGAGAAGAGGTGGTCGATCGTGGACCTCAGCATCGAGGTCGGCGGTGCTAGGTGCGAGGAAGAGAGGAGCCGACGTCTGCGGTGGCTCGGTGGCTAGGGTGCTCACGTGAGGAGAAGGAGAAGCTTGCCGGCCGCTGGTGCTGGAACTCGCAAGGGAGAGCGAAGAAGGAGGGAGAGCTCGGCGAAGGAGGTGTGTCGCGAGGTGAGGCTCGGGGGAAGAAGGGATTCGACGCAAAGGGAATTGGGAGGAGAAGATAAGGAAAAGAAAATAAATAAATAAAAACAAAACCTAGGTTTTGATTGGAACTTAGGTTTATTAACTCAATCAACTCCCACATTTGGGTATTCCAAACAGACTTTTTTCAAGCCCACAAGTGCATCCCCTCTAAATACGTCACACGAGCTCCGATTAAATTCCAAAAAATTTCTAAAAATTCCTAAAAATTTCAATAAGATTATTTCCTCGAATAACCTTATTATTTAATTATTATCTGGTTCGGTATTTTACAGTTAGTGTGGAGCAGTCGATTGATGGAAGTATTAGTTGACTCGTATCGAGCCGTTGGGTTATAACGGTCGAATCTCCACAGAGGGCAGTCAATTGATGGTTTTGGTAGTCGACTGATTGGCGGGATTTTCCAACCCACGACCTATATAATCAAAGCTTGGGAGCTTGGTTGAGGTTGATGAAATAGAGGTGGTTAACCCCTATTAGTAGTCTACCAGTCCCCTAGCTTCTCAAGAGTTCTTGTGAGAGTTGTGGTGAGGTTTCTCCACCCACAAGGAGGTACGTGAGCTAGTCGGAGGTCTTCCGGGGAGTAATCCACCGACGGATAGGGATCGTCCACCTTACGGACAGCCGTGGAGTAGGAGCTTTATCTCTGAACCACACTAATCGGCCTGTATTCGTTTGCATTTCCTTATTGTCTTTAGATTAGCTTTCTATTTATGTGTATTTGTATTCCGCTGTGCTAACATCGTAGAAAGCAATCGATTTGGGGGTGACGTCTATCCAATCCTCCTTCTAGCCGGTCACCGATTCCTTACAGAAGGTTCTTGAAGCATCTGAACATTGTTGAGAGCAGTGAGAGTCTTGTTATAGTGTACCGTGACATTAAGTTTTAATAGCTTTTTCTAAGGATCCCAAATATCACAGCAAAGACAAGCATATAAAAATTAAGTACAATTTTATAAGAGATATTATTGACAAGAAAAAAGATAATTTTTGAGTATATCCCTACATATGCTATACTTGCAGACCCTTTTACTAAGTCATTGATTAAAGAGTTATTTCAAAGAAATGTGAAGTCTTTGGAACTTTGTAAAATATAACACTTTGTAAATACATGAAAATGTAATGATCTATTCAATGTATTTTATGTTATATTTTGGATAAAAGTCTCGGTGAGAATGTTAATAGATTGAGATTGGTCCACTCACATGAACAATTATCTCTATTTATTAAGTATAAATAGAGATAAGACCGTTATTTATGGGACAACTTATGTAGTTTTGAATAAAGACATACTCATAAGTTAATGTCGCTTTAATAATTATATCAAGATGAGATCATTTATGTGTTTATAATGATCGAATAAATGAACTCACTATTTACTGAATCTGCTTAAGGCCAAATTGAAATTCATATGTTGGATTTATGATTAGACATTAGGTATGTCTTGATCAAAATCTGTACGATTTTAGATTTTAAGAAAAACATGCACTTTTTTTTGTAAAGAAAAAAATATCATAGCATGTGATTCATACCATGTGTTATAATGACAATAAGAGTAGTAGAAGAATGAATCTCTGCTTTTCTACTATGTGAAATCCTTGAGATTATAAGGTTAATCTCAATCTTACCCTAAGTAACTATTTATCTGTCTACTTGAAGTTTCAATCAGTGCCTGCTACTTTAGTATGCTTCCTATTGGTTATGGATGATTCGGTCTATACAGGATCTAGGAAAACTACTAATTAAAATGAATATATTCTAACTAAAAAAGAAAATTAAAATTGATTTACATCTCTGACATTTATTCACTGGTCGATCAGTTACATTTTTTGTTGAATATTTAAAATGTGATTATGAATAATTGTATTGATTGGAGACGTTGAATATGCTCTCGACATAATATTTATTATGAAGGATTAGAGATGTTCATATTGATGTAAATAATATAATCTAAGGTAAAGGCAAGTTATTTATGTCTTTGATTCGATTGATAGAACAACTAAGTTAATTGTAACAACTTTCTTAGTAGTAATTACTTAGTGTGCTTGTTATCGCACGAATCATTTTCTTTAAAATATGAATAGAATGTTCTTACATAGTCTTTATAACTAAATAATCTTTATGGATTTATTAACTTGGATGAGTAAGAGATGTTGGAATTAAGAAGGTGAAAGAGCACCTCTTTCCCTTCATCTTCCAACCTTTTTACCTTCCTCCATTAATGGAGGCAGGGGAAGAGTCATCTTCCTCTTCCTCTTATAACAGGGGCATCCGAGGCAATTGGTGAAAGGGTGACGTGCGATAAAGAGAGAACACTAAGAGCAAACAGAACATCTTGATTCGTACAACTGTGAAAAACTTTTCGATTTATTTATGATCGTTCTTCCAACGACTGATTCTTCTTAATCTTCTTCTCCAAACACTGTAAGTTTTCGTTTCGTACGAATTTATCTTACTGTCAACATAACTTGCTTCTTGATCTCCCATGTTAAGAGAACGTATAAAGATTTATCTGGATTGTTCGAACTAATGCAAAGAATAAGTTCAAACTTTCTATTGCAACCAATCTTCTTACTCTGGTACCATATAGAAAATTCACAAATATACAAAATAGAGAAAAAGAGTTTTACAAGCTTTCTGTCATAAAAGAAAAGAGAAATTCTCGACGGTTCTAAAGAGGAATAAGACCGTCATTTTATAAGCCGTGGGACGATTAATTAGTCATTAATTAGTCGTTGTCAACCAACTAAGTACAGGCAGTGTCTCAATCTCTCAATTGGGATGATAGAACGTGGGTCCCATCATCCCAATTGAGAGGTTGGGACACAAATCAATTATGGGCTGAGTAGGCAGTGAATAAGACTGAATTGTCAGATAATTAATGGCTGATAAACTAACTAGCCACGTCGATTTCCAGATTATGTTTTTTTTTCCCTTAAAAAAACTTAGAAATTGATGACAGCAACACCATTGAGGGCTGAGGCTCGCCGGAAGCCATGAACTGCGGCGCCCAAATCCTGCTGCTCGCGGCTGCTCTTCTTTGCGCTCTGCTCGCAGCAGATTCAGCAGTCGTGGAGCGCACTTTCCATGTAAGTAAACAGAATCTACCTTTGATTTCTTTTCTTGCTCTGTGAATCTGAACCAAATGATCGATAGTAATTAATGACATTGAATTTGACTTGGAACAGATCAGAAACTTGACCGTCAGCCCGCTGTGCGAGAGGAGGGTCATAACCGCAGTGAACGGAAAGCTGCCCGGTCCGACCATCAGGGCCCGAGAAGGCGACACGCTACTCGTGCACGTCGTCAACCACTCGCCATACAACATAACCATTCACTGGTGCGTGCAATCCAGCGAAGAAGACGACGACGCTTTTGCTTTTATTTACATGGTGCATGCGCAGGCACGGAGTCTTACAGAAGCAGAGCGGGTGGGCGGACGGGCCGAGCATGATCACGCAGTGCCCGATTCGACCCGGCGGCAGCTACGACTACAGGTTCAACGTGAGCGGGCAGGAAGGCACGCTGTGGTGGCACGCCCACGCCTCTTTCCTCCGCGCCACCGTCCACGGCGCGCTCATCATCCGCCCCAGAAACCACTCCTTCCCATTCCGCAAGCCGTACCGGCAAGTCCCCATACTGCTCGGTGCGTTACACTCCGAAAAGCTCGATCGTCTTCTAGTTCTTGTCCTATTTTGGTAGGATGGCATGGGTGATTGCAGGCGAGTGGTGGAACGCCGACATGGTAGACGTGGAAAAGCAGGCGTTCTTGACCGGCGACGGCACCGACAACATTTCCGACGCCTTCACGATCAATGGCAAGCCCGGCCACTTGTACACCCGATGCAAGAATCGTAAGCACGGATTGATATTAAATCACTTCCTCCGAACTCTTTGGATTGAGGCATGGTGATTGATCCTTTTTTTTTTTTGTTCTTCAATAGGCATGTACAAACTTGAGGTGGTTGCCGGAAAGATCTACCTACTTCGCATCATCAACTCCGCAGTCAACTGTGAGCTCTTCTTCAAGATCGCCGGCCACACCTTCACCGTGGTCGCCGTCGATGCCAGCTATACCAAGCCCTACGGCACCGACGTGGTGGTGATTGCGCCGGGCCAAACGGTCGATGCCTTGATTGTCACGGACTCTCCCTCTTCGCGCTACTACATGGCCGCTCGGCCCTACTTCGGCTCTCTCAACGGCCCGCCCAGCTTCGACAACACCACGGCCACGGCCATCATGCGCTACAAGGACGCTGACGACGCGCCTCCGCTGATGCCACGCATGCCGGCGCTCAACGACACCTCCACCGCCCACCGGTTCTACACCAACTTAACCGGCCTTAGGAGGCCAGGGGAACCCGCCGTCCCCCTGGAGGTGGAGGAGCACATGTTCGTGACCGTCGGCCTGGGGGTGCTGGCCTGCGATCCAGCCCAGGTGGCGTGCAACGGGAGCCGAGGGACGCTGGGAGCCGGCATGAACAACGTCTCTTTCCGGTTCCCCACCTCCATGTCGCTGCTGGAAGCTCACTTCAGTGGCTTCCACGAAGCAGAGTACCAATCAGACTTCCCAGACCACCCTCCGGCGATGTTCGACTTCACGAACAACAGCTTGAACACTGATCCCCGCCTCAACCCACTCCTCCACACGCAGAGGGGAACCAAGGTGAAGAAAGTGAAGTACAACGCGACGGTGGAGATGGTGCTGCAGAACACCGCCATTATCGGCATAGACAACCACCCCCTGCACCTTCATGGCTTCAACTTCTTCGTGCTCGCGCAAGGCTTCGGAAATTACAATGCCACGACGGCGAGAAGTCGATACAATTTGGTGGATCCACAAGTGAGGAACACAATTGCTGTACCTGCCGGAGGATGGGCTGTCATTCGATTTGTGGCCAACAATCCAGGTAAATTCAACTAACGTAACTACGTATATCTTCATGATATATAGTACTCCATATCGATTAAGCTTAATTTCCTGTGTTTGTAGGAGTGTGGATTATGCACTGCCATTTGGAGCAACACGTGCCATTAGGTTTAGCAACAGTTTTTGTAGTAGAAGATGGAACCACGCCGGACTCAGTTCTTCCTCCACCTCCTCCGGACTTCCCTGCTTGTTAAGAGTAGTTAAAGGAGAACTAAGAGCTTGCATTGTATGCCTTGTGGATGACGTGCCAAATAGAATGAGCTCTCTCATATGGTGGGGTGGGAGCGAGCTCTTTTCTTTTTATTAAAGTTTGGAATTGATAGTTTGATGGTTTGAAATTGACGTTTTGATGGTTTAAAATGGTTGATTTGATGGTTTAGAACAATTGTTTTAACAATTTTTTAAGAGTGTGTTTGATTCAAATTATTTTTTAAGAGTGTGTTTGGTTCAAATTATCATGTATAATTTTAGTTATGCTATTATCAAGTAATCACATAATTAAAATTATGGGAATTAGTTCAACCTAGGTAATGTAACAAAAATTTATTTGTTTGAAGATTTTAATGAATAACCTGTTTTAATATTTTACTATATTATTCTTAGTTATAAAACCAACTCTCTTTCTATATATATATATATATATATATATATATATATACTCTATGTTTTTTTTTATTTTTCACAATTTTTTTTTATTTTTATGTGTATTTTTAAAAAATTTTAAATTTTTTTAACGGTTTTTTTTTTACATTTTTTTCTATTTTCTATGTTTTTTATTTTTTATATATTTTTTTATTTTTTTTACATCTTTTATTATTTTTTATATTTTTAAATTTGTTAATTTTTAAATTTTTTTCTATTTTTATGTGTATTTTTATTTTTTTTTATGTTTTTTCTATTTTTTATTTTTTATGTTTTTTCTATTTTTTTTAGTTTTTTATTATGTTTTTTCTTTATATTTTTCTTTTTTATCACATTTTTCTCTTATTCGAGGGTATTTTGGATAAAAAAATGTCGTTAACCACGAAATCAAGAAAATCTCAGTTTTCCGAGGTTTTCCGATTCCGGGTTGCATGTTCCTTTTACTGACATGTCGGATATAGAACATTACTCAAGATCATCGATTACCTAAATCAAATATGATTTTCGTTGATAATCTTGGATGGATAATCAAGATTATCAAGGATAACTCTCAACCAAACGTACCCTAAAGGTTGACCCTTAATGAACTGTCCAAAATGATTACTGTTCATGATTTACCATGGTTTAAGATTATTATATTAAAAAAATTATAAATTCATTAAAAAAAAAGAATTACATTTATTTAAGTTAACTATGTATCCTCTTAGGCTATAAGAAAATCAAAGCTTATGTAGTTCTCTTACCTTTTTACCATTTTACCCTATGAAGTGACATTATTCAATTTTATTTCCCGTTGTCATAGTATTTGTTTCTTCAATATCAACTTCTTTGAGGTCGTTTGAAAGTTACATTCCTTGGATTCTTTTTTTTTTTTTTGGCTCTAGTCCGATTATCGAGTAATGTTTGGGCTTCCAATAAATTAGAAGACAAAGTCAATTCTCATTCATCTAATATGTTATCGCCAATACTAAATATTTGTTCTAGAACAACTTTTGACACTAAACAAGCTCAAATTTCTTAGCAATTATGGAGAGGATGTGAAAACTTTAAGCTTTATATGACCATCATTTTAGGATATCAAATTCTGCTTCATTAAAATAAAAAAAAAGTTGAAAAATAATTTTCAAATTCCAATGTAGAACTTGAGGATCTTCGTGGATGTTTCGTTTATACTTTTAATAAATTTTATATATTTGTAAGTTTTAAATTACTACTTCTAGCTTTTTTGTATTTCAAAAATATTAGTTTGTATTTCATATTTTATACTATATTTTTTATAAATATCATATAAATAATTTTTAATATATATACAATATTATTAGATCAGGAGAAGAAAAATCTTTAAATGAAATTAAAGTGTCGTAATAAAAACCTAATATTTCTAGTAAACTAATTTATATGTAATATCTAAAGTAAATCCAACTAAATAAATTTTAGAAATATAAAAACAAAAATTCTTCTCATTTCGCTTTCATTGCTAATACCTAGAGATAAAAATTCTTTGATATTATTTCCATTTAAAACAAATACTACACAAAGAAAAAAACATTTCCTAAAACTAGATGAGAGTAAAATAATAAAAATCAAAAAGTTGTTCGGGAGCATGCTCAATAGTACAAGTAGCTTTACATTTTATATCATACTTATTATGTGTAACCACTGCAAGGAAGCATGCTCAATAGTTTCAGGAAATCGGATGGATTCCAAGGCCAACTAGTTGGTGTTAACTCTTGACATAGGGATCTAGGAGGGTCCAGACAACCATGTAGGGTCCAGATGATCGGGAGACGATGTTATCAACAATCCAAGCAAGTCGACCAAGATGAAGTTTAACCTCTGCCTAGGTGACCGGAGGGTGTATTGGCGACCGAAGAGCTTCGTTAACGTTATCTTACGGATAAAAGTTATATCCATGTCAGCACTTGTACAGACGACCAGGATGGCTCCAAGCGATCGGGGGAGCCCTATATAAGGAGTTTCGAGATAAAGCTTCAAGACAATTCATCTACATAGAATCCACTCTTGTTCTTGTGCTCTCAATACTCCTTCGTCTTCTATGCTATGACTCACGTTTCATTTTTGTTTGACAACACCTAGAGTAACATTGATATTTGTTTTAGTGTTGTCTTATTTGCTTTATTACTTTTAAACTTTTTTAGAATCTTTTTCAATAAGGTTTCTCCACTTAAGAGAAATTAAATATAAGAATCATATTTTATAACTGTTGCATGTCTATTGTCTATACTTTTAGTTTGATTGATCAATTAATATGTTTAAACTATTAACTAAATCAGTTGCATGTTATTAACATCTTTGTTTTACTTGATTGAATTAATCTAAGTTTAATTTATTTCCGTTATACTTACTCAGATTAATTCAACTGCTTTAATTACTATATGCTCATTTTTTAAATTCTTTACGCTATTCACCAGCAATCTCCTTATATTCTCAAACATCAAAACTAAATCCCGACTCAAGCATCACGTCAAACTTTCAAACTTCATCAAGTGATTCAAATAATGTTCCTCCTCGTCACATACTTCCCTTAAGTGACATATATGCACTATGCCCACCAATAACAACTCGACATCCCCTTCCATGAGCTCTAGTGGTCTCTTCAAAGTCTATTAAACCAACTTATTTTACATAAACAAATAAGGATCCAAATTGGCCTAGTGCAAATAGCTACATAATTTGATGCACTTCTTGGCAATGGAACATGGAGCATAGATCCGCGCACTCCCTTCATGAATGTTGTGGATTCTAAATGGATATTCTGTCTTAAGCATTGAGATGATGGTTTTCTTGAACGACACAAAGCTCGACTTGCAACCAAATGATTTAGTCAACAACCATATATTAACTTCAATGACACTTTCAACCCAATCATCAAATTAAAATTACATCTGTGAAGCTATTGTTATCAATAGATATTAGTCTTGTATGACAATTAGACATTTTAAATGTGTTTCTTCATAGTCATCTTGAGGAAATTGTATTTATAGAGCAACCACCTGGGTTCATTCATCTATAATTTTCATCTCATGTTTGCAAACTCAAGAAATCATTATATAGCCTTCGGCAAGCTCTTCATGCACGGTTTCATCGATTATCTAATTAGTTATAAGCTCAAGGATTTTTTGGGTTAAAAACTGACTCGTCTTTGTTCCACAAATATAATGATGGAGCTATGATATTTTTTCTTATTTATGTGAATGACATCCTAATAACCGGCAATGATTACAAGGGTATCACAACTTTATTAAGCATTCTTGATCCAGATGTAGTTTAGGGCATGAGGGGAATTAAGGAGAGGGAATGGGGCATTTTCATCATTTTGGAGGATAAGGCTTTAGGGTTTTTTGTGCTTATAAACATTGTTCACGGAAAGAGAAAGGGGGCAAGGTTCGTTGGGAGCAGCCGCCGCCAACCTGAGCAGGGATGGGGGCAGCTTCTCCCCTCTCGCTCCTCGTCGGCGCCGGTCACCACTCTTTTCCTCTCCTCCTCGCAACGCCGACCGCAACCCTCCTTCTTCTTTCTCCTCACGGCATCGCCCGACAGACCTGGTGGACGGCGATGAGGGGCACTACCCCCGCTATCACCAACACGCGTCATTGCCGCCAATGCACGCCACTGCCCTCAACGGGCACTGATTCTGCCTCCGGCGACTACAGCTGCCGCTTCCTGCGGCCACCACCAGCACGCGCCGCTGCCGCCAGCGCGCACCGCCGTCCCCTACAGGCACCGCCTCAGCCTCTTGAGGCCATCGCCACCACCATCGCAGCCGACTCCAAGGGTTGTCATTGTCGCCGACAGCGGCTGTCGCCGCCTCCGCCGGCCCCTGTAAAATACCGAACAAAATAATAATTAAATAAAAAGGTTATTTGACAAATAATCTTATGGGTTTTTTCAAGAATTTTTAGAATTTTTTTTGGGATTTAATCGGAGCTTGTATGACGTATTTAGAGGGGATCTGTTAATTGGGCTGCGAGAAAGTTTCGTTGGAATACCTAAAAGTAGAAATTGATTAAGGAATTAACTTAGCTTTAATTAAACTAACCCTAAGTTATAAAAGGAAACCTAAGTTTTCGAATTGATTAATCGATTCCGATTATTAATCCCTATTCTTCCTCCTTGTCGCCGAACTCCTCCTTCCCTCTCTTCCTCGCGCGCGCGCACCCCAACAGCCGCCGGCTCTCCTCCTCTCCCTCTCGTGATCCTGCTGTTCCACCCATCGCCGTCGTGCGCGATCATCAGCCGCGACCGCTCCTTCGCGCCGACCGCCTGTAGCCGCGGGTCATCGCCAGAGAAGAAGACGTCGTTCCCTCCTTCGTCGTCCCCTTCTCCCCAGGTCCACCATCGACCTCTCTTCTATCCCGCAAGCAACAGCCGGCGATCTTCCTCATGCAAGCACCACAGCTGCGGCCCTTCTCCTCGCTCGAGCACCACCAGCAGCCGCCGACCTCCTCTCTTCGCGCTGTGCCCTAATTGATCCGGCAGGTATTCTCCCCTATGTCTATATGAGATCCGTGAGGTATGGGTTAGGTATTTAGGTGAGTCTCGCAGTTTACTACTACTGATTTGAGGCATTTGTAATCGAGTTTGGTGTTGCCCTATTTCCCCCGTTTGGTTCGAGTTCTGGACAAGATTCTTGTGAATTCGTTTGGGATTGGAGAGATGATGTTTGCTTTTCTATTGCCTTCGGGATTGTAGTATGATATTGGTAGACTAAGATCGAGGGAAGATGTTGTTGCTCCTCTTCATGGCTTCCTGAATTTCGGTACATGTTCTGGGTAGATTAAGCTTTAAATGGTTGGTGATTTTGTTCCTTTGGTAGCTTCCAAATTCTCGATAGATTATGTGGTGGATTTATCTTGATGATTGGTGTTTTATTTCTCCCTAATCCTTCCATGAATTTTCGGCATATTAGTTGATAGGTTTGGCTTCAATGGATAAATTGTGATGATTGTAGTTCTTCTCCTGTAGAGTTTTTTGAATTCTTTGCACAGTTCTGGTGGAATGGATTTGATCAATACCTGTCTAGATTCTTTCTTTAGTTTTCGGAAGTTAGGGACATTGCTAGAGGATTAGCTTATTAAGAGTTTGGGTTATTTTCTGATAGTATTGTCGAAAATTAGCTGTGTGATCATTCTTGGATCAGGGTTGAAGGGTAGATGAATTTGGTGCTACATGTTAGTTTTTTTTTATTCACCAATAGTTCCCCGTAGGACAAGTTAGAACGATTGGGTTTGGGTTTAGCTAGTTGTGGTTTATGCAATTAGATAAACTGTACATTATGTGATTTACAGGACTGTAATTTGAGATGAGCACTTCGACGTGGAGATTGTTTAGCTCAGCCTACATTTAAGGCGGGTACTTCTTGCTTTGTTTTCTTTTAGTACTTTGACCTTAGTGCATGAATTATTTTAGATAAGGACTATTTACCTTGACTCCACTCTTACTTTCCTGCGCTTGATACTTCCACGCAATCTTTGAGAAATTCGTTCCATATCTATACAGTCTCTTGTTGTTGTCCATGATCAGTAGAAGATACTAGATACCATGTTTGTATGCTTTGATTGTTGCTTATTTATGTACGGTATTGAGCATGCTGGCTTCATGTAGCATACCTGTTTCTGCTTATATATATATGATGACTGTTGCATTGTTCGCATCCTATCATGGTATATATGTCAACGACCAATTCTCCCTTGCGGTCGAAAGAGTCGTTAAAAAGGGGCCCCATCCTCGGCCACTCGAGAGAGTGGTAGCTGGAGTCGATGCCGCTTGTCTTGTCGTGCCGTACTCGGCCACTCGTGTGAGTGGTAGCTGGAGTACGAGCAGCAGGGACCCCGTCGCAGATGTAGCTAGTTAGCTACTATGCAACTGTCCCCTCGGCCACTCGTGTGAGTGGTAGCTGGAGTGGTGTACAGTCTGTCACTGACCCGACCTCTCGATCATACAGGGGTCATGGTGCAGAGAGGTGGGCGGGAGTGACCATCCGTGCATACGCTGTTGTTATTATATTTGCTTTGGCTGCTATTGACTATATATGCTGTTATTGCTTACTTACTGATATTGTTCACATATGCTGATATGCTTACTTGTGTTGAGACATATTCTCATTGTAGATGTTTAGTCATTGGAAATTTGTATATACCTTGCATATTACCTCTGTAGTATGAGCAGTACTGTAGCAGATTAGTACCAGTTCTGACCTACTATACCTAGCCTAGGATATGGTTTCAGGTATGAGCATTTATTTTGGTTCTATTGTAGTATCCGTTATTCCTCTTATGAGATTGTATTCCTTCTGTCATTCTCTATTAGTTTATTATGTTCATGCACTATCTCTTTCCTTACCCGCTGAGTTCCAATACTCACCACCCCACAAAATGGTTTTCTTTCGCCAGGTAATAGATAGATGAGTCATGGATGCTTGGAGAGATGTCGACTGCCAGTCCTGGGTCCTACGTCACACTCGAGGATAGTTTTCGTTTTGGTTTTGTTATCGTTTGGGGTGGTATGTTGATTTTGTGTATTTTGTTTTCAATAAGTCGCTATGAATTTTGGGTCAAGTCTGTGATGGCAGGTATTTTTGTTAGTGTCGTTGTTGGTTTTACGTTCATATCGTTTTATGTCTTCCGCTGCTGTGTGTTTATTCATTTATGTCCAGCCGGGTAGGCTGTGTATATTAACTGCGTGGTTATGTGATATTTCTATTTTGCATATATATTCCAGCCGAGTGTGGCTGAGGTATATTTTGTTTGTAGTAATGCTTTCAGATTGTCACCCGTACAGGGGAGATGCTGTCGAAATTTATTCGGACAGGGACTCCTCTGGGGCGTGACAATTTAGTGGTATCAGAGCAGGTATACGATGTCTGTTTGTTTTTCGAATTACGATTTTTGAGTTAATCTGATACCAATTTTATGGTATCAGAGTAGTTTTGATCTTGTTTCGATTTATGATTATTTTCGAGTTAATCTGATATAAATTTTATGGTATCAGAGCATGGTTCGAGTCAAATGCTGTGTTTTGTGTTTTGAAATTTCGATCTTGTTTCGATTTATGATTTTCAGTGTTTCGATTATTTTGTTTTCCCTTTGTAAGTTGATCCCTCGATGTGACTCTCGAGTTGTGAGACCAGGCAGCGGCAGGACATCTCCAAGGTATAGGAGGTATGTTTGTATACCGTTATCATACATATTTATTAATACTTGGCTAGTTGGTAATACCATGTGTACTTCATACATCGTTATTAGAACTTGTTGAGTTTTTTGTACTAGGTGTACCTAATTAGTTATTTATACCATATGTGACGTCTTGGGTCCTCAATTGATTCAAAGCTCATTCTCAACCACGTGGTTTAGCTTCTCATCTAGCACTGGGCCTATTCCTTCTATGAGTCTTCTGTGTAGTGTTAATCCTCCTAGCTCTCAAGTAGTTGTTCAAGCTCTTTTGTTGATGGAATACTAGGCCTTAGACCTTGGTTTTACTAGTAGATACTTCAATAGAGCCTTGAGCCTTAGTTGCTCCCCATGAATGACAGTGTGTAACTTGATGGTGGTCAGAACTTCTATTATTGGAATTTGTGTGACTTTATAGATGGCATACAATTCAGCCAGTGTTCAAAAGATTCTTATACATTTTAGGTTTCATCAACTCCGTCTAGAATTAACAAGCACCTGCTTTTCTAGCTATTTGAGAATAGTTTCTGAAACTGAAGCAAAGACCCTTAGCATGTCTTCTATCTATTTGGTAAGTGTTGGCAAGTGTAGGTGTGAGGTTGTGGATTGAACTGTGATTATAGTTGTGGATCCCTGGGAACCTATGACTTCTAATTTCAGAGGCACACTAGACGGCCAAATTCCTCATATCATGTGAGCAATGTTTTACCTTCACTTACTCTTGTTGGTGAAGTAAAAGTTTAATGACAAAGAAGCCTACCTCCTGGTTTGCCATCAATGGTTCAATGTAAGCAATAAGGCTTTAAAACTTGCATAGGTATTTAATTTGCTGAGTGTGTGCTCTTGTTGGAGCTTGTTCAATTTTTGGAATTCCTATCCCTATCCATTGGTTTAAAATAGTTGTCAGTGGCAACGCTTCTTAAATTGTGCCTGGGTTAGTTCAAATAAATCTTTTTCAATTTTCAAAAATTATACATGTGCATCTGCTTCTAGGTGGTTGGAGGCAATATTTATCTTTTCAACCTTGTGGATCCTTTGATGTTTAAATAAGTGGTCACACCTTGATGTCCTGGTTCTTTTACTCCATAATTAAAGTCACACCTTCGGGTTTAGAATTGTGCACCTTCCCTTGCAATGTCCATAAGGGGAGAGATCCCTAGGATAAGTTTTCCAGACCTGGGGTTGTTCACTCCATCTTAGTTTACCATTGTCCTTCCAGGACTTTTGATCCTTTGGTGTCATATAGATTGTTCAAAATGGTCAATTGATACTTCAGACGTGCCAAGCATGCAGAATTCAAGCAGCAACCTTTATTCATCTTTAGTTGGACAATTTTTGTCGATGTTCCCTCCTTCGATTGACTAAGGTTACAAACCATTTCTGTAATCTCTCAAGACTATCATGTCTCCGCATCTACCACCTTGTCGATGCTCCGTACTCTAGAGTGCGATATTAAGTTCAGAGATAGTTGACATACCATAGTTGACTAGACAATAATGTGGGAGTAGCAGGAGCAGGGTGGACCCATAACCCACAGAAGCATCTTTTTCGGTTAAGGATTTGATCATGACACTATGATGGACTAGTGTATGAGTATGTTGCTTGGTTGTTATCCTTGGATGAGGATCCCTGAGTTGAGTAGTAAATTTGGGGACCAAATTTTTTATTAGTGGGGGAGAATGTAAAATACCGAACAAAATAATAATTAAATAAAAAGGTTATTTGACAAATAATCTTATGGGATTTTTCAAGAATTTTTAGAAATTTTTTTAGGATTTAATCGGAGCTTGTATGACGTATTTAGAGGGGATCTGTTAATTGGGCTGCGAGAAAGTCTTGTTGGAATACCTAAAAGTAGGAATTGATTAAGGAATTAACTTAGCTTTAATTAAACTAACCCTAAGTTATAAAAGGAAACCTAAGTTTTCCAATTGATTAATCGATTCCGATTATTAATCCCTATTCTTCCTCCTTGTCGCCGAACTCCTCCTTCCCTCTCTTCCTCGCACGCGCGCACCCCAACAGTCGCCGGCTCTCCTCCTCTCCCTCTCGTGATCCTACTGTTCCACCCATCGCCGCCGTGCGCGATCATCAGCCGCGACCGCTCCTTCGCGCCGATCGCCTGCAGTCGCGGGTCATCGCCAGAGAAGAAGACGTCGTTCCCTCCTTCGTCGTCCCCTTCTCCCCAGCCATCGGCCTCTCTTCTATCCCGCAAGCAACAGCCGGCAATCTTCCTCACGCAAGCACCACAGCTGCGGCCCTTCTCCTCGCTCGAGCACCACCAGCAGCCGTCGACCTCCTCTCTTCGCGTTGTGCCCTAATTGATCTGGCAGGTATTCTCCCCTCTGTCTATATGAGATCTGTGAGGTATGGGTTAGGTATTTAGGTGAGTCTCGCAGTTTTCTACTACTGATTTGAGGCATTTGTAATCGAGTTTGGTGTTGCCCTATTTCCCCCGTTTGGTTCGAGTTCTGGACAAGATTCTTGTGAATTCGTTTGGGATTGGAGAGATGATGTTTGCTTTTCTATTGCCTTCGGGATTATAGTATGATATTGGTAGACTAAAATCGAGGGAAGATGTTGTTGCTCCTCTTCATGGCTTCCTGAATTTCGGTACATGTTCTGGGTAGATTAAGCTTTAAATGGTTGGTGATTTTGTTCCTTTGGTAGCTTCCAAATTCTCGATAGATTATGTGGTGGATTTATCTTGATGATTGGTGTTTTATTTCTCCCTAATCCTTCCATGAATTTTCAGCATATTAGTTGATAGGTTTGGCTTCAATGGATAAATTGTGATGATTGTAGTTCTTGTCCTGTAGAGTTTTTTGAATTCTTTGCACAGTTCTAGTGGAATGGATTTGATCAATACCTGTCTAGATTCTTTCTTTTGTTTTCGGAAGTTAGGGACATTGCTAGAGGATTAGCTTATTAAGAGTTTGGGTTATTTTCTGATAGTATTGTCGAAAATTAGTTGTGTGATCATTCTTGGATCAGGGTTGAAGGGTAGATGAATTTGGTGCTACATGTTAGTTTTTTTTATTCACCAATAGTTCCCCGTAGGACAAGTTAGAACGGTTGGGTTTGGGTTTAGCTAGTTGTGGTTTATGCAATTAGTTAAACTGTACATTATGTGATTTACAGGACTGTAATTCGAGACGAGCACTTCGATGTGGAGATTGTTTAGCTCAGTCTACATTTAAGGCGGGTACTTCTTGCTTTGTTTTCTTTTAGTACTTTGACCTTAGTGCATGAATTATTTTAGATAAGGACTATTTACCTTGACTCCACTCTTACTTTCCTGTGCTTAATACTTCCACGCAATCTTTGAGAAATTCGTTCCATATCTATACAGTCTCTTGTTGTTGTCCATGATCAGTAGCAGATACTAGATACCATGTTTGTATGCTTTGATTGTTACTTATTTATGTATGGTATTGAGCATGCTGGCTTCATGTAGCATACCTCTTTCTGCTTATATATATATGATGACTGTTGCATTGTTCGCATCCTGTCATGGTATACATGTCAACGACCAATTCTCCCTTGCGGTCGAGAAAGTCGTTAAAAAGGGGTCGCATCCTCGGCCACTCGAGAGAGTGGTAGCTAGAGTCGATGCCGCTTGTCCTGTCATGTCGTACTCGGCCATTCGTGTGAGTGGTAGATGGAGTATGAGCAGCAGGGACCCCGTCGCAGATGTAGCTAGTTAGCTGCTATGCAACTGTCCCCTCGGCCACTCGTGTGAGTGGTAGCTGGAGTGGTGTACAGTCTGTCACTGACCCGACCTCTCGATCATAGAGGGGTCATGGTGCAGAGACGTGGGCAGGAGTGATCATCCGTGCATACGCTGTTGTTATTATATTTGCTTTGGCTGCTGCTGACTATATATGCTGTTATTCCTTACTTACTGATATTGTTCACATATGCTGATATGCTTACTTGTGTTGAGACATATTCTCATTGTAGATGTTTAGTCATTGAAATTTTGTATATACCTTGCATATTACCTCTGTAGTATGAGCAGTACTGTAGCAGATTAGTACCAGTTCCGACCTACTATACCTAGCCTAGGATATGGTTTCAGGTATGAGCATTTATTTTGGTTCTATTGTAGTATCTGCTATTCCTCTTATGAGATTGTATTCCTTCTGTCATTCTCTATTAGTTTATTATGTTCATGCACTATCTCTTTCCTTACCCGCTGAGTTCCAATACTCACCACCCCACAAAATGATTTTCTTTCGCCAGGTAACAGATAGATGAGTCATGAATGCTTGGAGAGATGTTGACTGCCAGTCCTGGGTCCTACGTCACACTCGAGGATAGTTTTCGTTTTGGTTTTGTTATCGTTTGGGGTGGTATGTTGATTTTGTGTATTTTGTTTTCAATAAGTCGCTATGAATTTTGGGTCAAGTCTGTGATGGCAGGTATTTTTGTTAGTATCGTTGTTGGTTTTACGTTCGTATCGTTTTATGTCTTCCGCTGCTGTGTGCTTATTCATTTATGTCCAGCCGGGTAAGCTGTGTATATTAACTGCGTGGTTATGTTATTTCTATTTTGCATATATATTCAGCCGAGTGTGGCTGAGGTATATTTTGTATGTAGTAATGCTTTCAGATTGTCACCCATACAGGGGAGATGTTGCCGAAATTTCTTCGGATAGGGACTCCTCTGGGGCGTGACAACCCCAGCGCCCGATGCCACCTCCAGCCGCCGACTACGCCTCCTACCACCACCACAGTCGTCCCTAGAGGGCGCCACCGTCGTCACCCTCCAAGCAGTCGTTGTCTGAGGCCTCAGGTATCGTACTATGCCTATATTCCGATCTGCGAGCCGAGAGTGTGTTCGACCTTCGTGCCGCTATTGTACCCTGACCCGCGAGCCGAGGGAGTGTTCGACCTTCGTGCCACTGTTGTATGTCGGCTTGCAAGCCGAGGCTGTAGTCAGACCGTGCGTTGCCTTGCGGATCCATATCGCGCCCGGCTTCGAGCCACCGAAGCCAGCTACTCGCCTGGTGGACATTTATCTACTATTCAGGGTCACGACAACTCGATTAACTCACCCACCTATCTGAGGGCGCCCCCCGAGGCCAGGGTATGTCATCGCCTCGAGCACCGGGGTACCAGAGACCGGGGCAACCCGGTCACTGGATACAGGCACTGTTGACCAGAAGACTTCGGACGACTTGGTCAACGCAGGAGATAGCTCATCAGCCGGGTCATGGGGATGCAGTCAACCTTCCAGACACGTCATTTCGGCAGGTCCGTCTTCTCAGCTTACCGACAGGATCAATTTGGTGTCGTCTATGGGAACGCATCTGATCTGGAACGTGAAGATGGACGATGTCGGAAAATTCTACCATCCTCATGACCTTAGTCAGTTTTTGCATTATTTTTCTCTTTCAGTTATATGATTTGCCCTTGTTCCTCGGTCAAGGACTTCCGTGCCAGTGTCGATCGGTCGGGCGTATATTATCCGAACCACAAGCTCGATGTCGAAGACCCCGTGCCAATCGGCCTGGCGTATATTATCCGAGCCACCGGCTCGATGTCAAAGACCCCGTATCGATCGACCGGGCATATATTCTCCGAGCCACCAACTCGATGTCGAAGACCCCGTGCCGATCGTCCGGGCGTATATTATCCGAACCACGGGCTCGATGTCGAAGACCCCGTGCCGATCGGTCGGGCGCATATTATCCGAGCCACCGGCTCGATGTTGATGATCCTGCACCGATCGGCCGAACGTATATTATCTGAGCCATCGGCTCGATGTCAAAGATCCTGTACCGATCGACCGGGCGTATATTATCCGAGCCACCGGCTCGATGTCGAAGACCCCGTGCCGATCAGCCGGCCGTATATTATCCGAGCCACCGGCTCGATGTCGAAGACCCCGTGCTGATCGACCTGGCGTATATTATCTGAGCTGCAAGCTCATTGTTGAAGATCGTCGAGCGGCGACGTTAAACTCTAGAGTCGAACCGACGACTATAAACCCCTCGGCCTGAAGACCGTCGAGCGGTGACGTTAAACTCTAGAATCGAACTGGCGACTATAAACCCCCCGGCCTGAATACCGTCGAGTGACGACGTTAAACTCTAGAGTCGAACCGGCGACTATAAACCCCCCGGCCTGAAGACCGTTGAGCAACGACGTTAAACTCTAGAGTCGAACCGAAGACTATAAACCCCCCGGCCTGAAATCCGTCGGATATTTTATCTCTCCAGTTCAGGGTCGAGCGATCTTCACTAGTCTCGGACCAGCTTCAGATATTTTATCTCCCCCGCTCGGGGTCGAGTGTGCGTCACTGGTCTCGGACCAGCTTCAGATCTCCTATCTCACCCGTTCAGGGTCGAACATCTTTAATGATCACGGACGAGAGTAGGTACACTGGTTTCGGACTAGGAATCTCACGAGCTCTATGCCTGCTCGGTTCACGACTTTCGCTTCCATGCACCTTCGATTCACGGGCTATGCTCCAGTTTAGTCCACGTATGATGTGCCCGTTCGGCTCATGACTTCTGTCTCTGCGCATTCGATTTCATAGGCTATGCTCCCGCTCGGTTCTCGGGCTCCACTCCTACCCAGCGCTCCTTCGTCTCCCACTCGATATTTGTCCAGGCACGCACTTGGCGTTCGTCCGATAGTTTGCTTGGCAACAGCTCCACTATGACTTTCGTCGCTCGGTTGCGCGCTTGGCATTGTCTGCTCGGCGTCTACTCACTCGATTAACATCCTTCTGATCGCCCGATCGGTCTCTTCGCGGTCGCGTGGTTGGCATCGCTCATTCTCTCTGCATCCTCCCACTTAGCGTTACTCGATTATTGGGCCAGCATTTTACGATCACCCGATTGGTCATTCTTCGAGCCGCTCGGTCAGCACTCGCGTAGCCATCCGACCGGTATTGCTCGGCCATTCGTTCGGCCGCACGCTCGATACTACTTTGAGTCACTTGCTCGACATCGCCACAGCTACCCATTCGACGTAATAAGACGAGCCCGGTGATCTGATTTCGCGTTCAGTAGACTGTCCAGTCAGTCGGATTCGCGCCTCCTTCGACTAAACTTGAAGGGGAGGCTTGTGATCCGGATGTAGTTTAGGGTATGAGGGGAATTAAAGAGAGGGAAGGGGCATTTTCATCATTTTTGAGGATAAGGCTTTAGGGTTTTTTGTGCTTATAAACATTGTTCACGGAAAGAGAAAGGGGGCTAGGTTCGTTGGGAGCAGCCGCCGCCAACCTGAGCAGGGACGGGTGCAGCTTCTCCCCCTCTCGCTCCTCACCGACGCCGATCACCACTCTTTTCCTCTCCTCCTCGCGACGCTGACCGCAACCCTCCTTCTTTCTCCTCACGACATCGCCCGACAGACCTGGTGGACGGCGACGAGGGGCACCAGCCCCGTTATCACCAACACGCGTCGTTGCCGCCAGTGCGTACCACCGCCCCTGATGGGCACTGCTTCTGCCTCTGGCGACTACAGCTGCCACTTCCTGCGGCCACCATCAGCACGCGCCGCTGCCGCCAATGCGCGCCGCCATCCCCTATAGGCACCGCCTCAGCCTCTTGAGGCCATCGCCACCACCATCGCAGCCGACTCCAAGAGCTGTCATTGTCGCCGCCTTCGTCGACCCCAGTGCCCGATGCCACCTCCAACCGCCGACTACGCCTCCTACGACCACCACAGTCGTCCCCAGCGGGCGCCACCGTCGTCACCCTCCAAGCAGCCGCCGTCCGAGGGCTCAGGTATCGTACTATGTCTATATTCCGACCTGCGAGCCAAGAGTGTGTTTGGCCTTCGTGCCGCTATTGTACCCCGACCCGCGAGCCGAGGGAGTGTTCGACCTTCATACCACTGTTGTATGTTGGCTTGCAAGCCGAGGCTGTAGTAGGACCGTGCGTCGCCTTATGGATCCATATCGCGCCCGGCTTCGAGCCACCGAAGCCAGCTACTCGCTTGATGGACATTTATCTATAATTCAGAGTCACGACGACTCGATCAGCTCACCCACCTATCCGAGGGCGCCACCCCCCCCCCCCCCCCCCTCCTGGGGCCAGGGTACGTCATCACCTTCATATTATATTTATTTCACTGTTCCACTATTATTTTGTTGCTCATATATTTGTGGGATCGCCTCGAGCACCGGGGCACCAGAGACCAGGGCAACCCGGTCACTGGATACAGGTACTGTTGACCAGAAGACTTCGGACGACTTGGTCAACACAGGAGACAGCTCATCAGCCGGGTCATGGGGATGCAGTCAACCTTCCAGACACGTCATTCCGGCAGATCCGTCTTCTGAGCTTCCCGACAGGATTAATTCTCAATCAAGAATTTCCTTCTTGAGATGTGGGCAATGCTCATTTTATTTTGGGTATTGAACTTATCCCATACGATGAAGGTTGTCTCCTCTCTCAGAGTAAATACATCACTAGGCTTCTTCAAAATGCAAAAATGGATGAAGCACGTCCGGTCTCTACACCAATTGCTATTGCTAACTTCTCTGCACCATCTCCTGTTATGTTTGGTCCCCAGATTTATCGACATATTATTGGAACTTTACAATAAGTCACTATCACACGACCTGATATTACCTTTGGGTAAATTGTGCTTGTTAGTTTATACATGCTTCCACTGAACAAAACTAGGAATGTGTGAAAAGAATACTTTGATATTTCAAAGGTACTATTCTACATCATCATCTTTTATATCGTCAATCATCTCGAGATTTACATGCATTTAGTGATACAAATTGGACAAGTTTTTTTTGAAGATAGACGATCCATTAGTGGATATGCAATATTTCTCGGACGAAATCTTATTTCATGGAATTCAAAAAAGCAACCTAAGCTACGGTATCTTGTTCAAAGACTGAGACTATATAAAGCTATAGCAAATACAACATCTAAACTTATTTGACTTCAATCATTTCTCTCTGAACTTCATCTTCCATTAAATATTCCACCAAAAATTTAGTGTGATAATATTGGAACAACATATCTCATAGTAAATCCAATATTTCATGCTCACACAAAACATATGAAAATTTATTTTCATTTTATTCGAGACTGTGTGACGACTCAACAATTATCAATCTTTTATATTTTTACAGATTATTAAATTATTGATATTTTTACTAAATCATTATCTAAACAACGTTTCAAAAGACTAACAAGGAAATTTAATGTTAGAAACCTCCCATTGAATTTGCCAGAGGGGGGAGTAAAAAGGAAATTATTAGCCACCTGCACTAATGACTAATAATCATCCGAAATTTACTTCTTCCTTATTGACATAAGGACAGATTAACGGGGATGCTAAACGAGCAAATTACCTTTCTCCACAAGCATAATTCTCAACCTTGTATGTTTATATATTTTAATTATCTTTGACATCAGCTAAATTTTCCATCCTCACACCAACAAATTATTTTTCTATGAATCTCACATCAACACTAGAAACAATTTTCACATACCTACATGAAGAACACTCCAGTCTAATTCTGAAGCACCCATTATTTGATTCTCAACATATATATATTTTCCTCTAATAGGACATTGAACACCTGCACTTTTAAAACTACTCCATTCTACAACAAAGAAAAAACAGAAAATAGATAACTTTCTCAACGGATGTGAATGCATTGAGTGGTAAACCTGCACCGTAAGAAATTGGCAATTCCAAAGTCCAAATTAATGCTTCCATTTCTTGTTAATCATCAGATGCGATTTCCTTTAATTGACACACCCACAACAATAAATATTTGATTTCAGTTGTTTTTCCCTGATCAAACCAGAAAAAAAGGACATGACCTGCGGCAGCCGAATCCTGCTGTTCGCCGTTGCTCTTCTTTGTGCTCTGCTCGCAGCAGATTCAGCAGTCGTGGAGCGCACTTTCCATGTAAGTAAACAATCTACCTTCGATTTCTTTCATCGCTCTGTAAATCTGTGGCTTCGAACAGGTCAGAAACTTGACCGTCAGCCGGCTGTGCGAGAGGAGGGTCATTACCGCAGTGAACGGGAAGCTGCCCGGCCCGACAATCCGGGTCAGGGAAGGCGACACGCTGCTCGTGCACGTCGTCAACCTCTCGCCCTACGACATAACCATCCACTGGTGCGATCCAGCGAAGAAGACGACGCTTTTGTTTTTATTTATGGTTTATTATTTAGTTACATGGTGCATGCGCAGGCACGGAGTATTCCAGAAGCAGAGCGGGTGGGCGGACGGACCGAACATGATCACGCAGTGCCCGATACGACCCGGCGGCAGCTACACCTACAGGTTCAACGTGAGCGGGCAGGAAGGCACGCTGTGGTGGCACGCCCACACCTCTTTCCTCCGCGCCACCGTCCACGGCGCCCTCATCATCCGCCCCAGAAACCACTCCTTCCCCTTCCGCCAGCCGCACCGGCAAGTCCCCATACTGCTCGGTACGTAAACACCCCGAAAAGCTCTTCTTCTAGTTCTTGTCCTTGTCCTAATTTGGTAGGATGGTCGTAGGCGAGTGGTGGAACGCCGACGTGGGAGACTTGGAAAAGCAGGCCTTCTTGACCGGCGGCGGCATCGTCAACATTTCCAATGCCTTCACTATCAATGGCAAGCCCGGCCACTTGTACACCCGCTGCAAGAATCGTAAGCACGGATTGATATTAATCACTTCCTCCGAATTCTTTAGATTGAGGGATGGTGATTGATCCTTGTTTTTTCCGTTTGTTCTTCAATAGATACGTACAAACTTGAGGTGGTTGCCGGAAAGACCTACCTACTTCGCATCATCAACTCCGCAGTCAACAGTGAGCTCTTCTTCAAGATCGCCGGCCACGCCTTCACCGTGGTCGCCGTCGACGCCAGCTATACCAAGCCCTACGACACCGACGTGGTGGTGATCGCGCCTGGCCAAACGGTCGACGCGTTGATGGTCACGGACGCTCCCTTTGCTCGCTACTACATGGCCTCTCAGCCCTACTTCAGCTCTCTCAACGGCCCTCCCAGCTTCGACAGCACCACGGCCACGGCCATCGTGCGCTACGCCGACGCCGACGACGTGCCTCCGCAGATGCCACGTATGCCGGCGTTCAACGACACCCCCACCGCCCACCGGTTCTACACCAACTTAACCGGCCTTCGGAGGCCAGGGGAACCCGCCGTCCCCCTGGAGGCGGAGGAGCACATGTTCGTGACCGTCGGTCTGGGGGTGCTGGCCTGCGAGCCAACACAGGTGGTGTGCAACAGGAGCCGAGGCACGCTTGGCGCCAGCATGAACAACGTCTCTTTCCGGTTCCCCACCTCCATGTCGCTTCTGGAAGCGCACTTCAGTGGCTTCCACGAAGCAGAGTACCAACCAGACTTCCCCGACCACCCTCCGGCGATGTTCGACTTCACGAACAACAGCTTGAACACTGATCCCCGCCTCGCCCCGCTCCTCCGCACGCAGAGGGGAACCAAAGTGAAGAAAGTGAAGTACAACGCGACGGTGGAGATGGTGCTGCAGAACACCGCCTTTGTCGGCACAGAGAACCACCCCCTGCACCTTCACGGCTTCAACTTCTTCGTGCTCGCGCAAGGCTTCGGAAATTACAATGCCACGACGGCGAGAAGTCGATACAACTTGGTGGATCCGCAAGTGAGGAATACAATCGGTGTACCTGCCGGCGGATGGGCTGTCATTCGATTTGTGGCCAACAATCCAGGTAAATTCAACTAACGTAACTACGTATATCTTCATGATTTATAATCCATATCGATTAAGCTTTAATTTCCTGTGTTTGTAGGAGTGTGGATTATGCACTGCCATTTGGAGCAACACGTGCCATTAGGTTTAGCAACAGTTTTTGTAGTAGAAGATGGAACCACGCCGGACTCAATTCTTCCTCCACCTCCTCCCGACTTCCCTGCGTGTTAAAAGGAGTTAAAGCTAGGAGAACTAATATAATGGTACATAGATTAAATTTTTATGGTACATTATTACAATAATAAAATTTCATATATGAGATTTAAAGATCTGTTCAATACTTATTGTATAAAATTACTTAACCGAACGTATTCAGATATTATTCAATAGTCATAGGTTATTCATATATAACTACATCTGAATTGGTTATTAGTTGAAGGAAGAGTAATTTAGAATTGTTGTTGATTGAGAGATTATTATGTTCTCTCTCTATACACAATAAACATTCTTGATCCATAATAAGCTCACTTTTATCATTGTTGTAACTAATTAAATCTTTGTTTGTATCATGTTGCTACTTTTATCATTGTTTTGTTATGTTGTAAACTCTACACCAAAATTTAAGAGTATAGTTATGCCTGGTATTAGGCATTTAATGACACCCTTAGACACCTTTAATTGACATTTCAAACTAATTAATTAATCTTTGTTTATGTTTTTGTTGTGTATTCATTCTACTGTTTTGTTTGGTAGCTTTCCCTTTCACATGCATAGTTTAGATGGTTCAGTCCTCCCTTGTCTACAAAAGCCATCCTGCATGAGAATCACTATAATTCTTCTGGCTGCCTCTCCATCCACACACTTTATCATCAACATGGTAGTCCACTTTTTTCTTTCTTAGATAATATATAGCGAATGCCTTCAAACCCTCATTTTTTTTACTTTACTAACTGAACTAGCTGATTTTTTCATATACACTTTTGTGTACACCATCTCTTGCATTCCCACAATTATGTAAAGTAGGAATCGATTTATTTTTTAAAATTTGAATTGTAGTCAAATTTTGTAATTACTTTATTTTAGATGTTGAAAGTTTGGTATTTTTAATTTGGTTTGGTATATCTTTTAATTTGGGAAGAGTGCTTTTAGTTTGGAATATGTGTTCATCAATAGCCATTTAATTTGCTTGGGCGTTCATCTTTATTGCACATACCACCAAAATTTAACTGAAATTATGGTTACACTTACTAAACTAATAAGAACATGACCTTAACATAGAGTTGAATGGTAGGATAAAATTTATGTAGCGGCTATAAGATTGTTGAGACATGATTATGCTGCTCTCTTATGTGTTTGATTCGAGTTTAAAAGGTAATGATGGATCTCTGTTTTACATTGTTCTGTATGTTCTTTCTTTTAATAGCTTGAAAGATGCAAACAAGATCATGGTTGATGGTGTTGGAGCACTCGTTTGAGGCTGGAATACCAAGATGGAGGGATATTACACTGCCCAAACCTTTCTTGAACACTGCCACCTTCTAGAATCAGTTAACTTTGAAGATTCTGTTTGTTGGCTCTGTACTTAGTCACGGTTCTTCGTATAATTTTAACAGCCTAAGTCTGTAAAATTCTTGTAGCTCGATCGATTTCCGCTTACATTCCCCTACATTAGAGGTATGTAATACTGCCTTTTCAGAGTCACCTGATTAAAGAAACCAATGTGCCACTGAACTGATTCATTGAGGTCCCTTTTCTTCTTTGGCTCAATTTGTTTGGCATTTCTTTCAATTGCGATCGAGTTGGAAGGGCATACAGGCATGCCTATAGACCACCATTGTGCAGGTAGCAAAGACATCACTCATCAAATTGTTGGAGCAAGAGATGTCTGAATTCAGTCGAATATGGATCAGAACTTTACCATAGAACTGTGAACTTCTACTTACCTCCCATTTGAACTTATCGTCATCTCTTTGATTCTTTATTTAGAGAATTAATGTCAACAAAATTTGCGAAGATTTTTATTATTATTATTTTTTAATAATTTTCATTTTTGATGGTTTTTGAGTTTTTTTTTTATGTTTAGGGTATTTTGGTAATTTTTGTCTTTTTGGATTTTGAGTTTATGAAAACATATGTTTAATTGATGTTAAGGATGATCTTTGTTATTGAATAAAACTTTTTCTTTGGGTATAATCTCAAAATGACAGTTTCTCTTTATTTGTTGATTTCTCTTGTCTTGCTTTTCTTCACAATTTCTCTCTAACTTCAGTCACAGAATAATCACTATTTTGTCCGACGTCACTTGGTATTAGTACTTCAACATCTGCTTCTGAGAAAAACCATCAGTTTCAATGGTGGATCATCGCGATTGTAGTCGTAAAGAACAGGTTCTAAATGAGGAAGTCCAATATCATGATTATAGCGTGTGGATTAAGGAGTTACAGAGGCAAGTCATAGAATTAACTTAACGTCTAGCAGCACAAAATTTTAAAGGTCGTAAGTTCCCTTATTTTAATTCTACATTCACTTTTGAAACCTCCTATCACAATCGTGAAGGTCATGGTCGAGAGAAGCGGTATAGATATATCTGATTTTCAGTTGATCTTTCCAATTTTTTTGATATGTTACTAATCTTGTCCGAGTGCTGAGTCGATAGACGCTGGGGATGTGGCGCTCCTGTTGACTGGTCGAAAACTCTAAAGACGTAGATCCTTTGCCGCCGTGAATCTGCAAACACAATGCCGAGCCGGGGAGGGGTTCCCCGGCGACGGTCCTCCGACGCTCAAGTCAAACCTCCGGCAGAAAGAAATAGAGTGAAGAAGAAAAGAGAACTGTAGCTACAGTGAATAAGTGAGCATACCTCCGTCAAAGTCTGGGGGTCCTTATATAGGGCTCCCCAAAGGCGCGTACACGCTCCTCAAAGCATACCTAGAATGGATGTGTCAGAAAAGCGTGCAGGACGCCATACTTTAATAGCATGAGCATATCTCTGACGCGACAGTGAAAATTTCCCCCCTACGATTCTCTGTCTCACCATGCCGCCGACCATGCCTTTTGTTGGTGGCACTGGTTCATAGGAAGATATCGCCAACTGCTCCATTTGTCCTTTACCGAGCCGAGCGTAGGAATCGCTCGGCTAGAACCTTTCCCTGGCCGAGAGAAGGGACCGCTCGGCTAACGCCCTCCCGGTAGGTCGAACCGACTCGAATGTCCGCTCAGCCGCTGATTTGATGTCCGACTCCACCCTATCGAGCGAGAGAGCCTTAGCTGCCGAGTTGATGCTATGTTACTGGTTAGCCGAGCAGGATGTCCGCTCGACCTTCATCTCTTCTCGCTTTGCCTTATGAGCGTCGGAAACTCGGTGCCAAGCCGAGCTGTCGAGATGTCGGGTCGGCCATTCTTCATGCCGCTCGGGAAGGTATCTCGCCCGATCGACCGCCTACCCTGGGTGTTGACCACTTTGACTTCCTATCGTGCGGGCCCCGTCTTACACCGGATCACGTGCCTCCCTCTCAAGTCTAGTCAAAGAAGGTTGTAAGCCCGACTGACTAGACAAGTAGCCTGGTGAACGGTTGCCCGATCGGCTAATAGATGAGTCGGATCCTGCTCGGTCTCTGTGGGACTGATCTTTCTCCCCCGGTCGGTGCTTCGTGCCTTTATACTTAGTATTTTGGATACTTTTCCTTGTTGGTGCAATCATGCCATGGAAGTTTTAATGTGTTGATAATTATTTAAGTTTAGGTTAATACGTTGGAACTAACATGCATTGTGAGTTTGCAGGAGGAGTTTCTTGCAGGTCGGAAGACCAGATGCAAGAAGTCCAAGAAGGTCGAGGACTGGATTCTTGGTAAAAAGGTTTCTTGCAGGTTAGAAGACCAGATGCAAGAGAAGTCCGAGAAGGTCGGGACCGGATTCTTAGCAAAAGAAGCTCCTGCAGGTCACAAGATTATATGTGTGTTAGGCTCACTATCAGAGATCGATTAGTGAATCGATTCAGACATGGCTGTGAGGCAGAATGCCTTTGAATCGATCAGCCGATCGATTGAAGGTAAGTCAATCGATCGGCCGATCGATCGAAAAGGATCTGCGCGAAGCACAGAACCCTTCTGAATTGATCAGCCGATCAATTCAAGGTATTGAATTGATCGGCCGATCGATCCGTGAACATTCTGTGCGAAGCACAGAATCATCCTGAATCGATCAACCGATCGATTCAAGGTATTGAATCGATCGGCCGATCGATCCGTGAACATTCTGTGCGAAGCACAGAATCATCCTGAATCGATCAACCGATCGATTCAAGGTATTGAATCGAAATGCCAATCGATTCACAAAGCTGCGATTTCATGAGCAAGTGGCTGAATCGATTCAAACTCTGCCCCAATCGATCCAAGTCAAATAAAAAAATCTGCACCGTTGATCTTGACGCGATGACTTCCAACGGATACTTGTGAATCGATTAGGACATAATCTCAATCGATTCACGACGACGGCAGCGTGAGAAACGGCTAGTTTGCTTGATGTTTAAAACGCTGGAAGAAAGAGGAATAAGCACTGATTAACGAAAAATACTGTTCTATTGCTCTAGTGTGAAGAATCCTTGAAGTGCTCAAGATCTCTCAAGCGTTGGAAGTTAAAGCTCTCAATCTCTCCAAGCTTTCAAATCTCACGCCACAAGGAAGAAGCTATTTCAAGTTTGTAAATCTTTTCTCTTCCTCATTGTAGTGAGTGTGAGCTATTTCCTTTTGAAGAGGGTGTAAGTGTTGTAAGATTTCTCCACCTTCGGTGTGATTCTGAGAAGGAGGGTTTTTGAATAGTGGAAGTGTGGTGAGTGGCGTGGATCCTTGGACTAGTCACCTCCTTGAGGAGGTGGATACCAAGTAAATACTGGAGTTAGCATTGGCTTCAAGTTTCCGCTGTGCAAAATCAAAGATCAAGAAAACGAAGTGAGCCATTCACCCCCCCCCCCCCCTCTAGCTCAACCGATCCTAACAAGTGGTATCAGAGCATTGGTTTGCTTTTGAGGATTCATTGTCAAGAAAGCACAAGTTAAAGAGCTACAAGATGTCAATGAAGGAGGGGCATAGTACTTCACGACCACCATTCTATGAAGGCAGCAATTTTGCTTATTGGAAGAGTCGCATGGAACACTATCTCATGACCAAAATTGATATGTGGTTCTCAATCACGGAGGGATTCATGGCGCCAACTGAAAATGGAAAAATGCTTGAGTCATCAAGGTTGACTGTTGAACAAAAAATGAAGGCTCAAGCAAATGCAAAGGCGATTGTGACTCTTCAATGTGGATTAAGCTCGGAACAACTCAACAAAGTTGGGCCTTTTAAGAGTGTCAAGGATTTGTGGGATAAGCTTATTGAACTAAATGAAGGCACCAAGGATTCAAGAATTGCAAAGAGAGATTTGTTGATAAATCAACTTCAAAAATTCACCATGAAGGATGGAGAAACGGTAAGCTCACTACATGGGAGATTCAAGGAACTCCTAAATGGTCTTCATTTAGTTGGAGAGAGTGTGGAGAACCGAGATCTCATAAGGTATGCTTTAAAATCTTTCCCAAGAAACTCTTTATGGTCATCCATGGTGGATGCTTATAAGGTTTCAAGGGATTTGTCAATAGTGAAATTGGATGAATTATTTTGTGAACTTGAATTGCATGAGCAAGCTAACACAAGCCATAAGGAGAAAGGTATAGCCTTGGTTGCAAGTAAAAAGAGCAAAAAGAAGCACAAGGAAAAGAAAAAGGAGAAGAAGGAGCCATCTTCAGAATCCGAACAAGATAGTGATAGTGATAGTGATGAAGAGCTATCATCAAGTGAAATGGCAAACTTCGTTCGAAGAATGATGAGACATTCAAGGAAGTTTGACAAGAAGAATGTTAAGAAAATCTTCAATGATGAGAAGAGAAAAGGTAAATCTCTTGTGGATTCTAAGAATAAGACTGATGTAATTTGCTATGAATGCAAGAAAAAGGGGCACTACAAAACGGAGTGTCCAAAGTTGAAGAAGCAAGAGGAAAAGATCAAGAAAAAGAAGAAGGCGTTGAAAGCCACATGGGATGACTCATCATCAAGCTCATCGGAAGAAGATGAAAGGAAGAGCTCAAAGCACATGGCTCTCATGGCCTTAAGCCATATAGAAGATAGTGAAGATAAAGATAGTCATGGAGAAGATGTGGAATCTTCAAGTGAGTCATCATCTAGTGATGATGAGGTAATTTCTCCCAAACTTGATAAGATGTATGCCACCATTGCATGCTTAACCAATGCACTAGCTAAATCAAAAGGGAAGGTTAAAAGATTGCAAAATGAATTGAAATCACTCAAAAATGAAATTGTGTCATGTGAAAGTTGCATGCTTCATGAAAATGACAAAAATGATGTTGATGATCTTGAAAAAGAAAATGTATCATTGAAATCACAAGGTGATGATCTTAGATGTGCTCTAGAAAAATTTACTTCAAGCTCAAAATACTTAGACATGATTCTAGGAGCTCAAAGAGGCGTGTACAACAAAGCGGGACTAGGTTTTAAATCACAAGATAAGGAAGTTAAATTCATGTCTCTAATTAGTAGAAACCATGCTTCAAGAGTTAAGGTTGTTCAAGCTTGGGTACCCAAGCAATTTGTTATTGATGCTACCGGACCCAAAGTATGAGTACCAAAACATTTGGTTCATCGTGTTTAAACAGGCATGCGCGAAGGGGGAGCATCCAACAACATGGTTCGTAGATAGTGGATGCTCTAAGCATATGACGGGGGACTCATCAAAATTTTCATCATTTAGACACAAAAGTAAAGGTACCGTTTCTTTTGGTAATAGTGGTGAGTTAAAAGTTATAGGAATATGAGATATTAGAATTTCCAAAATATTTGTAATAAAAAATGTGTTACTAGTAAAAGGCATGACTTTTAATCTTTTGAGTGTTAGTCAACTATGTGACTCGGGGTATAGAGTTGAGTTCAACTCAACTCAATGCCTAGTCAAGCATAGTGAACTAAACACCAATGTTCTCATAGGTCATAGAAAAGAAAATATTTATCAAGTTGAACTATTTGGTGCTACTAATGTGTTTGCTAAGTGTCTCATGTCTAAAGAGGAAGAGACTTGGCTTTGGCACCGGAGACTTGCTCACACCAACATGAGGAATATCAAAAATCTTTCAAAGAAAGAGTTGGTGCTGTTGGAGTGTATACTGAAAGCCTAAGCTTTGTAAACATTCATTATGAATAAAGAATCACATTTGGTCAAATTGTCTACATTTAGTTGTAGTTGTTCAATTAATTTATACTGTAGATAACATAGTATGTGTTGCACATGCAGAAGATGATGTTATCAGTACCTTATAAATTATAAACAGTAGCTCACGACCAAAATGGAAAGGAACAAACCATTAGAAGGTCGTAGTGTAATTAGGTATCAGTTTATCTTGACTGTATAATTACACTAGTACACTTAGAGTGTATTGAGTAGGACCATTTGAGGTCGTTTCTTTTATACTGATTTTATAAAGAAACAAAGACCTCGGTTATTATGGAAGTGTGTGCTCTTAATCATGATATAATAACAAGCACATATATTTGATATTTATTTCTTTAATTTATCAATGGGTGAGATTTAGTTCGATGAATCAATAAGCCCGATAAGTTGGGAAATGGTATCACTTATAGTGTGTGTTGTTGATTATAGAAGGAAACTGTGTCCTAGAGATACTAGGTTGATAATGTCCCCAAGAGGAGCTCATAATGATTGTCATGTTAAACCCTGCAGGTGGACTTAGTCCGACATGACGATAAGGTTAAGTGGTACTACTCTTGGACTAAGATATTAATTAAATGAGTTGTCAGTAACTCACTTAATTAGTGGACATTCGATATCTTAAACACAGGGAGACTAACACACTCATAATAAGAAGGAGCCCAAAAATGTAATTTGGGATTGGTGCGATAGTTCAATAATAGTTCTCTAGTGGAATGAATTATTATTGATAAAATTAAGTTGTGTGTTCGGGGCGAACACGGGATGCTTAATTTTATCGGGAGACCAAAACCAATTCCTCCTCTCGGTCCCTATCGTAGCCTCTTATTTATAGAGTACTATACCCACCTGTTAGTTAGAGCCCTAGAGCCAATCATTTGATGATTGTATGGACTCATGTATATCATATTCTTATATTAATAAAGGCAATAGTTTGGTTATTATGCTTATTTGTTTTAGTGCCAAATAAACTAAGTATAGTAACGTCCTTGAGTAGAGCGTTCTTACCTATATCAATCGATTGGTTGAATCGATAGTGAGATGATATAGGGAACACTACTCTTAATCATTCCTAGTCGAGTATTAACATTCAGGGACAATGTTAATGCAATAAGACTAGCATGTAGGTCAACTCGATGACTTGATCTTACAAGTCATGGATATGGAGATATCAAGTTGACACATGTGTATATATTGGAGAATGTATACTGAATGACCCGCCATGAGAAAGTATCATGGATCGTTATATGAGTGTCATATACTTTCTCATGTGGCTATTAGTATGACTATTAGTCCTTAGACCTGAAGTCACCATGGATCCCTACATAAAGAGTTATGTACTTTGGTTTCGTCAAACGTCACCCGTAACTGGGTGGACTATAAAGGCGATTACTGGGTATATAACGAATTATGCAGAGGGATGTGAGTGATGTAGATGGGATCTATTCCTCCCATATGACTGGAGCGACATCGCTATTCTTGATAGAGTGAGACCACTAAATGCATGGCCATGCCCAAATGAGTCAACATTAGATGTTGAGCTCATTTGATCGAGTGCGTCTACTTGGAGTTCAAGATTTAGATTGATTAGAGGATGACACGGTCTATGCCTCACATTGATCAATCTAGATGTCTAGGATAGAAGGACAATGTCACATATTGTGAGGAGTCACAATTAGTAGTCACAAGGTGATGTTGGATCTCAACATTTCTTGTAACTTGGGTAGCAATGATGTATTGCTAGATGCCGCTCATTGCTTATGTTTCTAAAAGAGTTTAGAAACATTGCCAACGTTACAAAAACCTATTGGGTCACACACAAAGAACATGTGGATGGAGATTAGGTTCATATGATGAACCAATAGGATTAGGTTCATATGATGAACCAAAGATTGGATTCGAATTAGACTTATTGAGTTAGACTCAATTAGATTCAATTGTTGAATGAGTCTAATTTACATTTGATTCATTGAGTCAATTTATATTAATGAATTGAGATTCATTAAATTAAAATTGACTTGAATCAAAGCTTGGATTTAACTCAACAAGGAAGAGATTGGGTCAAGTTTGACTTGACCAAATTGGAAGTTGAAACATCAAGTTTGACTTGATGCATTGCCACATCATGTAGGTTGACTCATCCTACATGGCATGACACATAGTTGCCACATCACCTCCACCTCATGAGGTGTGCCACCTCATTGGAGGTTACACTCTCCTGTCTTTAATGTGGCCGGCCACATTAATGAGATGAGTTATGTGGCCGGCCACACTTAATGGTGTGGAGTTTTTTCATTTGTGTGTATTGATGTGGTTTTATTGTATCATCTTCCTTCTTGCTTGCTCTCTCCATGGCTGATGGTTGCCGTGCACTTCATTGGGAGGAGAGGTGTGAGTTAAGTCCAAGACAATAAGAGAGTGTGAAGGTCACAAAGGAGAAGACTACTAGAGGAGTGGTGAGATTCTTCTTGTTTTCTCTTCTTTTCTCTTCTTTCCAATCCCATCCGAGAGCATCTAGAGAGTGCTAGCACACTTGTGGTGCTCTCTCTTCCATCCTTGAGAGTTAGAGAACCCTCCTTGTTCGTGTGGATACCGAGAGAGGAGTGTCTACATTGACACTCTCGAGATCCAACGCTTCCTTGGACGAGCGGGACTAAACGAAGGGCACGCTTCAAGGGTAAACACTTTTTCTCGTAGATCTAAGTAGTAGATCGGTTTTTGAACTCGTACAAGAAATAGTTTTTCGAATTTTGTATACGAATCTTTGCACGGATCTACGGCTTTGGGTCCTTCGGGGTTTCCGCGACGCGAAAAAGCGGTTTTCGCGGCCCGAAGACCACCATACCCACCTTCTATACCCACCAATAGGGGGCCGGCCAAGCTAGCTTGGGAACCAAGCTAGGGCCGGCCTAGGTATAAGATTGGGTGGCCGGCCCTAGCTTGAACCCAAGCTAGTGGGGGCCGGCCAAATTAAATTAAAAAAGAAATTTAATTTTAATTTTTATTATGTGGAAGATATAATTTATTAAAGAGAATTAAAATTAAAATATCTCTCTTGTAAAAGATCTACAATAGATTAAAGAAAGAGATTAGATCTCTTTCCTTATTTGTAGATTGGTGAGATATTTTATTTTCTCTTTAAAAATTATTCACATGTTGTAAAATTAAAATTATAGAAATTTCTTTTTATCAACCATGAAAAGATTTTTGAAGAGAAATTTTAATTTTAAAATTTCCGGAAACAAATTAGGAAGTTTTAATTGTTGATTGAAACTTGTCCAATTTATTCTTCATGATGTGGCCGGCCACTTGAATTTAATTGGGGAAATTTTATTTTATTTTTCTCAATTAAATCATGTCAAGGAAATTAAGGAAATTTTATTGTAATTAAATTTCCTAATTTGCCTAGGCCAAGGAATATAAAAGAAGGGGTGAGGGTGCCTTCAAGAGACACAACCTCTATTATTTCTCTCCCTCTTTTGTTCCTTGGTGTGGCCGGCCATCCTTTCCCTCTCTTCCTCTTGTGGTGGCCGAACCCCTCTCTTTCCTTGGAGCTCTTGTGGTGGTCGGATTCTACTTGGAGAAGAAGAAGAAGAAGGAGAGGAAGCGAGCATCTCTTGGAGCTTGGTTAGTGTTTTGATTTTCTTCCTTGGTGAAGCTTCTTTCTTTGTGGCCGAACCTAGCTAGGAGGAGAAGAAGGTGGTTGGTGGTTTCTCATCTCGGAAGATCGTTGCCCACACAACGTCCGAGGTTAGAAGAGGAATACGATAGAAGATCAAGAGGTCTTTCTAGAAGGTATAACTAGTAGTTTTTCCTTTTCCGCATCATACTAGTTATTTATGGAAATAATACCAAATACAAGAGGCTTACGTTCTAGTATTTCGAATATGTTTTTCGATATTGTGTTCTTTTGTTTTATTTATCCTTGTGATTTGATTGTTCTTTTCGGTTAACCTAAAGTTATTTTAGGAAATTAAATATTAGCTTTCTATAAAAGGTTTTGTCTAGTTGGTGGTGGTTGCTCCCATATCCAAGAAGGTCATGTGCCTCGCCACGTCAGTACTGGGAACCAATTATGGAAATTAATATTTAATGGAATTAATAACTTAAGGTGATTTGGGTCGAACGTGTTAAGTTCCGCAGGAGACCCAAGTCAAAACCTAAAAGAACGAATAGATTAAGTTTTGGATCAACGTGTTAAGTTCCGCAGGCGATCCAAAATTTAATTTAAAAGAACACATGGTAGCTAGGAAAAGGTTCAGACCTTTGTACAAAATTTTTGTACAGTGGAACTTCTAGGTTTTCCGAGTAGCAACCAACAATTGGTATTAGAGCTAGGTTTTGCCTCTGTGTATTTGGTATTAGGTTAATTATGCACATGTCATACATAATTTAGGCAGGTTAATAGTAGGATGTGCTAACTTTGTGGATGCAGGATCCAACTATTATGGCTTTTAGTTATTATGTGTGTGATTGGACCCTTGGACATGTCAAGGGCATTTTATTGTGTGTGCATGATTGTATTATAAAATACAGCAGGAGCTGTATTATAAAATACAGCAGGAGCTGTATTTAGTTTTATTAGGATTTTATTTTTGATCTAGTTACATGTACATTCCTTTTATGGAATATAGGATCGATGGATGTAAATTTTATTTTATGTTCGATCTAGTTTACATGTACATTCCTTCGAGGAATATAGAATCGAAAAATGTAAAATTCTATTTATGTCGCGGATCGAATCTTGTAAGGCGTGGAACCTTTTGAGGACCAGAGGCGCAGCAGAACAAGGAGCAAGATGGATGTGACAGCTAGACCCGGTGGCAGTGACCAAATATGGCAGCAGCTTGGGATGACAACACACGGAGGACAACAAGAGATAAAAGCCATAATAGTTGAAAATTAGATTTTCTATTTATTGCTTTTATATTGTGCTGTGTGTGCATGTTAGTTTACATATTTAGTAGGCTAGCATAGTTAAAATTCCTCATTTATAAATAACTAAGTGGGAGAGGGATTTTTAAGTAAATCTCATGGTCTCCATTACTAGTTTGTAAGTGATGCAAACAAGCTTGCACGTTGGCTATGAGTGCCTTCCTCCATAACGGATGAGCTTGTTTGTGGATCACTAGAACAGACTTCCATTTTTGGATGATTATAGGAAGTTAATTAAGAGCGTGTGATCTTCCCCAACGGAAGGGGCATAATCTTATTAATGGACTTAGTGTCAAGTAATGGTATACACTTAGACACATCTAATAGTATCCTTCCCATCGGAGTCACTGCTATTATTTGTGTGACCAAATGATACCAACTATTAATTTTATTTGTCAAAAAGTTAGATTGACAAGATAATAAAATTAATGGATTAAAACCCTCCTTTTACAAATGTTGAATTTGTATACGTCCACACTAACGTGGCATGTAAAATTCACGGTGTTTGAGGTATTGGTGAATTTAAATAATATTGTTTGAGGAATCAATATTTTTTTAAAATTCAAAAGTTTTTGACCAAATATTTGATCAAAGACAGATCAACTATTAATTTTATTCGTCATAAAGTAAAGTTGACGAGATAATAAAATTAATGAATAAAATCTCCTCTTCGTTTTTGTATACGTCCACACTATCGTGGCATACAAAATTCATGGGGATTTTTTAAGGAGTTGATCTTGACCAAATATTTTTGTGATTCTTAGGATTTAAATATTTGTCAATCCCCTAGTAGTCATACTATAGAAAAGGCTTAGTAGTCCCAAGTGTAGTGATTGGAAATAGGACTTGGACATTAAAGTAGACTGTCTTCTTAAAACTAAGAACAACATAGGTGTATTTAATTCATTAGTTGAAACATGTTTAGTGGTGTTATCTACCAGAACCTGGAGTGTAGGTACAGAGCCATTAATCATGTCCGCAAGTCATTGCAAGGTTCCAGGAAACCCGGCAACTAAATGAAAATTAAAACACCGTCCACATAGGCAGTACTGTAAAAATGGTAGCTGTTGCAGTGGGAGATGTTTATCTTTTGATAAGAATAAAACATGGATTTTTGAGTAATTGTCTTTATGCACCAAGTTTAGAAAGAACTAGTTTTCAGTTTCTAAAAGAACTTGATATTCTGCCTCTTTTAATAACAAAGTTGTTATTAAGAAAAAAAGGGAAGTTATCTGTTCTGGTACGTTGGTTGGCAATTTATAAATCCAATAACTCTCACGATGCAACAAATGGAAATTAGTAACACATCTTCTAACTTTAAGAGAAAGTAACCTTTGGAAATGAACCAATTATATCTTTTGCATATAAGGCTAGGTTATATTAACTTGAGTATGATTCATTGGTAGCTGATGAACTTTTGGGTTCATTAGTAGTGGAAATCTTTCCAACCTGCGAGTCTTACTTGGAAGGAAAAATAACCAAAAAGCTTTCAAGTCTAAGGGGTATGGAGTCAAAGATATGTTGAAATTGGTTCATTCTGATTTGTGTGATCCTATGACTATCCAGACAAGAGGTAGTATTGAATATTTCGTCTATTTTATAGACAACTATTCAAGATACAAATAAATTTACTTAATGTACCGCAAGATTGAGTACTTTGATTAGTTCAAAGAGTACTAGGCTGATGTGGAGAAACGACAAAGTAAAAAGACACTATGGTGAAATCATAGTGGCAAGTACCTCTTGGGAGAATTTAGGAATCACTTATCAGAAGTAGGGATTCAATCCAAACTAACTGCACCTGGTACACCTCTACAGAATGATGTAGTAGAAAGAAGGTATAGGACTCTTATGGAAATAAGTAGATTGATGATGAGTTATTTTACCAAATTCATTTTAAGGATATACTCTGGAAACGGAAGTGAACATAGTACCTTCCAAAGTCAGAACTCTCTATTCATATAGAATTGCTGAATAGGCGTAAGCTTATTTTGAAGCATATTTGGATTCGGGTAGTCCAGCACATATGCTGAAGAGAGACAATGATAAGTTGGACAGGAATTTACTTGTTTGTGGGTTATCCTAGAGAAATGAAAGTAGGTTTATAGTCTTAAAAATCAGAAGGTCATTGTTAGCATCAATGACAAATTTTAGAAAAATGACTATGTAATAAACCATGTGCCCATAAGAAAACTTGTTCTTAAGGAAATAATAAAAGACATGTCTAATCTAGTACCAATTGTACAAGATGAGATACCACAAGGAAACTGCAACACGTATCACAAATGATACACAATTGCAGAAAGTGACTTGTCGTAGTGGGAGGGTTGTTAGGCAACCTAAAAAGATTCATGTTTTGGGAGAGTTTTTGGACTCGATCCCTGGAGGACATGAACCTGATCTCCGGACATATGACGAAGCACTCCAAGATAAAGATGCAATATCTTGGCAAAGAGTAATGAATAACAGAATTAGAATATATGTATTCTAATAAAATCTGGAAGCTTGTAGAACCACCAAATAGTGTAAAAGCCTTTGGGTATTAAAAGGTCTATAATAGGAAAAGAGGGATAGACAGGAAGGTAGAAACTTTCAAAGCAAGGCTAGATGAAAAAGGAAACTTTTTCACTGGTAGCCATGCTTAAGTCTATCCGGATTCTTTTATCTATTTGGTAAGTGGATGTCAAGACAGCATTCCTTAATGGAAGTCTTGAAGAAAGCATCCATATAAAGCAACCAGAAGGGTTCATTGCAAAGGGCTAAGAGCATCTTGTGTGCAAGCTCAATCAGTCTATGGACTGATACAAAGCTTCAAGGTCTTGGAACATCCAGTTAATGAAAGTAATCCAGACCTTTGGATTCATTTAGTAACTGGATAAGTCTTGTGTATACAAAAGGTGTGATGGAAGCGTGGTGGTATTTCTTGTACTATACGTAGATAACATTTTTGGTAGTTGGAAATAATATCAAAATGTTGTCAGGAGTAAGAGTATGGTTGACCAAACGATTCGATATAAAGGACTTGGGAGAATGTATATATTCTTGAGATCAAAGTAATAAGGGATCGCAAGAAAAGAATATTTTACTTATTCCAAGCTTCATACATCGGAAAAATCCTTGCTCGTTTTAAGCATGCAAAACTCCAAGAAAGGTTTCTTACTTTTTTAGGATGGAGTAACTTTATCTAAAGATATGTCTCTGTAGACATCAAAGGAGATAAAGGAAATAAAGGCAGTTCTTTATGCTTCGGCTATCAGAAGCCTAATATATGCTATGCACGAGATCAGAAATCTGTTTTGCCAAGGGAATAGTTAGCAGATATCAAAATAACCCTGGACAAGGACAGTGGACTGCAGTAAAGCATATATTGAAGTACCTTAGAGGCGCTAAAGATTATATGCTAGCTTACAAGGCAGTTAATTTGGTCCTAGTGGGTTGCATGGATTTTGGCTTCCAATCGGATAGGGATAATAATAAGTCAACCTCGGGGTTTTGTGTTTACTTTAGGAGGTAAAGTCATAACTATGGAAGAGTGATAAGCATAGGTATTTTTCTGGACTCCACCATAGAAGCTTAGTATATGGCAAGCCTCTGAGGTAGCCATAAAAGCTGAATGACTCAATAACCTCAAGATAGACTTAGATATGATTTCTGGTTTGTCCAAAGATTGTTACAATTTATTGTAATAATGTTGGTGCAGTAGCAAACTCGAAGAAACCATAAGTCTATAAGGCAAGTAAACACAATAGAGCGGAAGTACCACCCAATACGAGAAATCGTATAAATGAGGAGAAGTTGTTGCTGCCTAGATTACATCAGGTGATGACCTATAGATCCTTTCACTAAGGTCCTTAAGGCAAGAGCTTTTGATGGGCATGTTGAAGGGTTGGGAATCAGATGTATGACAGCAGATATGGCAGCTTAGTCTTTTAGTATAAGTGGGAGATTGTTGGAGTGTATACTGAAAGCCTAAGCTTTGTAAACATTCATTATGAATAAAGAATCACATTTGGTCAAATTGTCTACATTTAGTTGTAGTTGTTCAATTAATTTATACTGTAGATAACATAGTATGTGGTGTCACATGCAGAAGATGATGTTATCAGTACCTTATAAATTATAAACAGTAGCTCACGACCAAAATGAAAAGGAACAAACCATTAGAAGGTCGTAGTGTAATTAGGTATCAGTTTATCTTGACTATATAATTACACTAGTACACTTAGAGTGTATTGAGTAGGACCATTTGAGGTCGTTTCTTTTATACTGATTTTATAAAGAAACAAAGACCTCGGTTATTATGGAAGTGTGTGCTCTTAATCCTGATATAATAACAAGCACATATATTTGATATTTATTTATTTAATTTATCAATGGGTGAGATTTAGTTTGATGAATCAATAAGCCCATAAGTTGGGAAATGGTATCACTTATAGTGTGTGTTGTTGATTATAGAAGGAAACTGTGTCCTAGAGATACTAGGTTGATAATGTCCCCAAGAGGAGCTCATAAGGATTGTCATGTTAAACCCTGCAGGTGGACTTAGTCCGACATGACGATAAGGTTGAGTGGTACTATTCTTGGACTAAGATATTAATTAAATGAGTTGTCAGTAACTCACTTAATTAGTGGACATTCGATATCTTAAACACAGGGAGACTAACACACTCATAATAAGAAGGAGCCCAAAAATGTAATTTGGGATTGGTGCGGTAGTTCAATAATAGTTCTCTAATGGAATGAATTATTATTGATAAAATTAAGTTGTGTGTTCGGGGTGAACACGGGATGCTTAATTTTATCGAGAGACCAAAACCAATTCCTCCTCTCGGTTCCTATCGTAGCCTCTTATTTATAGAGTACTATACCCACCTTCTATACCCACCAATAGGGGGCCGGCCAAGCTAGCTTGGAACCAAGCTAGGGTCGGCCTAAGTATGGATTGGGTGGTCGGCCCTAGCTTGAACCCAAGCTAGTGGGGGGGCCAAATTAAATTAAAAAGAAATTTAATTTTAATTTTTATTATGTGGAAGATATAATTTATTAAAGAGAATTAAAATTAAAATATCTCTCTTGTAAAAGATCTACAATAGATTAAAGAAAGAGATTAAATCTCTTTCCTTATTTGTAGATTGGTGAGATATTTTATTTTCTCTTTAAAAATTATTCACATGTTGTAAAATTAAAATTATGGAAATTTCTTTTTATCAACCATGAAGAGATTTTTGAAGAGAAATTTTAATTTTAAAATTTCCGGAAACAAATTAGGAAGTTTTAATTGTTGATTGAAACTTGTCCAATTTATTCTTCATGATGTGGCCGGCCACTTGAATTTAATTGGGGAAATTTTATTTTATTTTTCTCAATTAAATCATGTCAAGGAAATTAAGGAAATTTTATTGTAATTAAATTTCCTAATTTGCCTAGGCCAAGGAATATAAAAGAAGGGGTGAGGGTGCCTTCAAGAGACACAACCTCTATTATTTCTCTCCCTCTTTTGTTCCTTGGTGTGGCCGGCCATCCTTTCCCTCTCTTCCTCTTGTGGTGGCCGAACCCCTCTCTTTCCTTGGAGCTCTTGTGGTGGCCGGATACTACTTGGAGAAGAAGAAGAAGAAGGAGAGGAAGCGAGCATCTCTTGGAGCTTGGTTAGTGTTTTGATTTTCTTCCTTGGTGAAGCTTCTTTCTTTGTGGCCGAACCTAGCTAGGAGGAGAAGAAGGTGGTTGGTAGTTTCTCATCTTGGAAGATCGTTGCCCACACAACGTCCGAGGTTAGAAGAGGAATACGATAGAAGATCAGGAGGTCTTTCTAGAAGGTATAACTAGTAGTTTTTCCTTTTCCGCATCATACTAGTTATTTATGGAAATAATACCAAATACAAGAGGCTTACGTTCTAGTATTTCGAATATGTTTTTCGATATTGTGTTCTTTTGTTTTATTTATCCTTGTGATTTGATTGTTCTTTTCGGTTAACCTAAAGTTATTTTAGGAAATTAAATATTAGCTTTCTATAAAAGGTTTTGTCTAGTTGGTGGTGGTTGCTCCCATATCCAAGAAGGCCATGTGCCTCGCCACGTCAGTACTGGGAACCAATTATGGAAATTAATATTTAATGGAATTAATAACTTAAGGCGATTTGGGTCGAACGTGTTAAGTTTCGCAGGAGACCCAAGTCAAAACCTAAAAGAACGAATAGATTAAGTTTTGGATCAAACGTGTTAAGTTCCGCAGGCGATCCAAAATTTAATTTAAAAGAACACATGGTAGCTAGGAAAAGGTTCAGACCTTTGTACAAAATTTTTGTACAGTGGAACTTCTAGGTTTTCCGAGTAGCAACCAACAGGTGCAAGGATTGCCAAAGTTGAAGTTTCAAAAGGACAAAATATATGATGCATGTCAAATGGGTAAGCAAACCAAAGTTACTCATAAAGGTAAAAATATTGTAAGTACCTCAAATGCTTTGGAGCTTATTCACATGGATTTGTTTGATAGTAGTAGGTATACCTCCTTGAATGGTAGTAGATATTATTTTGTGATTGTGGATGATTACACTAGATATACATGGGTGTTCTTCTTGAAACATAAGGATCAAACTCTAGATACTTTGATTGCCTTTTGTAATAGAGTAGAAAATGAAAAGGCTCATAAAATAAATAAGATAAGAAGTGATCATGGAGGTGAGTTTGAAAATGATAGATTCACAAGTTTTTGTATGGAAAAAGGCTACAAACATGAGTTTTCAACCCCTAGAACACCTCAACAAAATGGAGTTGTTGAGAGGAAAAATAGGGTTTTGCAAGAGGCCGCTAGGAGTATGTTAAATGAATATTCACTACATAGTTTCCTATGAGCCGAAGCAATTAATACGGCTTGTTATGCCCAAAATCGAACTTTAATACATAGGTTTCTAGGGAAAACACCTCATGAATTGTGGTTTGGTAAACAACCTACAATTAAGAATCTTAGAGTATGATCCAGCGGTAAGAATGGGGGGCCCACCCTCTGAAGGGTCCCAGCCTAAGGACGGAGGGAGGGCTGGCCCAGCGGATAATGGTCCGAGCGGAGCTATAGATAACCCATCCATGGGCTTGGGTTTCTGACGCCAAGGCGGGAGAAGAGTCCGATCGGCTGGGACCTAAGGGCCGAGCAAGAGTCCGCACCGAAGGGCTGAGCGGTGGTCCGCTCGGCCAAGATAAGGGCAAAGGTAGCCGAGCGGCCTATGCGCTTGTCTCGAGATATGGGATGTCGGAGAAGGCACGTCGATGATAAGGCCGTGCAAGATTGCGATGGAAGCTCCGCCGTCACATCGGGGAGAGGTGGATCTGATGTGATATGGCCTCATATGCTCTTCAGCCCATACTTGGGTATGGTGCAAGCGGATGGCTTGATCGGCGTGCACAGGCTCTTCGATAGCTCTATATAAGGCCTCCATTTCTTCACCGGAGCGCGTCTGGATCTCTGAAGCCACTTCTTTGCTATTTCCTCGCTGACTTGGCGTCGGAGGCCGTCGTGGGACACCCCGGCTCGGTCTTGTTGCGAGTTCGCCGGAGCACTCAAGGATCCAGCAGGGAGCGCCACGTCCCGTCCGTTGACTCAGTTCGGACGGGATCAAATTGGCGCCGTCTGTGGGAACGCACTGCATCCGAGGCAATGGACGAGGCTGGAAGGATACACAATGTGGCACTCTCACAAGAAGAGTTGGACGCGCTGGTCGAGAGGAGGGCCGCCAAACTTGTGGAGCAGAAACAGAAAGAGGCAGCTGACCGGCGGGAGCAACAAGCAACATCTGCGTCGGGTGGCCGAGCGGAAGCACCTCAAGCCACCGTGGCGTTCCATCGGGCCTTATTCCGCACCCCTGAAACCGTACCAGCTCGGAAAGACAGGATCTTCTTACGAAATGCCAGGCGAGGCGCGAGAAGGGGAAAGCTCCCGGCGATTCATCTCCCGGCGGATCAATCGCCAATTCTCGGAGGCCATTCTACGAGACCCTTTGCCCAAGCATTACGTGCCTCCGACGATCGGAGAGTACAACGGAACAACGGACCCGGATGATCATCTGGGTAAGTTTGATAACACACTACATCAATATACGGATGGAGTAAAGTGCCGCGTCTTCCTTACAACTCTCTCGGGATCGGCTCAACGGTGGTTTCGGAGGCTGCCGGACGGATCTATCACTAGCTTCAAGGACTTCCGAACGGCCTTCCTCCACCACTTCGCTAGCAGTCGGCGTTATCAGAAGACAAGTGTCAGCTTGTTCGCCATCAAGCAAGAGCCGAGAGAATCACTTCGTGCTTACATCCAGCGATTCAACCAAGTGGCGATGGATATTCCAACGGCCACATCAGAGACCATGATGAATGCCTTCACACAAGGCCTAGTGGATGGCGACTTCTTCCGATCGCTCATCCGCAAGCCGCCCCGAGATTATGATCACATGCTAAATCGGGCCAACGAGTACATTAACGTGGAAGAAGCGCAAGCCGCCCGGAAAAAGGAAACTCCGACAGAGCGGGCACCTGTTCATGCCGAGCGGAAACAGCACGCCGCTCAGCAGCCACCTAGAGGACCGAGGGCAGAAGCAATCCGATCCCCTCGTGTAAGGTCCCCAAGCCAAAGAAGAAATGGACCCCGATGTTCTGCTCCTTCCACCAGACGGATACGCACAACACCAGGGATTGTCGAAGTCTTCCCTTCGTGGCTCATCCTGTGCCGCGGAATGCCGGACGGCGATCTCCCTCAGCCGATCGGCGACAAAGAATTCGGGAAGCCGATCGGACTCGAGTTGATAGGCCACGGCAACAGACTCCCGATCGGCATCGCTCACCCAGGCAAGAGAATCGCCGAGCGTCCAGAGAACGATCCCGACCATCCGCTCGCGAAGAAGAAAATAAAAGCAACACTTCCCGAGGCGAGATCAATGTCATCGCTGGCGGGCCGACCGGAGGAGACTCCAACCGAGCCAGAAAGGCGGGTGTCCGGCAGCTGCAGATCCACGCGGTCGGCTGCAGCCAAGAGCGGGCAAGTGGACCGGAAATCACTTTCGGACCCGGGGACTTAGAAGGAGTAGAAGTGCCCCATGACGACGCACTGCTCATTAAAGCGGTAATAGCAAATTACACCATTCACCGCATATTTGTTGACACAGGGAGCTCGGTCAACATCATATTCAAGAAGGCGTTCGATCAGCGCAAATTGATCGAGCCGAGTTCTTGCCATGGCGACCCGCTCTGGGTTTACAGGCAAGTTCGGTAGGTCGGACAAATCCGGTGGCTACCTCATGGGAGAAGAGCCTCGGGAGGACCAGGACAATAAACTTCGTGGTGGTCGACTCTCCTCATCCTACAACGTCATTTTGGGACGGCCGGCGCTCGGCGAATTCCGAGCGGTCTCAACCTTCCACCGGAAGATAAAGTTTCCCGTGGAGGACAAAGTAGGAGAAGTGCGGGGATCAGCTAGCAACTCGGCGGTGCTATATAGAGATGATCCGAGCGGAAGCTTGCTCGGAAGGCGCCCCGAATTGAGGTACACGCCATAACGAGAAACCTCCTGCTTTAATTTATGATGAAAGGAGGAAGTCCGGATCCATCCGACCCGATCGGAGGCCACGACTTTATCGCCTCCGATCGGGAAGAACGAAGGAGAAGCGATTCAATGCCTCCAACGAAATCATGATGTCTTCGTCTGACATGAGTTACCTGAAATTTCGCCAAGCCTAGCGCATGAATTGCATGTCCGGCCGGGCCTCGGCGATGAAGCGGAGAAAAAGGACTTGTTGTAGGCGAGAATGCCATTATCCGGCGGAGGTGGAAAAACTTGAAGGTCGGCCACATACGCGAGTGCGGTTCCAGGTTGGGGCCAACGTAGTCTTGGTCTCAAGCGGGCGGCAAGTGGAGGGTGCATCGACTTTCGAGATTTAAACAAGGCATGCCCAAGTTTTTATCCTCCTATAGATCAGCGGTGGACTCTACGGCCGGTTGCGAATTAATTTGCATGCTTGGCGCCTACCAAGGATATCATCAAGTGCCGCTCGCCCGGGAAGATCAAGAAAAAGTAAGCTGCGTAACATATTGTTACAATGTGATGCCGTTCGGATTGAAGAATGCCGGTGCCACCTATCAACGCTTGATGAACAAGGTGTTCAAGGAGCGGATCGGGCGGAATCTGGAAGTTTATGTGGGCGACATTCTTATCAAATCCGTCCGAGCGGCCGATCTTTTCAAGGATATGGAAGAAACCTTTCGAGCGCTGCGTAAATATGGAGTCAAGCTAAATCCCCAAAAGTGCCTGTTCGAGCCAAAGGAGGCGTTTCTTGGGGTACATAGTGACCGAGCGGGGAATCGAAGCAAATCCCAGCAAGGTTAAAGCACTGCAAGACCGCCCCCAAGAAATACAAGAGAAGTGCAAAGGTTGACCGGTCGGATAACTGCTTTATCTAGATTCATCTCCGGAACCGCCGACCGGATCCTGCCATTCTTCAAGATCTTGCGCAAGGCCACTAAGTTCCAATGGGATGAAGAATGTGACCGAGCATTTGAGGAGTTGAAGACATATCTGAATTCTCTGCCAGTGTTAGCCAAGCCGGTCGGGGTGAGTCACTTTATATGTATCTGTCGACAACTGAGCATGCTGTAGGCTCAGCACTTGTGAGGGCGAGCGGCGAAGAGCAGCCGGTGTATTTTCTAAGCCACATTTTAAAAGATGTGAATCTCGTTACACCGGCTCGAGAAGTTGGCCTTTGCTTTGGTTCTAGCCGCTCGGCGCCCGTATTTCTTGGCTCACACCATTATTGTCCGGACGAACAGTCCACTCGGAAGAGTGCTGTTGAATCCGAAGCGTCCGGACGGCTCATCAAGTGGACGGCAGAATTAAGTGAATTTGACATCCAATATCAGCCCCGCTCGGCGATTAAAGCCCAATCCTTGGCTGATTTTGTGACCGAAGTGCAAAGGCCGAGCCGGAAGCTATGTGGAGAATATATGTGGATGGATCCTCCACTCGGCTTGGGAGTGGGATCGGAATATTACTACTCTCACCTCAGGAAGAAAAGATGCACCTATCCGTCCGGCTAGATTACAAAGCTACTAACAATGAAGCAGAGTATGAGGCCCTTATAGCCGGACTGCAGGCAGCACGGCATGTGGGAGCCGGTCGGGTGACACTTTATTCGGATTCACAGTTGGCCGCTCAGCAACTTTCCAGCACCTTTGAAATCAACTGTGTTCGGCTCAAACTCTACGCTGAGGCCTTTGAAAAACTCCAAGCTACTTTCCGAGAGGTGCTTATTCGGAAGATCCCCCGAACGGAGAACCAGGCGGCCGACGAGTTAGCCAAACTCGCGAGCTCAATAACGCCGGTCGCCATTCAGCAACCAATTGAAAAAATACTGCTGGTAGCGCATGTCGACCGGATGCAAGGCCTCACATTTCCAAGTGACTGGAGGACACCTATTATAGAATTCCTCCGTTCGGGCACCACACCATCTGAGGAATATGCAGCCCGGCTCCTCAGAAGAAGAGCTGGTCGGTTTACACTCATCGGAGATCAGCTTTACAAGAAAGCTTTTTCGCGCTTTTGAAATGTGTAAGCTCGGAGGACGCAGAATCCTCCGGGAAGTACATCAAGGATCATGCGGGGTCATCCGGGCGGACGCTCATTGGCCAAGATCCTCTTGGCCGGATACTTTTGGGCAACTTTACAAGCTGCCGCTCGGACAATATCCACATGCCTTTCATGCGTATCACAACTTCTCCCACCGGCCGGAGGAGATGAAGGCATCAACCATTTCATGCCCGTTCGATCAATGGGAATGGATATTGTGGGTCCATTTCCGATGGCGGCCGAGCAAAGGATTTTACTAGTGGCGGTGGACTATTTCTCCAAGTGGGTGGAGCCGCTGGCAAAGATCACCGAACAAATGGTTAAAAAATTCATCTAGCAACACATCATTTGTCGGTTCGGTATCCCTCGCCGACTAGTGTCCGACAACGGGCGGCAGTTCACAAGGAAAATGTTAGAGGATTGGTGCAAAAGCTACGGCATTGAGCAACATTTCACGTCCGCGGCCTATCCTCAGAGCAACGGTCAAGCTGAAGTCGCCAACCGGGAAATTCTTCGTATTCTGCGCGCTCGGCTCGACCATTTGGGAGGGAGTTGGCCGGATGAAGTGCCGAGCGTCTTGTGGGCCATCAGGGACGGGAGTCACACTGTTCCATTTGGTATATGGCGGTGAGGTTGTCATACCGGTCGAAGTCGGCGGTGAGTCAGCATTACGATGATGACAACGTCGAACGAAGAAACATGGAGCTGGACTTGGTAGAAGAAGAGAGGGCAAAGGCGTCCGTTCGGCTGATGGCATACCGTCAGCGGATGAAGCAAAACTACAACCGGCGCGTAATTCCCAGATCGTTCCAAGTCGGCGATCTTGTCTGGAAGAAAGTCAAGCCGGTTGGAGAGGTCGGCAAGCTTGAAGCTCCATGGGCAGGCCCTTTCAAAATCATCGAAAAGCTCCGCTCGGGCGCGTATTATTTGGAGGACGAGGACGGACGGCAGCTAGATAGGCCGTGGAGCGCGAACCACCTCCAGCCTTACCGGGCGGGGTGAAAGGTGTATCACTGTAAATCACCGTGTATTTCATTTTTCGACCAAATACTTGAAATGCAGAGATGAAAAGTCAAAAGAGCGAATATAAGGCATTATCATCGTAACCCGAAGACCCCAGGCCGTTCGGCCGGGCTGCGTATAGAATATAAGCATCGTTCGTTATTACCTGGAGCGAAGGCCTGAGCCGCTCGGCCAGGTACATTTTAGCCACGCGCTCGATGTGGAGGCCTGAGCCGGTCGGCCGGGTATATGGTTTTCCGAGCCAAGCGCTCGACAACGAAGGCCCCGAGCCGCTCGGCCGGTGGTATACGGATCAAATTGGCGACAAGCGCTCTAAAAACGGAGGCCCCGTACCATTCGAAAGGGGGTATATTATCCGAGCCAAGATACTTGATGAAGTGGACCCTGAGCCGTTCGGCCAGGGGGTAATTATCCAAGCTAGACTTGAAATGAAGGCCAAGGTCGCTTGACCTGGTAAGGAGTTAGCCTTAAAGGCCGACGAGCACCGTCGTTAAACATCGAGAGCCGCGCCGACCGGCTATAAATATCCGCGCCGTCGAGCACCGACGTTAAAAATCGAGAGACGAGCCGGCGTCTATAAATCCCCGAGCGGAAGGCCGACGAGCACCGTCGTTAAACATCGAGAGTCGCGCCGACCGGCTATAAATATCCGCCGTCGAGCACCGCGTTAAAATCGAGGCAGGCGTCTATAAATCCCGGCGGAAGCCGGCGAGCACCGTCGTTAAAATCGAGAGCCGCGCCGACCTAAATATCCGCGCCGTCGAGCACCGGCGTTAAAAATCGACGAGGGCGGTTATAAATCCGCGCCGACCAGCACCGTCGTTAAACATCGAGAGCCGCCCCGACCGGCTATAAATATCGCCGAGCACCGACGTTAAAATCGAGAGCGGCTATAAACATCGGCGCCGGCGAGCACCGTCGTTAAACATCGAGCCGCCCGGCTATAAATATCTCGAGCAAGGCGTTAAAATCGAGGCGAGGCGTCTATAAATCCCGGCGGAAGGTCGACGAGCACCGACGTTAAAATCGACGAGCCGGCTATAAATATCCGCGCCGACGAGCACCGTCGTTAAACATCGAGACCCGCCCGGCTATAAATATCAGCGCCGGCGAGCACCGTCGTTAAACATCGAGCGCGCCGACCGGCTATAAATATCGGCGTCGACGAGCACCGACGTTAAAAATCGAGCAGGCGTCTATAAATCCGGCGGAAGGCCGGCGAGCACCGTCGTTAAAAATCGAGAGGCCGGCTATAAATATCCGCGTCGAGCACCGGCGTTAAAAATCGAGGGACGAGCCGGCGTCTATAAACCCGCTCGTTAAACATCGAGAGCCGCGCCGGCCGGCTATAAATATCCGCGCGCCGTCGAGCACCGGCGTTAAAATCGAGGCGGCGGCGTCTATAAATCCGGCGGAAGGTCGTGAGCAAGCGTTAAAATCGAGCGCCATATAAATATCCGCCGTCGAGCACCGACGTTAAAAATCGAGAGCCGGCGTCTATAAATCCCCGGGCGGCGACGACCGGCTATAAATATCCGCTAAATATCCGGCCGACGAGCTCCGTCGAGCAGCGTCTATAAATCCGAGCGGAAGGCCGGCGAGCACCGTCGTTAAACATCGAGCGCGCCGACCGGCTATAAATATCCGGCGTCGAGCACCGACGTTAAAATCGAGAGCGAGCCGGCGTCTATATCCGAGCGGAAGGCCGACGAGCACCGTCGTTAAACATCGAGCGCCGCCGGCTATAAATATCCGCGCCGTCGAGCACCGGCGTTAAAAATCGAGAGGCGAGGCGGCGTCTAAATCCCGAGCGGAAGGCCGGCGAGCACCGTCGTTAAACATCGAGAGCCGCGACCGGCTATAAATATCCGCGTCGAGCAACGTTAAAATCGAGAGCGAGCGTCTATAAATCCCGGCGGAAGGCCGAGCACCGTCGTTAAACATCGAGAGCCGCCCGACCGGCTATAAATATCCGCGCCGTCGAGCACCGGCGTTAAAAATCGAGAGCCGCGAGCGTCTATAAATCTCCGCGCCGCCGAGCACCGTCGTTAAACATCGAGCGCGGCCGGCTATAAATATCCGCGCGTCGAGCACCGAGCGTTAAAATCGAGAGCGAGCCGTCTATAAATCCCGGCGGAAGGCCGGCGAGCACCGTCGTTAAACATCGAGGCCGCCCGGCTATAAATATCCGCGCCGTCGAGCACCGGCGTTAAAAATCGAGAGGCGAGCCGACTAAAATCCGAGCGGAAGGCCGACGAGCACCGTCGTTAAACATCGAGAGCGCGTTGACCGCTATAAATATCCGCGATCGAGCACGCGTTAAAATCGAGACAGGGCGTCTATAAATCCCGGCGGAAGGCCGGCGAGCACCGTCGTTAAAAATCGAGGGACGAATCCGCCGTCGAAGCGTTAAAAATCGAGAGGCAGGCGTCTATAAATCCTCGGCGGAAGGCCGGCGAGCACCGTCGTTAAACATCGAGGCCGCGCCGGCTATAAATATCCGCGTCGAGCACCGGGCGTTAAAAATCGATAAGCCGGCGTCTATAAATTCCGGGCGGAAGGCCGACGAGCACCGTCGTTAAACATCGAGGGCCGCGCCGACACCGACGAGCACCGTCGTTAAACATCGAGGGCCGCGCCGATAAATATCCGCGCCGCCGAGCACCGGCGTTAAAAATCGAGGCCGGCGTCTATAAATCCCGAGCGGAAGGCCGAGCACCGTCGTTAAAAATCGAGAGCCGCGCCGACCGGCTATAAATATCCGCGCCGTCGAGCACCGACGTTAAAAATCGAGAGACGAGCCGGCGTCTATAAATCCCCGAGCGGAAGATCGACGAGCACCGTCGTTAAACATCGAGAGCCGCGCCGATCGGCTATAAATAATCGCGCCGACGAGCACCGTCGTTAAAGATCGAGAGCCCCACCGATCATGATTGTTCGCAAGTACCAGATTGATTGACCCGATCGGCCGTCGGTTTGCCAACACTTCGCATTCACTGAAGGCAATTATTATAGCCAAGCGCTAAACGATTCTGAGGAAATAAGTCAATTGGTTAACCCGATCGGCCGTTTAGTAGGAAGCTAGGGGAGTCCAACTGATGCTACGAATACGCAGCAACACGCTAAAACGAGACAATGAAGGGCAAACAAAAAAATGCAAGCAAAGAAACATAAGGAGGCCGAACGGCACGTACAGAAATTTTTGCATCCGCTGAGCGGATGAAATACAGAAAGCACTTGAAACAACTCGCCTTACTCTGGGTCTTCAAAATTAAAGAAGGCGTCCGGGATATCATCAATCATGGCCGCTAGGTCGGAGGCTGGAATGTGCATTTCCTCGGGAAGGTGGCCACCCTTCTTCAAGTACGCCATGGTGACCTTGACCGCCTCGCGGAAAGTTGAGGAGACGTTGCCACCGAATTTTGCGCCGAACCGCTCCGAGCGGAGGTATTCTTGGCGAGCTGCTGCTAGGCGACTCGACTCTCCCTCCTTATATTGTCTGAGCGCCGCTCAAATCAGCGAATCTTGAAGAACTTTCGGGTCCACCTCCGCTTTGGTGCGTTCAGCAGAGCGCCCTTCCCGTTCGGCAGTTGGGCTTCCAGGTTCTTAGATTGCTGATCTAGGGCTCGGACTTCAACTTTCATTTTGTCCAGATCAGCAATCGCCCGCCTCTTCCGGCTGCTGGCGCGCTTCACGTCTGCGTCGCGTGTCTTGACCAGGCCTTCAAGTCGAGCCACCTCTGTCGCCAAGTCGGCGGACTTCTTCTGTTCGGCCTCGAGGGTTTGTTTCTCCCGCTCGGCCGATGGACCCCCTGACACTTGGAGTTTCTCCAAGAGATCCTCCAGCTCGGCTAGCCGATGGCTAGTGGCGATTTGCTCAGCCCAGCGCTGTAAGGGAAATAATAAAATGAGGAACTGGACGGTAGCATAGCACAGAAAGAAAAATGAATTTACCTGAGTGGCCTGCTGCATGTTGTTATCGCCGAGCTGCTTGGGCGTCATGAGGGCCACTTGAATCTGGGCGTCCTCGAACAGCTTGGCGAGCGGGCCCGTCAGGGTTATTTCGTGGACAGGGCTTGATGGCCGATCAGAAGACAGTAAATATTCCTCCGACGGGAATCGGAGGGTAGTTTTGATGGTCGGATGGCCGGACGGCGCTTCTTCAGTCGCGGCCGCCTGATGCGAGGACTCCCCCATGGTGGAAGTTTCGCCCAACCGACGTAAGCGGCGACGAGTTTGGGGAGGAGAGCCTGAGGGCCGTGCGGTAGGCGAAGACACAGGGGTCCCGATCTGCGTCGGTGTGCGGTCCGGCGAATCTACCCCGATCGGCACTTGTGGTTCGCTCTGAGTCGGAAGGCTGGGGTCTCTTCGACGTTTCCGCCGAACTTCCAGTGGGGGGTCCCCGGCCTGGGGGACTCCCAGCTCTGCTGGAGCAGAGGAAACAGGATCCGCTTCAACCTCCGTTGAAGCGGCTGAGGTGACTTCTGTTTCAGGGGCGGATAAGACCCCGCTCGGCGAGTTCTCTTTTAGTCGCCGCTTCGATTTCCACGGACTTCAACTTCAGATGATCGGTGGCCTTGGAGCGCCACATGACTTCAGCTGCAGTAAAAGAAATTAAAATCAATTAGACAAAAAAGACTAAGAGTAAAGAATCCTTACTCATGCGGATGGGGAGGTTTGCCCGAACGGGAGACAATCCGAAAATATACAACACCCCCTTGAGAAGCAACTGGTCGATCTTGTATCGCTGACCGGATAACCAGTTCGCCGCATGAAGATAGGATGGGTTGCTTCTGAACTTGCCGAGCTCCGGCTGAGTCGGCACAGCGGTCTGCCATTTGGTGCGGAAGGCTGGCCGCTTGGGAAGTCGGATGTAGAAGAAAAACTCCTTCCAATGTTTGTTGGAGGTCGGCATATTATCAAAAAATCTAAAGCCTATTCTACTTTGGAAGATAAAGGTGCCCGGCTCAGATTGTTTAGGGTAGAAAAAGAAGTGGAATATTTTGGGGTCGAGAGGGATACTGTGCAGCTTAAAGAGGACGACTACCCCGCTCAGCAGCCTAAAGGAATTCGGCACAAGTTGGCCGAGCGGGATGCGAAAATAATTACAAACCTCCAAAATAAAGGGATGGGTAGGAAACCTAAGGCCGCCCTGGAATTGGTCCAGAAAGAAACAAATGGTGCCGATCGGCGGGTCATGGGGCCGATCAGACGGGTCGGCTACAACTATTTCATAGTCATCGGGAATCCCGTACGTCCGAACAAGGCGCCGAGCGCCCTCCTCATCAAATCGGCTCTCCATAGTCAGGTACCAAGGGCCCTGAACTCCAACAGCGGGTTCAGAGGAGCTTGCCATCTCGAAGGAGCAAAAAGACAGCGAGAAATCGAAGGAATGGGAGCAAAGAAGGTAGAACAAGTGGGGAGGGCCTTGTAAGGGGAGGGGAAAAGCTTACTGAGGAAAGGTAGACAGAAAGGATCACCAAAGAGCCGAAGACCACCGAGAGGCGAAAGCTGGGACGGCCGGAATGATGCAGCAGCAGCGGGCACCTTCGACTGAAAATTCGCGATGAAACAGAGAATGCGGCGTAAAAAGGCGAAGACGAGGGCTTTATACGAACGAGGCTGGTCGGCCTCGTCCGTTGGATGCAGGTCACGGAAGACGAAGTCATCATCTAGCCGTCCGTTTCGAAATAACCAGCGTCCCATCGTACGGATCATCACCGCCGCGCAAGAGGAGCCACGTGGCGCTCTGTCGCCAGACACAATTAATGCGCCCATACCGCGCATGCTTCGACTTAATGAAAAGGATTTGCGTGATTTTCGAGAAGATCTAGACAAGCAAACATCTATGTTGAGCGACAAGACAACCGGAATGAAGAGCCGAACGGCTGAATTTGGAGGAAGGGCCGAACGGCCCCACGGATACTATAAGCGACGGAAAGGCGACGACCGCCCGCTCGGACACATAGTCCAGTCAGTCGGACTCACTGCCTCCTTCGACTAGACTTGAAGGGAAGGCAAGTGATCCAGCGGTAAGAATGGGGGGCCCACCCTCTGAAGGGTCCCAGCCTAAGGATGGAGGGAGGGCTGGCCCAGCGGATAATGGTCCGAGCAGAGCTATAGATAACCCATCCATGGGCTTGGGTTTCTGACGCCAAGGCAGGAGGATCTAAGGGCCGAGCAGGAGTCCGATCGGCTAGGACCTAAGGGCCGAGCAGGAGTCCGCTCGGCTGGGACCTAAGGGCCGAGCAGGTGGTCCGCTCGGCCAAGATAAGGGCGAGGGTACAAAGGTAGCCGAGCGGCCTATGCGCTTGTCTCGAGATATGGGATGTCAGAGAAGGCACGTCTGATGATAAGGCCGTACCCGAGATTGCACGATGGAAGCTCCCGCCGTCACATCAGGGAGAGGTGGATACAGTAGCAGTATGGCCTCATATATGCTCTTCTGACAGGCCCATACTTGGGTATGGTCTGAAGTAGATGACTGCTTCGATCGACGTGCCTGGGCTCTTTCGATAGCTCTATATAAGGCCTCCATTTCTTCACCGGAGGTACGCGCGTCTGGATCTCTGAAGCCACTTCTTTGCTATTTCCTCGCCTGACTTGAGCGTCGGAGGGCCGTCGCCGGGACACCCCCCCCCGGCTCGGTCTTGTTGCAGGTTCGCCGGAGCACTCAAGGATCCAGCAGGGAGCGCCACGTCCCCAGCGTCCGTTGACTCCTAGTTCAGACAGGATCAGAGTATTTGGGTGTAAGGTCTATATTCTAAACACCAAGGATCACTTGGGAAAGTTTTCCGCTAAGGCGGATGAGGGGATTCTTGTAGGTTACTCAAGTCATAGCAAGGCATACCGAATTTACAACAAAAGATCAAAACTAGTTGAAGAATCACTAAATGTTGTATTTGAAGAAAATCCTTCTTTAAACTCTATAAGAATAAACGATGAAGAATTACAATTTAAGTTAGAAAAACTAACACTAAATGAGGTAAATCATCAAGGAGAAGAAAATCAAGAAAGTGATGGTGAGAAAAAAGAACCTTTGCCACTTGAACCCGAAATTATAACAAATCAAGACTCAAGACCTACTAGGATTCATGTAAATCATCCCTTAGATCAAGTAGTAGGAGACATTACTCAAGGAGTGAGAACTCGATCTTACTTTAGAAATGAAGGAAGTCAAGTTGCCTTAATATCTCAAATAGAACCAAAAACCATTGATGATGCTTTGTTTGATCCGGATTGGATTTTAGCAATGCAAGATAAATTATCTCAATTTGAGAGAAGTCAAGTTTGGGATTTAGTTCCTAGGACTACCAACAAATCAATTATTGATACAAAATGAGTCTTTAGGAACAAACTTGATGATAACGGGATTGTGGTGAGAAACAAAGCTAGATTGGTCGCTAGGGGTTTCAATCAAGTAGAAGGGTTGGACTATGATGAAACTTATGCACCTGTAGCAAGATTGGAGTCAATTAGAATGATGTTGGCCTTTGCCGCCCACAAGGGCTTCAAATTGTACCAAATGGATATAAAATCAGCATTTTTAAATGGTGTTATAAAAGAAGAAGTATATGTTGAGCAACCACCAGGATTTGAGAATTTGGAGTGTCCAACCCATGTATATAAACTTAAAAAGGCCTTATATGGACTAAAACAAGCTCCTCGGGCTTGGTATGAATGATTGTCAACATTTCTAGTCTCAAAAGGGTTTCATAGAGGAAAAATTGATCCTACTTTATTCTTGAAAAATAGTGGTAATGATATGTTTGTGGCCCAGGTATATGTAGATGACATTATTTGTGGTTCCACAAATAAAGATTTTTTATATGAATTCATTAATCACATGGAGAGTGAATTTGAAATGAGTTTGGTTGGTGAGTTGACATTTTTCCTAGGATTACAAATTAAGCAAACAAAAGAAGGCATTTACATTCATCAATCCAAATATGTCAAAGAGCTATTTAAGAAATTTGGGATGGAAAATGCAAAGGAAATATCTACTCCCATGGCCACAAATACTAAATTGGATAAAGACATTGAGGGGAAAGAAGTTGACTCCAAGGTGTATCATAGTGCTATAGGAAGTCTTCTCTATCTCACGGCTAGTAGACCCGATATACTTTTCGCCTTAGGTATATGTGCTAGGTATCAATCTTGTGCCAAGGAGTCACATTTGAGTGCCGTTAAGCGAATTCTTCGTTATCTCAAGGGGACTCAAAATGTTGGTCTTTGGTATCCTAGAACTGAAACTTTTGACCTAGTGGGCTATACCGATTCTGATTATGCCAGATGCAAATTGGATCGCAAAAGTACTAGTGGTAGTTGTCAATTTCTAGGGTCCTCTTTGGTAAGTTGGTCAAGTAGAAAACAACATTGTGTAGCTCTCTCCACAACCGAAGCGGAATATATTGTCATGGGAGAGTGTGTATCACAATTATTGTGGATGACTCATACTCTAGAGGACTATAAACTTACTTATAGCAATATTCAAGTTCTTTGTGATAATGTGAGTACAATCAACTTGACCAAAAATCTCGTTCATCATTCAAGAACGAAACACATAGAGGTTAAACATCATTTTATTCGTGATCATGTCACTCGAGGAGATATCATTTTAAATTATATTGGATCAAAATCAAACCTAGCCGATATCTTCACTAAACCTCTTCCCGAAGTTGAATTTAGCTTTCTTAGAAGGGAATTAGGAATGTGTTGTATTGATTAAATCACATCCTCCATGATCATTTCATCGGTAGAGTTCTTTAAGGTTTATTTACCTTAACATTGCCTCTCACAAAAACATGGATTGTCCCCTTAATATGATTTAGATGGGGTGAGAGGTTAGGGACATTTATCTTAGTCATGATACTTGTTATGATGCATTATTTTGGTCAAGATAAGTGGTTTTCATATGAAACATTCATTTTGTCCAATCATAGGGAAAGCATATGTACAAATCATGTGCACGTTGCCCTACGATTATGATTGGAAATTTTTAAAATCACCATAGGCACCATACTTATTTTTGAAACCTTGATAAGACTCACTCGAATCATTGCTGTTTTCAACAATTTTTAATTTTGGTAATTTTGTTTTTAATTTTTAATTTTGTGTAAATTTTTCCTTGATGATATGAGACATGAATAGTGTTTACACCAAATTTCATGATTTTTAGAGGAATATACAATTATTTGTGCATTTCCAAATCTTGGATCTGAAAGGCTTTCAGAAATGCAGAAATATCAGACTTCCCAATCGATCCGTCGATCGATTGGGAGGTTCACGTTTCACTCCAGAGAGCATCTGAATCGATCAATGGATCGATTCAGATCGTCTGAATCGATTACGACGCATTTTCATTTAACTACAGAACGCGTACTCGAATTTTTTTCCAGAAGGCATCTGAATCGATCAATGGATCGATTCAGACCATTTAAATCGATCAATGGATCGATTGGACAACGTTATTCGATTTCCACATAAGGCATTTTAATCGATCAATGGATCGATTCATCCCGTTTGAATCGATCATTGGATCGATTGAGACGCCTGTTCACTTTCTCACAGAAGCGTCGTGAATCGATCGACCGATCGATTCACTTGTTCTCAATCGACCGATCGATTCACTTGTTCTCAATCGATCGGTCGATCGATCAAGAACTTAAAACCCGTCTTAATCCCCTAAATCCGAATCGATCCACTTATTCTCCTCTCTTCTTTTTCTCTCTCTCGACGTTGTCTTGCCCTAGGCGACTTTCCAGGCGATTCTTCTGTTTGCCTCGCTCGTTCACTCCGGCGTGCTTCTCCGACGAAGGGGAGCTCTTCCACTTCTCTTCCAGTTCTACTCGACGTACTGGGCAGCCCTTCTTCCTCGTCACCGCGTCCTCACAAACCATGCGGTCTCAAAACCCTAAGCCTAAGTAAATTTCTCTGCTCTCTTCTTCTTCTTCTTTTTTTTTTTTTGGGTTTTGCTCCTATATTTGACCTAATCTATATGTATTTTGTGTGTCCTTCTGCATTATTCCTCATGCATTGCATTATCTGCACTGTCCTTGCGTTTTTGCATCTCCTTTCCTGTTTATGGTTCTGGTTCATTTCCTATCCCGCAGAAAGAAACAAAAGGTTCGTGCATCGGGTGAAGGATCATCCGTTCCTCCTTCCCGTCCTCAACCTCCTACTGATCAAAGATTTCCTAATGCTGTAATGCAGCACGCCTTTAGCAAACACGCTTTCAAACTCATAACCCCTAGATCAGTTGATTTGCAATACTATAGGACATCCTGTTTTGACACCTATAACCGTTTCAAGCACTACAAACTTGATTCCTTATTAACCTATGAGAGGGATGTCAATGTAAGTCTTGTCTTCGAATTTTATAATAATTTGCACACTTCTGATGGTGTAAATTATCGCACTCGTGTTGCGAAACGGAGCTTGGACTTCTCCTATGAGATTCTTCAATGTTATCTCGAATGTCTACCTTCAAACAATGATTTTGTCTTTTATCCCAATCTTCCCGATGAGCTGTCTCCACCTTTTGAGCATATTAGCATTGCATCCATGCATCAGTTCCTCTTTGGTCATCCTCGTCCGGATGGGCCAAATGCTCAAATCACTAAATTCTCTTCGCTTGAGTTGTCGGCTGAAAACAATGCCTGTTTAAAGTGATCATCAACTGCCTTTTCCCCATTGTCTCTCGTGCCTTGGCCGCTCTGCGACCTCCTCACATGTTTGCTCTCTATGCCATTCGTCATTCCCTTGACATCAACATCACTCTGAACATTTTTCATTACATCATTCATTTTACCTAGCCCATGCAGCAGACGATCCATATGCCTTTCGGGCATCTTATCACAGACTGGCTGGAATCTCAGAAGATTGATGTCTCCCGGGGACGGCTGGAGCACATGACCGTGGCTTATTCTCGGATTTCTTCTCGCTCTTTCAAGAAGACGGGCTTGATTGGTGGTCCAGCAGGCGTTCGATGGCTCGATGGTCGTGCTTTTGGTGAGGGACCCCGGACTCGCCACAGGGGGGATGCACAGGCCTTGGTCCCTGTGGCGGATGATGCTGAGGAGGATATTCCCGAGCCAGCTTCTCCGACATTCGAGGAGACCGTCGACACTCGTCTGGAGGAGCTGACCATGGAGGTAGCCGACTTGCGTATCTCGATGGATACCATGGTCCAGCAACAGACTTCGATGCAGGCGACTCTGAAGACACTGGTGGACTTGGTGGGCTCGTGGGTGACGGTTCACCCGTCTCAGTCTGGTCCATCCACCGCCCCTGTTCCTGCGTCTGCGGTTGCTCTAGCTCCGGCCACTACGTCTGCTCCTTCTGCTGAGCCTGATCCCACTCCTCCGAGGGATGATCTTATTGAGTTCTATATCCCGCTATGACATGTTATTGTATGCTATATGGATGGTTGTTGTTATAGAGTCACTGTGTGAACTTCGTCTCTTTTTGAATGTATGATATACTCCTTATGATGTATTTCATTTTTTTATATTTCAGTGTTGTTCTATTCTGTGGATATATGTGTTTTAGGGTGAGTATCCCTCGGATTTATCGTATTTGCCTCGTGCACTTATTGAGGGGGAGTTCTGTTTTTTTTTTTTTTTGACAAAGGGGGAGATATATGTTGAAGTTTACGCTTAAGATAATTAAAATCAAGCTTACTGCTTAAATATGTTCATGTTTATTGCTTATGTTTAATTTAGATGATTTTCAGCGTTGTTGCAATCATTATCTATCATTGTATCATTATGATATTTTGGAAGTTGGCTTAAACTTAAATAGATTGTCAAACATCAAAAAGGAGGAGATTATTGGTGCAATCATGCCCTGAAAGTTTCAATGTGTTGACAATTATTTAAGTTTAGGTTAATACGTTGAAACTAACATGCATTGTGAGTTTGCAGGAAGAGTTTCTTGCAGGTTGGAAGACCAGATGCAAGAAGTCCAAGAAGGTCGAGGACTGGATTCTTGGTAAAAAGGTTTCTTGCAGGTCAGAAGACCAAATGCAAGAGAAGTCCGAGAAGGTCGGGGATCGGATTCTTGGCAAAAGAAGTTCCTGCAGGTCACAAGATTATATGTGTGTTAGGCTCACTATCAGAGATCGATTGGTGAATCGATTCAGACATGGTTGTGAGGCAGAATGCCTTTGAATCGATCAGCCGATCGATTGAAAGTAAGTCAATCGATCGGCCGATCGATCGGAAAGGATCTGCGCGAAACATAGAACCCTTCTGAATTGATCAGCCGATCGATTCAAGGTATTGAATCGATCGGCCGATCGATCCGTGAACATTCTGTGAAGCACAGAATCATCCTGAATCGATCAACCGATCGATTCAAGGTATTGAATCGATCGGCCAATCGATTCACAAAGCTGCGATTTCATGAGCAAATGGCTGAATCGATTCAAACTTTGCCCCAATCGATTCAAGTCAAATAAAAGAATCTGCACCGTTGATCTTGACGCGATGGCTTCCAACGGATACTTGTGAATCAATTGGGACATAATCTCAATCGATTCACGGCGACGGCAGCGTGAGAAACGGCTAGTTTTCTTGATGTTTAAAACGCTGGAAGAAAGAGGAATAAGCACCGATTAACGAAAAATACTGTTCTATTTCTCTGGTGTGAAGAATCCTTGAAGTGCTCAAGATCTCTCAAGCGTTGGAAGTTAAAGCTCTCAATCTCTCCAAGCTTTCAAATCTCACGCCACAAGGAAGAAGCTATTTCAAGTTTGTAAATCTTTTCTCTTCCTCATTGTAGTGAGTGTGAGCCATTTCCTTTTGAAGAGGAAGTTTTGTAAGTGTTGTAAGGTTTCTCCACCTTCGGTGTGATTCCGAGAATGAGGGTTTTTGAATAGTGGAAGTGTGGTAAGTGACGTGGATCCTTGGACTAGTCACCTCCTTGAAGAGGTGGATACCAAGTAAATATCGGAGTTAGCATTGGCTTCAAGTTTCCGCTGTGCAAAATCAAAGATCAAGAAAACGAAGTGAGTCATTCACCCCCCCCCCCCTCTAGCTCAACCGATCCTAACATTCCTCACCGCTTTCGAAGGGGCGCGGGCCGGTCAGCTAATGTTGACGTCATCCGAATCTCCTCGTGATACATGCAAATCAGTTCCATTAAGACCGAGCATGCGCCCATTAAATGTTGTCCTGTGGGATGACGACATGTGTCATCGGCCCAGTTGTCGCACGTCCGAGGTGACAGCTGTTGATGTGACATTTGGCGGTTCAAATTCGACGGTCGGATGTGTGCTCCGATTCCTGTGCCCTAGATCGGACGGCCCCGATCGGTCGCGCCCATCTTTATAAAGCCGCGTTGACGACTCCTACTTCCTAGTTGTTGCTTTCGTGTTCGTGTGTTCCGGCGATTGTCCGCGTCCAGTGCTCTGGCAATCGTTTGCGTTCGGCGCTCCGACGATTCCCTACTCTCTCCTTCGGCACTCCATTCTCCTGTAAGCTTTGAGTTCTATTCCGTCATCTTCCTTTCTTGCCTTTTGGCATTTTCTGGTGTGCCGTCGTTCTGTCCAGTGATCTTCCGCTTTATTTTTCCAGTGATTCCCTCAGCGACTCCTTCTGCTTCTCTGTTTTTTTATTATGGTCGGCTCCTCCCGCTTTATTTTTTCGGTTAACTAAAAATTTGTTATGTATATCTTTCCTTGACAGTTTTTTAATTTTCCCTTTGTGATATTTAAATTTCCAATGTAGTTCTTCATAATTTCTAAAATTCGAAGCAGAGAATTTTGAACATGTATGATTTTTCAAATTTTCTACTTCTATTTTCAAATTATCATTTTCTAGCTTTAATTTATCAAAATCTTCTAATGGACAAGATTTTGCTGGAATTAATTTTAACTCTATAATTTCTTTTTCTAATTTATAATAATCTTTAGTTAGTAATTTAACAAATTTAAATAACTTGTCAGGTGAGAGAGATAGTACCTGACTTAGCTTGCTGATCTCGTTGTCCGTAGCTCCCCTGAACTGCTGCTTTCTTCTGATGTAACTCCCCCTTCATCGATGCTCTCGATGCTCATTTTAGACGAGCTTTCTTCGTGTTCGTCTTCTGTTAGGTACTCGGCTATTAGAGTTGTTCCAACGATTTCCTCAGTCTCAGATTCTTCTGATGACTTGGTGTCCATCGAGGAATTGAATTCGGCTGCTTTTGGTTCTTCATGAAACTTCAAGAACTTTTCCCAAAGTTCTTTTGCACTCTAGCAGTCGCCGATTTTATCGAGATCTTCAAGCGATAGTACGCTTAAAAGATGAAATTCAGCCTTACCATTTGACGTAAAATCACCATGCTGCTTTTTGGTCCAGAGGCGTTCTTCGATTTCTTCTCCGTTCGTATTCTTCGGTGCTTCATAATCATATTTCATTATTAATAAAATATTAAAATCTATTTTAAGAAATACCTCCATTCGTCGCTTCCAAAATGTAAACTCCCTCTCGAACATTGGTGGGTAGATGTTAGCTCCGGTCATCTCATTGCTTCAGTCGGCAGTTAGTCATTCTGAGGCGTTCTGGCTCTGATACCACTTGTTAAGACCGTTGGCCGACTAGAAGGGGGGTTGTATAGCCCCTACACAAAAAATAGAGCAAACCTTTCTCAGACTTAAAAGAACACTTGCATAAACAAAATAAGAAATTAACTGAAAGACAGAGGCACTGAAGTTTTACTGGGTTACAACCAGGGAGATTGTTAATCCAAGGAAGTGGAATGCACTAATATCTCCTTCAGGCGGAGAAGTCTCTTTACAGCAGTGAAAGCTCAGAAAAGAAGAAGCTAAATGAAAACTGAAAACATACAAGTGTTGTTACTCAAAATGCTTGTTCTCTCTAGTTTCTGGGACCAAGGCTGTATTTATAGCCTTGGTCGGGGCGTTTGGAAGGGTTTCAAGCGCCTGGAGAGGAATAAAATTTTATCCCCTTTGCAACGGATCGCAGTCAAAAGTGATCCGGATATAATTTAATTTCGGGCGCCCGGAAGGGTTCCAGGCACTCGGAGTTTGGGCGCCCAGATTGAGTCAGGGCGTCCGAAACTAGAAAGTCAACCACATTGACTTTTTCAGTCCGGGCCTTCCGCTCCGACCGCACGCTTGGATGATTTTGGTCATCCGGAACAGAGCTCACCCCAACCCAACTTCCAGCCTTCTCCTCGAGCAAGCTTCCACTCCAGCTTCTCGTACCTCGGAATCGTCGCATGCTTCCTTCTCGTCCGCCAGCGTATTTTTCCACAGCTTCGTCCCTCGGACGCATTGAGCCCATCAGCTCTCTCCCGTGCTGACTTTCTTACTAGCTGCGTCTTTTGCTCCCCGAGCAATCTTCCGCTCTAGCTTCTCGTCCCTCAGAAACATCGCACGTTCCCTTCTTATCCATCGGTGTACTCTTCCGCAACACCCCGTCCCTCAAACACACCGAGTCCGTCGGCTCTCTCCCGTGTTGTCATTCTCGCTAGTTGCATCTTTTGCTCGACTTTCTGTCTTTCTAAGTTCCTGCACACTTAGACACAGGGTTAAACACAACAAGACATAATCTAACTTAGTTGATCACATCAAAACCACCTTGGGGCTCCAACACCTTCCACCAATAGGAGGCCACCGTACATCCTCTCTCACCCGACAAACCCTGACATTCGACATTCTCTAACAATATACAGACTTTGAAGGTATGCAGCGTTATATAAAAAGGGAGGTCATCTTCCTTAGCCAGGTACGCACTCGTCTTCAACAGTTCTTTTTCCATCATGCATTGTTCTTCTGGGGAAAAAGGACTTGACTTGAGCCTCGGAGGGCTGCGCCGGGAAATTTTTTTCTGATTTCTGATCTCTAACACTCCGGTTGTTTATCTGAGTGTATGTTGAGTTCAGGTACTACCGGTCCTCATACTTAGATTAGGGTGTTCCACGTGAGAGTTTGCTTTTCGGACGTGCATACACCGGGTGTGTCAAAGTCGTCTCTTCCTCAACACCAACGTCATCTTCGCCGACCTCCGTCTGACTCAGACGATTCCAGACAGGATTAACATATTTATACATTTGACACTATCCAAATTGTGACAAACTATTTTTGCGAGTCACATAAGCTTGGAGAGGGTGAATTTGGATAGTTTAACATGGAGGACTAAGTAGAAGCGCATCAACTACTAGGAGGTTTTGTCGAGTTGTTGTCAGAGGATTTTCCTCCGATGTTACCTCCTGATGACATTATTTTAAATTTGAAGATGAGTTATTTTCAACCCGGGATGACTAATGCAAATTTTTTTAATATTTAAGGTATTTCATCTTTTAGGATTTTGAACCTATATAAGCGTCTGTTTAGTTGATGTTAGGGAAGATCTTTTGTTAGTGAATAATTTTTTTTTTTAATAAAATCTAGTGACCCTGCCTTGCTTTTTTTCCACAATTGCTCTCTAACTTTAGCCACAGAATAATGGTTATTCTGTCCTGGGTCAAAATCTTTGCTGCAATTTTTGTTCAAAGACAAAAATTTTGTTCAGAATGACATGGCTTTTGAAGATATTAAAGCCTAAAATGTTTAACAGTTCTATATTTTCTAGGTGGCAAAGAACAAATGGCAGCATGGTTAGCAACTTTAGGACTGATAAGTGCCACAGGGAAAGGTGCTTCATCATGCTCTCCCTCCTGAGAGTATCTTGGTAGTAGAATCATGATTTTTAGTTGTCTTTTCGATATTCTGTATGAAACCTACAGAAACAAGACTGCTACTAGGATGATTCAATTTTCTCGCCCTCATTTTCACATTCATGCACAATAGCTTTCACTTTCATTTTCACTAGCTCCCTTTTTTATTTGTTAGAATCATGAATGCTCTATTGATCAAGAGATTACTTTGATACAAAGTATTGGAATGGATGAGTTCAATCGGGATTACTTTGATACAAACTATTGGGAGTATTGAACAGCTCAATTAACATCTTAATTTCCACTCTGCCGTTGGTCTTGACAATTTTGTCAAAGCATTTATTTCTTATTAACCATTTGATCGATCTTTATCTATCCTTCATTCAGCAATTTTTTTTTTTGTTCTTTTCGTCAATTTTCCTTTCAGTGCTTACTTTTCACCAAGGACGTTAACTCCTAAACCAAAATCAACTTTTGAACATTCTGAATGCTTATTGTTCACAAGCATAGTTTTCAATCTCATATATATATGTATATAAAAATCTTAATTATCTTTGACATTAGCTGTATTTTCCATCCTTGCAACAACAAACTCTTTTTCTACGAATCTCACATCAACACTAGAAACAATTTCCGCATACATCAAGAACACTGCATGCATTCTTATTTCTCCAACCAAAATATAAAAACAAAAACAAAAAATGGATAACTTTCTCAACGGATGTGAATGCATTGCATGAGTGGCATAAATTTGAAGGACTTTTAACCACCCTCTACCTGCTCCAGCCATCCCCATCTACAGTCGGTCGTTTTCTCATCACATAGTTGACCAGCTGGTTCATTCATGCGACGACTCCATGCGGCTTTAGTACGTGAGGGGAGCCGGATGAAGGGTGGAGCTTTGTCAGCTGCTTGAGGAGAAAGGCTTGTGCAGCCACCGCGACGCCGGCTCTCATCGGCCTTCGCTGAAAAGTGTGCCCAGGTACGTCCTCACACGGCTAGCCCTTCCATTAAACCAATGATATATGCACAAGGTTGGAATTAGCAACGGCAGGGGAGATTCTTTTGACATTTCGATCTGATTTTCTAGAAGTGTGGTTCCATCGACTGGTTTGATGGATTTTTTTTAATCTATTTTGTAGCACGGACAATCTATGAACTAACATGACACACAAACAAACAAAAAAAAATATTTGATTTCAATTTTTTTCTCTGATCAAACCAGAAAAAATGGACATGACCTGCGGCAGCCGAATCCTGCTGCTCGCCGTTGCTCTTCTTTGTGCTCTGCTCGCAGCAGATTCAGCAGTCGTGGAGCGCACTTTCCATGTAAGTAAACAGTAGCTACCTTTGATTTCTTTTCTTGCTCTGTTAAATCTGAACCAAAGATCGATAGTAATGACATTGAATTTGTGGCTTCGAGCAGGTCGGAAACTTGACCGTCAGCCGGCTGTGCGAGAGGAGGATCATCACCGCAGTGAACGGGACGCTGCCCGGCCCGACCATGAGGGTCCGGGAAGGCGACACACTGCTCGTGCACGTCGTCAACCTCTCGCCCTACAACATAAGTATTCACTGGTGCGTGCGATCCATCGAAGAAGAAGCTTTTTTTATTATTCAGAAAAAAATGGCGATTTCGATGGGTGTCAGAGTTTAATTATTTATTTACTTGGCGGGCAGGCACGGGGTATTCCAGAAGCAGAGCGGGTGGGCGGATGGGGCGAACATGATCACGCAGTGCCCGATTCGACCCGGCGGCAGCTACAACTACAGGTTCAACGTGAGCGGGCAGGAAGGCACGCTGTGGTGGCACGCCCACACCTCTTTCCTCCGCGCCACCGTCCACGGCGCTCTCATCATCCGCCCCAGAAACCACTCCTTCCCCTTCCGCAAGCCGTACCGGCAAGTCCCCATACTGCTCGGTGCGTACGTGCGTTACACCCCGAAAAGCTCGCCTTCTAGTTCTTGTCCTAATTTGGTGTCCTAATTTGGTAGGAATATGGCATGGGTGATTGCAGGCGAGTGGTGGAACGCCGACGTGGTAGACGTGGAAAAGCAGGCGTTCTTGACCGGCGGCGGCATCGTCAACATTTCCAATGCCTTCACTATCAATGGCAAGCCCGGCCACTTGTACACCCGATGCAAGAATCGTAAGCACGGATTGATATTAATCACTTCCTCCGAACTCTTTGGATTGAGGAATGGTGATTGATCCTTCTTTTTTTTTTTGTTCTTCAATAGGCATGTACAAACTTGAGGTGGTTGCCGGAAAGACCTACCTACTTCGCATCATCAACTCCGCAATCACCAGTCAGCTCTTCTTCAAGATCGCCGGCCACGCCTTCACAGTGGTCGCCGTCGATGCCAGCTACACCAAGCCCTACGACACCGACGTGGTGGTGATTGCGCCGGGCCAAACGGTCGATGCCTTGATTGTCACGGACGCTCCCTCTGCTCGCTACTACATGGCCGCTCGGCCCTACTTCAGCTCTCTCAACGGCCCGCCCAGCTTCGACAACACCACGGCCACGGCCATCATGCGCTACACCGACGCCGACGACGAGCCTCCGCAGATGCCACGTATGCCGGCGTTCAACGACACCTCCACCGCCCACCGGTTCTACACCAACTTAACCGGTCTTCGGAGGTCAGGGGCGCCCACCGTCCCCCTGGAGGTGGAGGAGCACATGTTCGTGACCTTCGTCCTGGGGGTGCTGCCCTGCGATCCAGCCCAGTTGGTGTGCAACAGGAGCCGAGGCACGTTGGGTGCCAGCATGAACAACGTCTCCTTCCTGTTCCCCACCGCCATGTCGCTGCTGGAGGCGCACTTCAGGGGCTTCCACGCAGAGTACCAATCAGACTTCCCAGACCGCCCTCCGGCGATGTTCGACTTCACGAACAACAGCTTGAACACCGATCCCCGCCTCGCTCCGCTCCTCCGCACGCAGAGGGGAACCAAGGTGAAGAAAGTGAAGTACAACGCGACGGTGGAGATGGTGCTGCAGAACACCGCCATTATCGGCATAGACAACCACCCCCTGCACCTTCATGGCTTCAACTTCTTCGTGCTCGCGCAAGGCTTCGGAAATTACAATGCCACGACGGCGAGAAGTCGATACAATTTGGTGGATCCACAAGTGAGGAACACAATTGGTGTACCTGCCGAAGGATGGGCTGTAATTAGATTTGTGGCCAACAATCCAGGTAAATTCAACTAACGTAACTACGTATATTGATATATAATCCATATCGATTAAGCTTTCTGTCATGTGTTTATAGGAGTGTGGATTATGCACTGCCATTTGGAGCAACACGTGCCATTAGGGTTAGCAACAGTTTTTGTGGTAGAAGATGGAATCACGCCGGACTCAGTTCTTCCTCCACCTCCTCCGGACTTAGTTCGGATCCTCTGTCCCGAACCCTTTCTGTCCCCGTGTCCCACTGCCGATCGGATGGTCCAGATTATATCTCAAGGATATCTTGCACATCACAAGGATACTGCACACATCTTAAAGATGTCATGATACCTTGAGATGTTATCTGGACCGTCCGATCGGCAGTGGGACATAGGGACAGAGGATCCGAACTACTCCGGACTTCCTTGCGTGTTAAAAGGAGATAAAGTAGAATTAACCAGTGGTATTAGCTATGCAACCTACCCATCCGTAAATATGTCTGTGATTAAATTTGTATGATATACATTACAATAAAGTGTAGGGGAGTTTTAAGGCGAGAGATACGGGATATAATGAGTAGACCCTAGGAAAATATGGTGGTCAAAATTAAGATGACGTGGTGGTTAAAGTCAAGGAAAAATGACATTCCCCGCCCGACTTTATTATTTGCACAGCGTTAAGACTAAGTTTATTCCTGAACTGGGAATCGAGCATGTCTAATCGTTCAATAGTCGAGAAAGTTTATGGGGTATACAACCCACCTCACAATCGACCAACTATATGTCTGTAAAGCATAAGGGTCAACCTCCCCGATTCTTATAAATCTCTCTACACACATCCTATCGATCTTATTACTGGTCATCCCTATGGGTTTCCACATGACAATATGCTTGTGTATTTATTCTGTAATAGAACCAGACGGATTTATATGGCTACATATTCGTCTCTTATATGCACAAGTGTAAGGTAGCTATCTTTATAAATCCGGACAGAATTCCAAATCTCAGGTTCACTTTTCCTACATTTTATAATACTAATGATTGGTTTAAAGTACTGATCGAACCTCTCAGAGTATAGCTCTATCACTCTGGGCAGCCAGACATGTATACAAGATCAATCGGGCCTAAGACACTTAGCTTCGTATTACTTTTCGAACGGATTTCCAGCACGCCCAATGCATTATATTATTTTTCAAACGGATTGCTAACACCATTCATTACATAGCCAGGCAACTTAATGCGAGGACAGACATAAAGACAGTCGACCTTATAAGTCTACCGAGATATACTCTGCAGATAACATGAGCAAATAATCCTAATAACTTGTCAAAATAACAATCATATGTTAGAAAATATTCCTTTAGAACTTTCTTCGGGAATTATCATGTTTCTCATTAGCCGACCACGTCATAGCATATTCTTTTAATCACCTTGTCAATGACATAAGTTATAAACGACAAAAGAGGTATAAATGTGGCTAATGAAGATTCCTTGAACAATTATTGAACATTACCTAGGTTATACACTCTCATTGCTCAACAACCTCTGATATTCTGTGTTGCCTAATGATTACAGAGGATATAAGAAGTGACATATAAAGGCGTCCTCCCCGTTGACAAGGCACGCTATTTCAACATCTAAGGTTTACTCTCACGTGTACATTTTCTACTATTCTTTATTTGTCCGTCGAAAATTCATACTAACTTGAATGTCGTAAGCCTTGGTAAGAGACCCCGCCCTTAGGGGGCGTTTGGTTTAGGGGAATAGGAGTGGGGAATGGGAATGAGAATCATTGATTGTCATTGTTAATGTTTGGATTATAGGAATAGGAATGCAAATAAGGGAACAAATCCTTGAAATTGTGTAATAACTCATTCTCATGTACCTCCCCTTCAATGAGTCATTACCCTATTTTCATCAATCAAAATATTCCCTTATTCCAAAAATACCCTTGACCTAAAACTAAAATTTTCTCCCTTAATATCAAATATCAAAATATATTTATTTATTTTTTTTCTTTCATATCACTTCTCTCTCCTTGTTCTCTCTCATCATTTTATCACACACTTTCTCTCTCCTTAATCTCTCCTATCACACTCTCTTTCTTCTTTTTTCTCATCATACTTTCTCTCTCATCATACTTTCTCTCTCCTCAATCTCTCTTGTCACACTCCCTCCTTTTTTTTCTCAACGCACTTTCTCTCTCATCATACTTTCTCTCTTTTCAATCTCTCCTATCATACTATCTTTTTTTCTCATCACACTTTCTCTCTCATCATACTTTCTCTCTCACCATACTTTCTCTCTTCTCAATCTCTCTCATCACACACTCTCTCCTCATTTTTCTCATTACATTTTCTCTCTCTTCATCCTCTCCCATCATATTTTCTCTCACATCATATTTTCTCTCTCATCTTCTCTCATCATGCTCTCTCCTATCACACTCTCTTTTCTCATTTTCTCTCAGCACATTTTCTCTCTCTTCATTCTTTCTCATCACACTTTCTCTCTCATGAGACTTTTTCTCTCATCATTCTCTTTCATCATATTTTTCTCTCACATTCATCTTTCTCTCATATCTAATTTTTTCTCTTATTTTCTTTTAAGGGTAAAAAAGAAAATTTTAATTTATTCCGATAGAAAATATGTAACTAACCAAACATTACTTTTAAGAATGATATCCATGCTCATATCCATTCCTATTACATAATATAATGATTCTCATTCCAATTTCTATTTATAGGAAAGAATCAAATGCCCCCTAAGATCCTGTTTACTCATTCTAGTATACCCAAGGTCAAAGGAAAATCTATCCTAGGTTAAAAAGGTCTTTCTCAATTAATAATTAAGCCATCGTTATCAGCACCTCATGTCTTCCGTCTTACACAGGCTTAAATACAATCATGAAATTAATACGTGAATTAGAAACTAACAAAGTGTATGTAAAAAAATTGAAAAAGGCTTTGTTCCCACTCCACGACTCACGAGTTCGTGTTGTTCTCGATCAAATCCAACTGCTGCACTCACCGTCCACTACGCACGCGACGCCACAGTAGTGTGGATTCATGATTTGCTCGCTTCTGCTTCACTGTCTGTCCATGAAACCAGAGTTGGTGGCACAGCTGACAACTCATTAACTCATGCCTCCACCCGAACAAGCTGCCAAAACAAGAGCAGCGAGATCTTAGAAGAAGCTAGCCATGTCAAAATCCCTGCCAGCTGCTGCTTCTTCTTCTCCTTCCCCAAACATGCATCCTCTGCTTCCCCTGTTCCTCCTCCTCCTGCTGCTGCAGCAGCAGCAGACCTCTGCAGAAAGTGCAGCCGCGGGGGCGCTGGCTTGCGGTGGGAATGGAAACGGAAGGGGATCATGCTTGGTCGAGCAGGGCATGGCCGTGGAGATGGAGCTGAGCTCGGAGGAGAGCAGGAGGCTGCTGTGGGCCGTCACGGAGAAGAAGTACATCAGCTATGACGCTCTCAAGGGGGACTCCGTGCCCTGTTCCAAGCCCGGAGTCCCTTACTACAATTGCCACACCTTCCCCACCGCCGGCCCCTACACCAGAGGCTGCCAAGTCATTAGCGGCTGCAGAGGCGACACTCCTTAGCAGAAAAGCCCCCTTCGGCACATGAATTAAGCTTCAGGAGAGATCAAGAACCCTACTCAATTACATATTGTTCTAAGCATTACGATGTTTGCAATGCCACTCTTTCTCGAGAGGATGCAAGTTCTTGCAGCTTCTCGCCTGCAAATATAATCTGATCGTACAATTTGATTGTCAATTTAGTAATGAACTTGGGATTCCATCTTAAAGATGCTGGAAAGATGAACAGAACAAATCAAAAAAGGAGCAAGGATTCTTCTGAGATCTCTACGATACCATTTTAGAAATTTTTTTTGCAGATCTTCTCTACATCAACCCCTCTTTCTATAAAAAAACAATAACTCGTAGTATGAAATCGATGAAAAAGATCCAAACCAAATAGAACATGAGCACCTTTGTAAGAATGGGATTCTAGAGTTTTGTCTGTTTAACCACTTACATCTATCATAATTAAAAAGTTAATTAATTAATTATTATGAAAAACAATATGCTAATCATCATTTATTAATTCGTCGGCAGACTTTTAAGTAGAGAAGAAGATTTTAACTCCCAAAAAATTTGAGGTGCGGAGGAAAAGTAGAAACAATCTAATAATTTAAGGGGAAAAAATGTTTTGGGAGCTAAAGTAGCATAGTTTTTTATTTAAATAAATAAATAGATTCATTTATATTTATATATTTATAATTTCTTATTAAAACAATAAAACATAAGTAAATAAAGTCAGTACTGTAATTAAACAAAAACGCTTACGTTTTTATTATTTATTAAATCACCTATTATAATTAATTAAATGAAGGCGCATGGAACACTTACTATAATTTTTTTTAAAAAAAAAAAACGTCACCAAATAAAATAATTATAATTAAATGATTATATTTCCTTTTTACTTATTTTTTTTTTAAAAATAAAGTTAAATACCAAGTGTATATATAAGTAATAATCTTGCCTTTTAATCATATATTTAATGTCATAAAATACGCATACGTGAATTAGAAACTTTCCTGGACTTATTCGGAAACCACGAACGCGCATTGCACTGGGAGATCGAGAAAGGTTGTACTCCGCCGAACTCGGAGCGTCCTTTCATTTCCTATTGAAAGAGAAGAGAAGAGAAGAGGAGAGGAGAAAGGAGAGAAGAGACGCGAAGAGCAGAGAAGGAAGGTATCGCATTCCGTTCCTTGTCTCATCTGATCCAAACCCAGCCACGCGGCACCACTCGCCGTCGCATCCTTGGAGTCCGTTGGGCGGCACGGGCATTTCGGTGTCGGCGTCTCCGAACCTGATGTTTGGGTCTTTCCCGTCGTTTCCTGCGCAGCGAATGAGCTAAATCGGATTCAAAAGCTTGGTCTGGGCGTCGGTTGACGAAAACGAGCGAGGCAAAACCATCTGTCTCCTCCTTTCCTTTGCTATACTCGGTAGGCGTTTGCGGAGAACACGACGGTTCTTTTGTTGCGCGTACTGTGATTTGGCGTTTAGTGCTCTGTTTCTCCCGAAATCTGTTCGTCTCTTGTTCTTCAATTACCACGAGAGGTTTGCAGCAATTTTGAAAAATATTCTTCCTTGAATAGTGCTGTTCGTCTTGGTGATTCAGGCTTAAACAATGGTAATATCCACTGATAATGTTCGGGGCTTTTCTCTGGCCCTTTCCTCAAGCGTTTTTATCGGATCAAGCTTTATAATAAAGAAGATCGGTTTAAAGAAGGCAAGCTCCTACGGAATCAGTGCAGGTTGTTTTTTTTTTTTTTTGCTCTTCTTAATCATCATTTATCTTGCACCATCAATTTCACTACTTGATTTTGAATGAACTTGTACGTTTGTTGATGTATATAATTTGGTATGTATTTTTTTTTCCAGGTTCCGGAGGATTCTCATATTTATATGAGCCCTTGTGGTGGCTGGGAATGGTTACTAGTGAGTTTCTAAACTTTGTTGTATCTTGCATGCCTATTTTATCAGATATTATAATCTTGTGTACCGAATGCTACATGCTGAGGCAAACAAAAAATCAATATGGACACCAAGAATTGTACCATAATAAAATCAGCTATGGTTCCTACCTCCTCCTACATTCCTCCTTTCCTAGACCGAGCTCAAAACAGAAGACATAAGAGGGTCTGTCATTTCACATCACCTGTGAATTGTGATGATAGTTATGTTTTCTTAAAGGGGAATGCAAGATTTAGCCAATATCTATCTTCTACTCAGAATTGTTAAATATCTATTCATATTGCAAATCCTTTCTGTCAATTACTGAATCGTGAATCATAATGTTCACTTAAGATGATTGAAAAGGTACCTACCTAGATGTGATTTTTTTTATATCTTTAAATATATAAAATAATGCAGTATCATACTGGAGCACATTGAACATGATTCATAATAATAATATAATAAATCCAGGCTTACTTTGAACAAGAAAAAATAAAAAATTCTGTTTCTTGTTCCACAAAATGACATTTTTCACTCTCAAATACTAGAAAATCATTGTTGGGTCCCCTTTTCCTGTTGACCTGAAATTTTGATGGTAACATTGCTACTAAAGTAGTGCTGTCTTAGAAAAGACCATTTCTTATTTATCTATCTTTGCATTAAGATGTTTATTCCTACCTCTTGCAAAAAGTATGGTAAGGTTGCGTACAATGGATCCTTCCCCGGGACCCCGCATGGCGGGAGCTTCGTTCACCGGGCTCCCTTTTTTTTGTATTAAGATGTTTATTGTTAACTAGGGATTTGTTATTTTTTTATATATATTTAAGAAAATTTAGCCAAAAGAGAATAACAAATATTCCAATACTGCTCATTCTTCTAGTAATGGATATTGGCTTCCTCAATTACAGTCGTTACTCTATTGTTCTCAGTGAAAATAAGTTCTTCATGGGCTCATTTATTTTTATTTTTAACTAACTCATTTATATGTTTTTTTCTTCTAGTGATTGTTGGTGAGGTTGCTAATTTTGCTGCATATGCATTTGCTCCAGCAATACTTGTTACTCCTTTGGGAGCTTTGAGTGTTATAGTCAGGTATGGCACCATGTTGCTCTGTAAGAAATTGTTTGTTTTAGAGTAAATGGTCTCTCTTTCTTTCTAAACCTAGTTCATGCAGTGCAGTGCTTGCACATTTTGTGTTGGATGAGAAGCTACACATATTTGGTGTCCTTGGTTGTGTCCTTTGTGTTGTGGGATCAACTAGTATAGTTTTGCATGCACCTCAAGAGAAGAATATTGAGTCAGTTAAGGAAGTGTGGGACCTAGCTACAGAACCAGGTAGCACTAAATTTATTTGCCAAAGGGATTACAATGCCAAGCATAATTTTCATTTTGATAGTTGTTGATTCTATAAATTTCATTAATAAATGCTCGTCCCTATTGCTTTCATGCATTCTTATCAATATTTGATGTTTTCACAGGTTTCATTGCTTACTCATGTGTGGTTATCATCCTAGTAATTGTTCTAGTTATACAGTTCGCTCCGCGATATGGTCGAACGCATTTGATTGTCTATGTTGGCATTTGCTCATTGATGGGCTCTTTGACAGTATGTTATTTACTCCACACAATATATATTCAATGATTTCTAGTTTTCTCATTAAGCATTGGTTCACAGGTTATGGCTGTCAAAGCAGTGGGTATTGCTTTAAAGCTTACGTTTTCTGGAATGAATCAATTTGTATATGCTCAGACTTGGTTTTTCACAGTTGTCGTGATAACTTGTTGTCTTTTTCAGTTGAACTACTTGAACAAGGTAAATCCAGTTCACTCATGCAACTTCATTCTCTTAACATCAAGAAACTCTGATACTTAAGAAATGTGACACAAAAAAATCAAAGTGACTATGAAATAAAATATTCTTTACTTTGAATTTTTTTAGCTTTTGGGCAGATTTGAGTTTGTTGTATGTGACCTCGACTACAATTGTATTATAAAAAGAGAAAATTTCATTTTGCCCCATACATCTCACTCACTATTCCCTTTTAAACCCCCTCCCCTCTCTCTGTCCCTAAACATTTCCCAACTTCCTACTCAACCATAAATATCCCGAAAGTTATTATAACTCGTCTGAACCATCTAGAACTTTGGGTGGATCACTAGAAAAATAGTGTTTGGATGAATGCAATTTTTCTTCAATAAAAGTGTTTGGATGCCTGATGGGCCAAGATTTTTGAGAAACCGAAGAGTTGTATAAAGTTTTCAGGAGGAATTGTAGGTTCTAAAGATTGAGTAGTAGTCAATTTAAACATGAAGTTTGCTGAGTGGTTTTTGTTGCAACGTAATATATTCAAACCTTTACCTATAACTGTTCCAAAGAAGAAAGCTACAAACCATCAGAGACCAAGTTCCATCCATGTTAACTACAGACTACTAGTTTGCGTCACGTGGGCAAAGTTTTATTCAATGATGATACAATGAATAGTCTCAGTTATCAGCTCAATAAGTAGAACATAACAAAAGAAGCATATTGTTGGTTGCCACGATGTGTGTCCAATGCTATTCTCTATGATAAAAATCTGTATTATATACTTGTATGACTCATACTGTATACTGACTAGCATAACTTGTGCATTTGAGTTAGATATAACAAATTTGAGGCCAGGATAAGGCAGAAAAATTGATGGTTAAAAATAAATAAGAACTTCTGTATGTATGTCCAAGGTAAAACACTGCTAGCAAACAAAAGAATGAATGGAGAAAAAACATTGTTATAATAAGGATAAGGCAGAAGTTATCTTATAGTAAACAAAGGAAGCTAAGATGCAGTAAGATGAAGATAAGCTCAACAGAAATTCAAAAGTACATTTAACAGACAGCATAAGCAAGTACACCGCTAAATCTGCTTCTTGAATGAATAAGGTATCATATTCTGATGGCCACTATCCTGTTTGTCAAAGTATCTATTGTTGGTTTCACAATTCATTCATAATATTTTTGTTAATCATATTTGCATGAGTTAAATATGAACTATCCCAGTAAGGATATTTGCTTAGAAATGCCCAAAGGATCCTTGTGCATGAAGTGTTCATTCTAGAATAATTTTTCATGACATGAAGATTGCTATAATAGCATATTCATGAGCTACAAGGAACTTGATCATTATGGAATTGAACAATAGGATTAAGAAAACATTTTTATCTTCTGCATATGTAACAGCTTGGAGTGGTCTAAGGTTCTAACATACACACAATTTGCAGGCATTGGACACTTTCAACACTGCAGTGATTTCTCCTGTCTACTACGTTATGTTCACTACTCTCACTATATTTGCCAGCATGATCATGTTCAAGGTAAGTTGAAAAAAATTGTCCATTTTTCTAGCAACTTCTTCACATTATTGACATTGGACCTTCGCACCAATTCAACATACCTTATTTGGGGCCAATGAAGTTAATATTTCCACATATATCTGAATGTGATTTTTCTTCCAAAAAAAGACCTTTTTTCTGAGAGAAACCATCACTACAATGGGATTCAGGGGGAAAAACACATTAACTTCAATGAAGTTTGCTCATGGTACTAGGCCACAGATTTTTATTTTTTGTGAAATTCTAGCATTTTATTTTGTATCAACTGAGTGCAGGCAATAAGAAAAGAAATGACAAACTAAGTTTGAGCCGTATTGCATTATTATGCTGCTGTATTTATCTAATTGAAATTGCTCTATTTCATGATTATGTTCAATATCACTTCTTTGGACCTAGATTGTCAGCAGTATGAGTTGCAGCATGTCCTAGTGCTGATTTCTCTAGACCTTCTGACATCAAAATATGATGGCTTTATGAAATAAATCATTTCGGAGCCAACAATAGCTCAATGTTCATGACCAAGTGTTACTGCACTCTCTTTGGAATAAGTCGTAAAAGGGAGAAATGACCATCACCTGCTGAATCCTTATTACACTACATGTTCAAGTAATTGCCATATTGTTTTGTGGAGACAATTATTACCTTGATTTTTGAAAGATTTCTTTTGTCTAATTTGTTATTGTTTCAGGACTGGTCTACACAGAATGCATCACAGATTGTTACGGAGCTTTGTGGCTTTATCACAATTCTCTCAGGAACTTTCCTTCTTCATATGACAAAGGACATGGGGAATCCTGTGACCACAGAGCCAACCAGATTGACGGAGAGAGAACTGTCAAACCACCACTAATCACACTTGTTTTAGCTGTCTTGTTACGGTCGCCGATGAATTGGCTCCATCACTAAATTGCATTTTTAGGAGATTTCTTGATTAGCTTAATCTCGCTAAAATGCAACAGAAAGCCTCTTCTTCAGTTAACAAGCTCAAGACACCTTGAGATGACCTCATACTTGATTTCCCAGATTCCTTGAAACGAGTTTATACATGTTTGTCAGTTAATATTTCTTCCTTTTGTTTTTTTTTTTTTCTTCTTCTGTACATAAACAGCAATTGCTTCAAACTGATACTGTGCAGAAAGAACTAAACAAGTCTCGAGTCAACGTTTGTTTTATCAAATTTTCTGAATTAACATGGCAACCCTTTTCTCTTATGCATTGCTAGCTGAAAGACTTGTACAGAGCGACATTTCAGTTCATATCTGTGTTTATCTTTGCATATTGAGCTTCATTCCTTGCTGCCGCTGCGTGTAAGCTTCTTCATCCCTTTGAAGACTTTGGAGAGCTTTGCCAAATTGCGCTTCCCCATCCCCAGATTCATCTTCCCGGCGGACAGCCGGAACGCGTCTAGGCAGCACAATTGCACAGCACTTGGCTCCTCTTCTTCCTCCTGCTTCACTGCATCTCTCTCTTTCTCCTTCTTCACCTTCTTTTTCCGACTGGTTTTGGCGGCGTTCGGATCGGCATTGGCCTCGTAAGCCTCCCAAAGCAAATCCATGTCTTCCTCGCCTTCCGCCACCTCCCGCTCCTTGCACAGCTTCTGCGTCATCCTCTCCTCGTAAAGCTTGCACGCCAGCGTCCTCTTCCACTCTCTCTCGTTCCTCACCGACCCGTACCTTTGAAGGCTTTCGACCGATTCGCTGCTGTCGCTGTGGCTGCGGTTTCTGGTTGGGCGGAGCGCGGAATCGCTTCCGCTCTGGCTCGGCTGCTCTGTTTCACGAGCAGAGACAGCGTGGTCCGTCAATGGTAGCTGGCCGAACACCACCTCCGCGGCGCTCCCGCGGGAGCTCGGACTTGCGTCGTCAATCGGCGAGAGGACGAGGGACGCGAATTGCTCTAAAAGATCGATCTTTTCGCTGCCCCGGAGCCCGTCCTGCAGCGCGAGGAGCACAATGCGGGAAGTCGCGCCGAGGAACCGGGGTGCCGCCGTCGCCTCATTGCGGTCGAGGTAGGGGGAGGCGGTGAGGAGGAGGAAGAAAAGGGCGGAGGTGGAGAGGAGGAGCGGAGACAGGTAGCGGAGGAGCGGGAGGAGGCGAGGAAGGAAGAGGAACAAGTAGGTGGAGTGCAGAGGATGGGAGGCCAAGAAAGACAAGAAGGAAACGATGTCGAAGAAGAGGATGGCCGAGAGGTGGGCGACTGAACCACCACAGCTGCGCAACCGCTGCATCGACTCGACTCGACTCGATCGTTGCCGTTGCAGGCTATCGCTAGAAAAGAAGGCGAGTGGAAGGAGGACGACGGAGCGGTCACTTTTGGTGCGCTTCCTTTTCCAATTCCGGTCGGTGCAGCGACAGCGAAAGCCAGGAAAAAGCGAGGAAAGAAAATGAAAAGACAGGAAGAGTTTGCAGTGTCTAGGCGTGAATTGTGGGGAAGCACAAGCAACCAGCGAGGGACCTTCACATGAATTTTGCATGAGGAGTTTTTTTTTTTTTCCATTTTTCCTACAGATCTGCTACGACGAGCACTGTTGATGCAGCGACAAGAAACACACTTTCTGTCACAGTACTGCTTTTGGCATTTCATTGTCAAAAAGGTCCAATTTAATCATTCTCAATTGCTTTCATCAACTCTGGCCCCTCATGCATGATGAACTTCCAGTACCGACCCCGTGGGTCATCCGAGACGATATGGGACGGGAGTTGTTGCAATAAGGTCATCGGGTCGAAACTCAGTGACAGTGGGGGAATAAATTCTCTATCCCTGTATCTCACCCGGTCTGTCCCATACTAGCTCGGGTGCTGCGATTTACCTCCCTCACGATGGTCGTGGGTCCGGTCGGTAGGGGCCATGGGGACGAGGGCTTCGTCTTTTACTGCAATGATGAACTTCCAGTACCACCCCCATTCCAAAAAGCTTCTTCTTCGTCCATGGTGTCTCCAGTTGACGACGAGATCAAGTATACAGTGTGGAGTGACGTATAGATTGATGTGATGAGAGTATCCCGGGGCTTCTACCGGTCGCAGACGACCTCGAGTAGGAGTAAGCCACCTTAGCCCAATCCGACAAGGAGACCACATCAATTGCTCGAATCATCAGGTGGGAGTGTGTAGTATGGTCTGGCCCGGGCCAAGTATAAGGGAGAACTAATAAGTGAGAGAGTGTGGGAATGGGAAGACACGCTTTGATTACGTGGGGAAAATTGTCGGAAGTGCGTTATGAGGTCTCTATCCACTTTCCTCCCTCTTCTTATAAAAAAGTTGTCCTTGCGGATTGACGGTGGTATGTTATTCATCTTAGAGCATCACTCTTCTGTTTTTTCACTTAGGTGCGTCTCGAAGTATTTTTAAAATTCAGTTCATAAAAAAAAATTAGTTTTTTTAAATATCAGTTATCATAGTTCAATTCAATTCGGTTTTAATCTCCCTTCTAATTTTACTTTTGTTATCGTAGTTCTCCTGTCCACCCTATCCATCCGCTAAGTGTAGAGAAGCTCCTAACTAATTATGATATTCGTCGTCCCTCCAACTTCCACACCAGTCGAATGTGGTGCTCCATTGTTCTCCCTCTCCATCCGATCTAATATCCATTGCCAATCTGATAAGAGTTGACCGATAAGAAATGACTCGACGACAAGAGTATGTATAGTGACTTATCCATAGTCCTCAAAGAATCAGCCCATTACTTACCCAATTTCAATCAGATCATAGATGATTAATGCCCTGTTTCCTTCAAAGTTTGGATCGAACGAGCGAAGAGAAGATAAAAGAGAAAGAAGGGGAGAGAAACAAATTATGTAGAAAGCGTGCAGAAGGGAGAGGGAAAGGATGAAAAAAAAACTATGAAAAGAAGAGAAAGAAACTGCCAAGGGAGTCGCCGGAGAGGATCGATCAGACATGAGGCGGGCGAAGCCCTTCGTGCATGCCGGTTCCTTGGGCGTCTTTGTCCTCGTCACCACTGCAGGTAGGTCCGACCCCAGCGAGGTCTGAACCGAACCCAGTCCGAACCTGAAACCGGATCAATGATTCGGATAATTGTTGGCCAACTTCTGATTCAAAAACCATAACCGACCCGACAGGATGCAGAGCTGATTATGGTTCAATCCCTCAAAAAATCATCAATCGGTGGCTAACTACGGGTTCGAACTAATGGTTCAAGTTTAGTTTTTTTTATTGGATAGTTAGAACCGACAATTTTAACTGTTAGAACCATCGTTGGGATGAAAGAGAGAAGAGTTTTTTATATTTTTTTAATGGTTTAGTTCATTTAGCCATTTTTTTTATTAATGACTTTTAATGTCTATCACTATCCAAATCATATAAATAGAGAACTTATTTCATTATTTTTATACACATCTTCTTTCTCAATTCCATAATTTCTAAACATTTTCTCTTTGAGTTCCGACTATAATTAAAGGAGGCCGAGGTTAAGAAGAAGTGCAAGAAAGTTTATCATCTTTATCTCAAAAGGGCAAAGAAATAGCAAATCCGAACATTCAATACACCAATGATGAAATTTAGCAACTTTTGAATCTGACTGCGACACCCAAAACATAAGAAAGTATAGATGCAATTATTTCTAAAGTTGGGAAAATCCCTCTTTTAAAATATTCTATTTTTAATTTACTAGATATTTTAATAAGATTACTCTTCCGTTGGAAGAATTGCACCTACAAATTCTAAGTCGGGAGAGATTATGAGTTATTAAAACGACACGTAGAAGTGAAACATTCACAAAAATATAACATTTACCGTGCTCAAGCATAATTATCTAGGTTTTTTATTCCGAAATAGGTAACTCTAGTTGATTTTTATATTATGATAATAAATAATTAAAAGTATCATTAGTTAGATTTATTCCCATATAATATCTTTCATTTAATTCTAATCTAAATATATTTTTAATTTTTTTAAAAGAATATTCTAATCCGCCTAGTAAATATGTTACTAAAACTACATTTACAAAAATAATTAAAAGATCAATAAAACAGGAAAAAAATTAATTGAAGAATTTAGTAAATTAAATCATAAATTTTTTATATTCCGATATATGAAGATCATTGGGTATTTATATATATATATATATATATATATATATATATATATGAATATGACTTACCATTAGATCGAAAACTCATATAATATCTAAAAGAAAATTGTTAATCTATACATTTCGATGAATCACATAATATTCATAACATCTCATAATTATTATATTTAATTTTAGAAGAATATGAATTAAATTATAAAATATTTTTAATATCATTTATAATAATGCTATCGAAATAATATTATATATAATATTAGAAATTATTTATATGATATTTATAAAAAATATAATATAAAATATGGAATACAACATAATATTATTTTTGAAACACGAAATACTAGTAACAGTAATTTAAAACTTATAAAAGCAAAAATTTTATTAAATGAATGGATGAAATGTCCATGAAAACTACAAGTTCTAGCCATAGACTTCAGAAGTATTTTATGATTTTTTTTATTTTAATGAAGTAGATAACGAAGTAGATTTTAATATCATAAAGACAGTCATAGAATAAGAAAGTTTTTCCATCTCTATGATTCCTAAAGAAATTTTAGTTTATCCAATATCAACATTTGCTATTAAACAGATGTTTAGTGTTAGTGACAACATATTAAATGAACGACGATCAATTTTGTCTTCCGACTAGTTGGAAGTCCAAACATTACTCGATAATTGAACAAGAGCTGAAAAAAGAATCCAAAAATAAAACTTTCAGATAACGAAATCGAAGAATTTGATACTAAAGAAACAAATACTATGAGAATGAGAAATAGAAGTGAGTAACAAGATCACTTCATAAGGTAAAAAAATATAAAAGAACTACGTGAATTTGATTCTCCTATATTCTAAGAGGATACGTAAGAAACTTAAATAAATCAATACAAACTCTTTATTTATGAATATATAATTTTTTAATATAATAATCTTTAATCATCATGTGGTAAAAGGCGATTCGCTCGCCCCCAGCGCCCCCGCCAACCCGTCCCTAGGCCAATACGGGGAGGTAAATCACGGGTGGCTACTAGCCATTAGTGCAAATGGCCAAGACATGGGGGAGGTTATGCTCGGTCATGTCGAATTTCGACCCCAAGACCTCATATGGTAACATCCCATGTCTTAACCATCGCACCACCCCGAGGGGACAATAATCTTTAATCATCATGAACCATGGCGAACTACACAAGAACTGTGCATCATTGCAAATAGTGAATTGTCATTTTGAATCGTGAATCGTAATTATTTTGGACAATTATGGGCCAATACCACAGGAATCGTCAAACGATTCCAAACTCTTAAACCATTGGATCTAGCAGTGGGACGGAAGGGCGGAAGGCAGGCCGCCTCGCGAGCCACAGGGCAGAAGCAGCACCAGCGTCCGACAACCATTGTTCGCTGAGCTGATGTTCATCTTTGCCTCTAATTCCAAAACAAGGAACCTACGAGGATAAAGACGAGGAAAGATCCCCAAATCTTCTAAATGGAAGTCATAATTCCAGCTACTTGTCTTTTGGTTTCTTCTTCGAGCGGAATAACAATTTCTTCTATCTCCTTTTGAATCTAATTAATCAACAAGAGGATTAGGATAGATGAACACGAGGAAAGATGCTCAAAATCTTAAGTAAAGAAACTATACGAACAAAAGAGAATCAGCCACTGAACAGCCTCCATATTCAAAAGATATTGTTGCATTTATTAAATTATATTTAAAAATTATAACTATTTTTATTATATGAATTGCTTTTATGATTATTTATGATATTTTTTTTTAATATTACTTTATAGTTTATGCACATGAATTACTTTATAACTCTTACGGGCCCCATTAAACCAAGCTAATTGGCATGGCCCACTGCCGACCATGCAAATGATCCCAAACGGAAGCAGCGGACACACAACTACCTATTCCGCACGTGGGTCCCACACGAGAACACAACGCCTCCCCAATCCTTCTCCTGTCTCCTTCCTCCGCTGGCTTAGCGGATCTCGTCGTCCGCCCTCCGACCTCCCCTCGCCAGTAACCTTCTTCCCGCTTCCAACCTCCCGATCCCCGTCAGCCTGCCGTGATCGTGAACCCTAGGTCGGTCGCATGAGGATGGGCGAGTAACAGCTAGGGCTTCTCAAAGCTGACATTTTTCGTCGTCTAGGGTTTCCCTCCCGCCACCATGGTGCACATCGCCGAGATCGCCGAAGGCGCCGCCGAGCCCTCCAAGGAGGATAATAAAGATGCCACAGAGCCGCTCGCGGCTGCTGCAGATACCGCCGTCGAAGAAGACACTTCTCCTCACGAGTTGGAACAGCTGCCGCTCCCTTCGCAGTTCCAGGAGCCTGCCTCCCTGTCCGAGCAGCAGCAACCTCCACCGCTCCCACTTCTGGTTTCTTCGCATGAGACTCCCTTGGCGCTAGCTGAGATCGCTCATTCTCCGGTACCAGAGCCAGAGCCGGATCCGAAGCCGGGCACAGCAACAGTGCCTCCATCCTCCTCTGCCCTCGTGGATGATTCTCAGATCGTGGCTCCAGCCCCTGCCCCTCCCGCCCCTGTCAAGGCCCCCTACAACGAGTACGCCCTCCGCGTTGCCTACATCATGCGCAGCTACCTCCACATGCGCCCAGGCGGGGCTACGGCCAACGCCACATCTATCGCCTCCAACGGGGAGTCATGCTGCAGGGCAATGATGGAAGTGACTCGAAAGGACAATGGGCGGTGGGGTGTATCAAAAGTCGAGCTTGAGCACACCCATCAGCTAGACCCGCCACCGGACCTTGCAGGCGCTCTGGCTTCTGGTGGTTTGGTTCCAGTGTTAGGCATGGAGTTCGACTCCATTTCAGCAGCTAAACAGTACTATAGTGCTTACAGCGAGAAGATGGGTTTCCAGTCCAAGACAGGTTCGGGGAAGAGGTCGAGGGGGACAAGACTCTTGCACATGCAAAGGTTCCTGTGCTCCAAAGGGCACTTCTCCACTTACAGCAATGCTGCCGAGAGCGCCACAAGGAAGAGGAAGCGCATTCCTAATAAAAAGGCAGCTGAAAAGGAAGTAAAAGAAGTCAAGACAGATTGTGATGCATTGGGGGTGATTCAGGTCGAAAGCTCAATGAAGAAAGATGGCGTGACTCTTGAGGATCAGAGAAGGGAAATACACACAGAGAAGGCTTCTTCTGGTTCTGGAAACGATAAAAGGAAAGTGAATGACGGTGGGAAGGTTGGTAAGGTGGCACTGGTATCCAATCCAGGACAGTCCCGGCTGTTGAGAGAGCTTGGTATAAGAGTATCACGCTACAGTAATGAGGAAAGAAGGAATATAATACTTAAATACATGCAGAAAAGGAGTGGTAGACAAGCAGTCGATAGATCCCTCAAGGTTTCATTCATGAACTTCTCTAATGAGATTTGATTGAGGGGCTTGTTTTCTATTAAGAAGATCATGTTGAAATAGAACAAAATTAGTTCCTGCTTTGGTATATTTATTCGGTTTAGTCTATGTTGTATTTTTATTTTATTTTTAATTCATGCTAGATTCCCTCTCGGCAAGCTTTGGCTGAAAGGAGGCAACGTGGTGTTGGAGGGAAGTTTCTTAGTAGAGAAGAGACACAGGTAGCTATGAAACCCTTGAATTTACATCATCTTTGATCCGTGTGAAAGTTTAGTGATTTTTCATACCTTTTCATGTCTTCTCTACTTGCACAAACAACATGCCTCTCCGTTTCTCAAATAGATACATTGATATTTCATGGAAATTCTCAAATTTAAATTTTTGTTTTCTTCTTTAACTTAAAAACCTTTTCTGTTGTGGTGTAAAGTTTAGTCTTCATTTGGATTTAAGAGGTTTAAATGGAAGTGTACTAGTGACATGCGATTGAATTGCCATATGTTGCATATGAAGAAATTATTTAACTTTGTTCTGAATATTTTACTAGTCAATTTCGAAAGAGAGTGCAGTAAAGAATCACTAAAAGGAAGTAGAGTGGGTGGGGATGAAGGTGAGCAGATTTCTTTAAAACAAAAAAACATGGATAATTTATCACAGAACAATATCTCAACCGATACAAAGTATAAAACAATGTAAAGAAGCAGTTGTTTTCTCCTTTGATTACCCTCAGTTCTCCCCTCTAATTTGAAAGCTAAACCCTCTTTCTTTGCTTATGCTCTGACATATATGTAGCATATTCATTGCAAAATTGTTCACTGCTTAGGCCAATTTGATGGACTTATAAGGAAGTGTTTCTTACTTCTCTCTTCCACTACCACTTGATCTCAACCACAGCCACCATCCCTTTTCTATTCTTGTCCTCATAGTAAATACCCTTTCCTTCCCTTCGCTCTATGTTCTTGTCTTTTTTCTCTCTTTCATTTTTTGACATCTTTCATGTCGGCCTTGTAAGCAACACTAGTTTGTCCTTTCTGCTTTTCCTCTTTGGTTCTTCATTCACAACACCTTTCTCTATCCCACAAGATTATCAAAGTTAAGGATGATAAAGGGAAGAATTTCAAATGACTTTAGGAATCTAATCAAGTATATTTAAAAGATTTACACCTATAGATTGCAACAAGAGGACTCTAGGATTTTACCTGCAGTGATAAATTCTTCTTTGTAGTTTTACTCATGGAGCCTCATGATTGCTGAGAAGAAAACCCTCATCTTCTTATGTCGTACTTTACATATGCCACCATGCACCTCTTAGTTACTCTCATAATGACAGAAGCAATTTATCCTTTACTCTCTCTCAATTATTATATTTAACTGCTTCGTCTTTAACCTTACTCAATTCCTTGATCAATACTGGGCCAAGTTTCCCAATCTGCTGGTCCTAAATTTTTCCCTTCCACTGAGTTTGGAAACAATCTGAACTAAGTTTTGTTTAAACTCTAATCAAGTCATACCTTTATTTTTGAATGTTTTGTAACATATCATTTATCAACATCCCATACTTAGGCATGGCTTGCTTGTTTGGCAGTTTTTTTTTCTCTCTGATAGGAATAGTCAGTAGTATACTATATCATCCAACATATCTCAGGTATACTATGTTTCAAAACTAATATGTGCCTCGACATCAATTAGAGGTCACAAGCAAATTATGCTAGTTGAGTCCTGTGATCGAAAAACATGCGGCGGAAGCATAATAATTTCCTAAATTATTATAACACACATCACACATATACACAGGAACACACATGTGTAGATATAACCATAAAATAAAATTCATTTAGGAATTATTCATGACGTTTAGGGGAAACGACATCAATTAGCAATCCTAACGAGGATTGCCTCTATTCGTATCCACGCCGAGATACCTTCAAGACAACTCTGTGAGCAACAAGCCGCATCTCTACTTCGTTACTAGCCAAAGGAATGAGACAACTTCGATCCGAGAGAGAAACTTCGGCTCGACTTGGTGCTTAGTTGCACAAGGCAACCCGGCGACACCAAGTGAGGTGGACGGCAGCCACTGTCTGGTGTTTGGGAGACTGGCGGTGGGGAGAAGCAGCCAATGGCAAGAGGACCAAGTTGTAATTCGGCCGGAATTCTCTACTGTCTGATGGCTTGGACGCCGGCGGGAAGCAAGAGGGCGCAAATCATCTTCACAATGACTTGCTCCTTAATTCATATCCTCTTGTTCTAAGAAGTGGTATTTATATACCTCTTCACAATGACTTGGAGAGCAAATCATCTTCCAAGCCCAAACCCAATATCTAGCCCACATCATATGTGTTGGTTCAATCCATTAGTAATAAGCTTGGTTCAATAAACTAAACCAATTTTGGTTCATAACTAAACCAAACCAATTTGGTTTATTACTAAACCATAATGGATCCAATTCGCCTACAGGAGGCATGGACCACCATCATTTCCGGCCAACAAATATCTTCCATATTTGTCCATCTAGTCCTACCAGATTCAATCTCTTTCAATCTGAGAATCCAATTCTTAAACTTGTTTCATAGTACGTGTGACCCAATAGGTTCCCGGTTATGTTGGCAGTTCATAATTAACCGTTAATTATGAATCGATCATGAGTGACACCTAATAGTTCATCATGACCTCTAATTGACCAGAAAATCACAATTGATCTTAGAACAATTCTGAATCCTTCAGCAACTGCAATCAATAGTGTGTTTGTTCCTTTCACTCATCTTATACCCACTTAGTTCACGATATGGTTTATGTGTTCGTCCTCACTAGGCTGACTATGTCACATCTAGTCCAAGTAATAGTTCCTTGTCCCGTGGATTCAAATTACTCAAAACACATGTCCAAGAAGATCATCCTCTTGACATGTCTTGCTTTGGTCAAAGACTTACGAGTAATAATCCCGACAAGAGGTCGTAGGGCATATGTCTCCTTATAAAAAGAAGTGGTGAATCCTCTATGAGCTATTCAAACATCTTCGGGCATATTAACTTATATCCAATTATCCTAGACTTGCACTTCCTAAGAGATGATTGCAAACTATAGGCTTCCATGATCAAGATTACTTGAATACCTCAAGACTAAAGAAATTTACACTCGAGCTCCAATGAGATCTTCATTGACATGTAATGAACAACATGAAGTCTCATAGCAGGTGACATCCAATGAACTAGTTATCCTTAACCAGCATCCATATGTTAATCCTCAACATCCCAATGTTTCTTGTCAATGAGGACCGATTGCTTGGATAAACCAAGGAGCATAACATATGTTAGTCTTATAGAATTGATGATGCCTAGTTTCATCAATTCATTGACTTGGGAATATTTTAATACGTACATAATTACAGAGAGATACCCACTAATTATGATCCAATCACAATTTATCCCATACTATGCATTGTATTGTAAACTTCATTAATTGAGTTTAAGATCAAAAAAAAAAAAAAAAATATATATATATATATATATAATGCACACTTAAATAAGGAATTTTATTTATCCAATAAATATTACAGTATCTAAGGCGATTGCCTTAGGACACTCTCAAATATAGCACTGAACATGTAACTTCATTATTTATTCCAACTGATGCTTTTCTCTAGACCATGAGCAGACAGGAAGAAATATTGGATGATGAACCAGAATTACCAGCAGAAGTAGTTGCAAATGCTGGAGGAGTTCCAATTGTCGGTATGCTGTTTGAAAATGAGGACAAGGCATATGACTATTACATCAAGTATGCAGGAAGTGTAGGTTTTAGTGTCCGCAAAGGCTGGTGGGATAAATCTGCTAGAAATGTTACTAGATCACGGGTTTATGTATGTTCTAGGGAAGGTTTTCGACCAAAAAATGAAGCAAGGAGACCACGAGCAGAAACAAGAACTGGCTGTCCTGCTCGTATGGCAATCAAACTGACATCCAGTGGTAAATACCGCATAACTGAATTTGTTGCAGAGCATAATCATCAGCTTGCTGCACCCTTAGACATGCAGATGTTGAGCTCAAAAAAGCTGTTAACTAATGTTCAACCTGCAGCACGTCAGAATGCTAGTATTATTCCTGTTGGATATAAAAATTATCTCCGAACTAAACGTTCTAAGGTGGTGCAGTTGGGTGATGCAGGAGCCTTGTTTGAATACTTTCAGAGGATGAAAGGTGATAATCCATCATTTTACTATGCTATCCAGGTTGATGAATATGATCAAATGACTAATGTCTTCTGGGCAGATGCAAAGTCCATGATGGATTATCACTATTTTGGTGATGTTGTATGTTTTGATACATCTTATAAAGAAAATGAATATGGCAGGCCATTAGCTTTATTTTTAGGTGTTAATCATCACAGGCATATGGTTATTTTTGCTGCAGCATTTCTATATGATGAAAGTGTAGAATCTTTTAAATGGTTGTTTGAGACTTTTAAGGCAGCAATGTGCCAGAAGCAACCACATACAATTTTCACTGATCGATGCTTAGCTATTAGTGATGCAATAGCTGCTACATGGCCAGGTACAGTTCAACGTTTATGTGTTTGGCAAATATACCAAAACGCCACAAAGCAACTTGCAGATCTCTTTGAAAGCTCAGAGAACTTTGCTCATGATTTTGGACAATGTATATATCATGATTTTGAGGATGAAGATGAGTTTAATTTGGCATGGAAATTGATGTTAGATAAGTACAATCTTAAGGACAATGAGTGGTTGACTAAACTGTATGAAGAAAAGGAAAATTGGTCCTCACCATATGGCCGGCAAACATTCACTGCAGATATAAAAAGCACGTTAAGAGCGGAAACCTTGGGTGGTTATCTAAAAGAGCATCTGAATTTGGAAAATGATCTAAGAAGTTTTCTGAACATATATGAGTTACTGTTAGAGCGGCGAAGATATAATGAGTTGCAGGCTGATTATAATGCAAATCAGGGTCACTCAAGAATACCTCCTTTAAGATTACTCTGGCAAGCTGCAAATGCATACACACCTGCCATATATGATAACTTCAGAAGAGAAGTTGAATTGTTCCTTGAGTCTATGGTGTACTGCTCTGGTGAAGCTGGAATCCTATCTCATTACGAGGTCACAGTTAAAGAGAAAAGTAAAGTGCACTGTGTCAGATTCGATGCATCCAATAGTTCTGTTATATGCAGTTGTGGTAAGTTCGAAGTTGTTGGGATTCCATGTTGTCATGTGTTAAAGGTATTTGACTTCAGAAATATTAAAGAGCTTCCATCACAATACATTTTGAAGCGGTGGAGAAAAGATGCCATGGCTGAGAATTTAAATGAGAATCATGGCATCACCTTAGACAGCGACGCTAAGTCATCTGTATCAAAGCGTTATAGCTCTCTTTGCCGCACATTGTTCAAACTTGCTGCAAGAGCTACTGAAAATGAGGAAGCTTTCACATTGATGGTCAGCCATTCAGATCAACTTCTCGACCAAGTTGAGCAAATCTTGCAGGCGAAACTTCTTGAGAAACCATCTATCAGTGGCACATCAAAGGGTCATCCTAATAATCTGATTGACAGTGGAAATTCAAGTCATGGCACTGGTAATGATCCTCAAAAGCCTAGTGGAAAGAAAAAGAGCAATGGAGGTACACGTCAAAGACATCAAAATGAAGTTGAGTTAAATAAAAGGCAAAAGGCAAGAAAAGGTTTGTCCATTTCTGTTATCATGTTGCACTTATCCTCTGTGTTGTGGTGACGAAGGTTTTTTTATAGACTTGTGATAATGTGAATTCTAGGTCAAACTGATGATGCAGAAATGTCAACAAGAGATAATGAAGCACATGCACCACCAAGCAATGTCTCTCAACCAAGGAATCCTGCAAATCAGTTTCTCGTGTCTAATCAATTTATGCAGGTGTGCTTTAAGAAGGAGTCATATACATCTTGAGTTTAAATAATTTTTAGGGGTTGTTTTGAATTTTCATCACTTTATTTTCCTTTTTTTTCCATAAATGAAGGGCCCTTTTATGACCTCTCACCAATTTGGCGTTGGTGCCATGCAAGGATATCATCCAGTGAACCAATTTGGTCAGGTCAGTACAAGTTTTCGTATGATCTGTCTTTTCAAGGATCTTGTTTGTTAATTGACTTCATTCAATTCTGCCAATATTCAGGATTCCTCAGCACCAACTCTATCTCAACAGCCATTCCCTAACAGTTCGCACTTTACTCAGGTGATCGAATCTTATCAATTACTATCCAAGATAAACATGCAATCATGATTATTTTCGGCATAGAGTTAAATTATCATCAAATTATCCTGACAGTGCTTCTGTTGTCGCTTTGTATTGAAAGTTCCATAAATTGTGCATGCAACTTATATTTGCCTGTATACTGCCTTCTCAATACTTTTTTCTAGGTTGTGCGTTGGCACGGTGTTAATTTTCTGAATGGTCTGTGTTTTAGTTTTATATTGAACATTAATTTTATTTTATCATGTCTTTGCTCTAGTTGCCTTAATCTGGTTTGCATAGTCAAACTGAATCATTTGGAAATTTTCATGCAGGGTTTTCCAACTCCAGACCTGCAAGCCCTACAGTTCATTGGGAACAATGCTCAACTGGACCATCAAAGTAGTGACCAAGGACAATGTGCTATTCCAGTTTGGGATTTTCTGTGAACTATATTGGTTGTGTTGCTCAATGATAGTATTAGCAGTAAAATTAGATCTTTGTGTGATGCCAGTGTCAATCATTATTGTGCTGAGACAACTCCGAGCAACTTTTCTGTCTAATGTTGTAAATGTGGTACTGATTGCCTGATTCTCTTTTTTCTGCTCCCAATTTCATGTCCATTAATAAAGTGTAATATCCCATCGGCCTTCCTAAAATGTAGTGTGGCAAAGCCATGGCTTGAATACCTTTTCATTCTTTGGATCAGAGAAGGTTTCTCCATCTTAAGCAGCAGGGCAACCATGTACCTGGGAATAAATGTATTGTTCTTTATTATTTTCTTTTCGATATGGCTTCTATGGAGACAGACGTTTATTTGAAAAGAAGATACTAGGGAAAAAAGTTTCCAGCCCTACTTTTAGAGTTTGCTTCCATGACAAATAATAGTATGTTGGGTGCCAAAATATCAATTCAATCTATTAAACCAAATACACCCCTATATATATATATATATAAAAGGTAGATCCGTTATTTTAACAGTCTTAGTACTGATCTTTTTGATATGGAGAGAGGTAAATATAGATACACATGTGTTAGGCGTATGATGGGGAAATCTTAAGTCTTGAGAATTGATTCTAGATTGTTATGTCAGAGATGTTATGCGTCCATCGTTTGTGTTATACCCAAGGGTGTGTGTGTGTATATATATATATATATATATATATACACCCTTGGGTATATCACAAACGATGGATGCATAAGTTGTGAGCCTGAGTGAGACAAGGTGTCCGAAAGTGATCCGAGCATCCCAAATGAGTCAAAGTTGGGGCGACTGAATCACTTCCTGGTATGCTGGGCACTCCTCGTCACCACCTAAGCGCAGCGGGGTGTCTAGATTACTTCCAGGCACCCCGCATGCACTTAGGCGTCCAACATCGGTGCTCATGCGGGACGCCCAACATATCACTGTCATGTATATATATAGAAAGGAGGTGATATGCCTTGACTCCCGAAGCATGACTGTGCGCTATTTTCACTATAGTAATGCTCCATCACAATTTTTTTATTTTCCTACTGTAGCAGCACCTCGTCAGAATTTAAAAAAACTCTTTCTCTATCAAAAATCCAAATATTTCAAGCCATCATTTAAACTCCCTTGGTGTCAGCTCGCCTCCTAGAGCCATTGATCACCATCTTCACTAATCAACTCCCTCGCTGTCGCATCGCTTTGCTGAACATGCCTACCGTCGTTCATCTATAGTGTGTTCCCCATGTACGTGCCCTAAACATCTTTCTCCTCCATCCAAATACTATAGTTTTGGGGTTTATACAACGTTGTAGTATCTATGATTTTATAGTTGTTGCAACATTCTTAAACCAAAATATTGTAGCAACTATGGAACCGTAGCTGCTACAACGTGGGAGGTAGACATGTTGTAACAACTACGAAATCATAGATGCTGCAGTATTTCGGTCTAACAACGTTATAGTAGCTACAACATTCTTAGACTAGCACGTTGTAGCAGCTATAGTATCATAGCTGTTACAATGTGCTTAGAACATACCAACATGTTGTAGCACCTACAAAATCATACCTACTACAACATTCTTAGACCAACACGTTGTAGCAGTTACGGAACCATAGTTGCTACAACATGCTTAGATCAGCACTAGCATGTTAATATCATTTTGTTATTCAAAACTAATATTATAATGTATCACTAAGATATTAAATATTTGTTTATAGAATTAAATGGAATCTAGTGTTTCAACGTCCCTCGGATACTATACTTCTCATGCATATTGTAAAAAATTACAATAAAAAAGTAACGTCTCCTAGTTTAAATTGTTCATATTATCAGTAGAACTAAATGAGCGATAGATGGAGTTGATAAGCAGAAGCTCATTTTGTCTAGGCCTTAGACATACTGCACAATACAAAAATCAGAGGTCTTATACAAAATATGTTTGACAATTAGGACTATCATGCTAAGTTTCTTTCAAAATCAAAAGATTAGATTCATAAGAAATGGTAGCATTGTTTCTAGGACTTCCAAATCATGACGATGAAATCTCTTTACATTTTGATGTTACCTCCACCTCACTCTACTTTCAACATTTCATAGATCAGAATTATTCAAAAAATGAAGTAGAGAATAAGCTGATCAACATAAGCAAACAACCAGAATCATCTCCTGAGTCTAATTTTTATCTTGTCAACTTGTTATTTTATATTTTTTTATATGCTTGTTATTTACTACTACTACTACTAGTATATCACGACTATCAATAAATTTACTATTTGATTGAGTAGTTAACTTTAAAATTTTAAGTAGATATAATTGATTTAAAGTTGTATATGACTATATCACTCCACAGATGAAGGACATTGGTGTGATGCACTGCCTAAGGCCCAACCCATCGAACCTTACCAATGATGAAAGGATTTGCATACTTACTTATTGTAAGTTGTTAAATTTTACTGTAACTTTATTGATTCAAAATTTATAACCATACTTATTGTATTGTAGGTTTGGATGTGTGAATATGTTAGAATCATAGAGCCATATAAGAACTTTTCCCTTCCAGGAATATACCGATGAAACTGGACAATCTCACGTGTATGTACAATAAAGACCATGATTGGCCAGTTGCCTTCATAAAAAATAATAGTAACTTTGGTTCCATCATATTTAAAGAAAAATATGTTATTAATTGATTTCCAAGAAGATGTCCAAGAGTAAATTAATGATCAAATTGCACAAAACTTTGCCAATGTATCTTTTCCGAAGCAAGCAGAGGATATTCAGGAGGAGCATGTAGCAAAGGATGTTCAGATTCAAGCTACAGAGAATGTTCAAGAGTTGAATGTCAATGTTGCTAAGTAAATTGCTGAGGTACGAACTTTGGTTGCTGAGTTGATCAAGGATATTGAACAGAAGGACACAAAAATAAGGAAACTCCAAGAGTTATTGGATATGAGTACCATTAATGCTGACATTAATAGTGTTGAGAATGACAAGACTATAGGTGAAAAGGATAAAATTTTAGCTATAAAAGACACAATCATAGCTGAACAAGAAAATAAAATCACAGAGCTCCAAATATTATTGTAAAGGAAGGTATCAGAAGAGCAATCAGCAGCCCCTTCCTCGGATAAAGAGGTCATAGTGCCTAATGTGCTAACACATATAAGAATAAAGAGGTGTGCTAGAAAGAGTATTGGGTCACTATCCACAAAATTTGAACAAACCCCCAAAAGAAAAAGAACTCCTAGAAAATAAACAAATAAGAGGAAAGAGAAAGGCAAAGAGTTGTTCACATGAACATCTATAAGCCCTTGTCCCATCAAAAAGTGAAGCCACAATTTCATCAAATCAACAAATCAAACTTACTAAGATTCAGAAGCTTAAAACCAAAATATCAATGGTAGGATTGATTATAGTTAATTCTTATTATTATTAATCCTCAATGGCATATTTGTCTATGTATTTGTTCAACAAACAACATGTTTTAAGAAGAATAAAGATGTTGTGGTAGCATATGCCTTATTGAAGCCCAATCAATTAAAGTGAGTAAGTTGGTAGCGTAGTTATATAAATATGTAAAACAATGATGATTAATTTGTTGAAGTCTCAATAAATATATATTAAAATAAGAATAATATTGTTTTCATTTTTTTCATGTTGTATGGAAAATAATATATTTGAATGTTAAATTTTACTATCAACACTGAAAATAGTATTCACTATCAACACTGATAATATTTTAATATAATTTTTTATAGCTGTTACAATTGTAGCACATGTAAATATTATTCAATTATAATAATAGTGATAATTTATTATTATATTTGTGTTTGTTTATGTAGATTTATGGTGCTTTCAATATGGTCCAACTCTATTTTCTCGTTAGAATTAGAATTTTTTATGATAATATTTGATTAAACTCAGTACACCCATGGTGATTGTATAAATGCATATTTTATAATTATAGTAAATGAAGCTAAAATCTCTAACACACCATACTACCCATCCATATTTTGTGGGATTAGGTTTAAGGTAAGTATTTGACTATTTGAGCTAATTTTATTTATTTTTTTTCTTGGATTTAGTCCACTAAAAATTATTCTTATTTACATATGATATGTTTTCAATGATGCATGCCGACGCATTGCACTAAACTGTGACAAGTGATGAAGATAAAGTCATAAGATATATCTTCTGTCCCCTTAATAATGAAGATGATCACTAACATCTATTGGTCATAAACCTAGATGAAGGTCAAATAATTCATTATAACTCTCTCGGTACTACAGAAAATTATACTGTTATCTTTCAGAAAACTGTAAATATTAAGTTCTATATTTTATTGCAATAAACTTTTGTTATATATTGATTACTAATGTCATTTATGTATAAATGGATTTTTTTAATAGTCTCAATTAGTCATACTTTCATAGATCACATCGAGGTTTAGCACCTATTGTCGATAGGAAATTTGAAACGATTTAAGTAAATGTCTCCACACAAAGCAAATCGTAAGTATTTGGTTATGTATCATATTTTTTTATTGCAATTAGATTCTTATACGTTAAAAAAACTCTTGCAGATTAGATTATGTTTTTTTGTAATGCGCTATGTGGAGAGTTTGATATTTTAGAGATCAACTGAATTCACACAATTTGAAATGAAAGCTTATAGGTTTAGAGTTTGACATAAAATTATGAAAGACAAAAACTAGAAGTCTGCGCTTGTGTGTTGTTGTTTTCTATATAATACCAATGACAAAATTCAAATTATATATTTACATGATGTTGATTTTGTTGTATTAAATTTTAAGTTTGTATTTATACAATCACGATGTAGCAGCTACGAGTCCGTAACTACTACAACATTAAGTTTGTATTGTAGTAACTACATAATCATAGCTACAACAACTTGGTGTCCTGATAGTGTCCAATCATGTTGTACCAACATGACTCCATAGCTGCTACAACGTTAAGTCTGTATTGTAGCAGCTACAGAACTGTAGCTGCTACAACATGGTCCCCTAACAGTGTTCAATCATGTTGTAGTAGCTACAAGTCTGTAGCTACTATAACATTAAGTTTGTATTGTAATAGCTACAGAATCGTAACTGCTACAACGTGATACCTTGATAATGTTCAATTACGGTGAAGCAACTATGAGTCTATAGCTACAATAATCTTAAGTCTGTGTTGTAGCAGCTATGGAACCATAACTGCTACAACATAGTCCCCTGATAGTGTTCAATCACGTTGTAGCAACTATGAGTCCATAGCTACTACAACATTAAGTCTTTGTTGTAGCAGCTATGAAATCGTAGCTGCTATAACGTGGTCCCCTAATAATGTTCAATTATGTTCTAGTAGTTATGAGTCTGTGACTACTACAATATTGAGTTTATATTGCAACAACTACAAAATCGGAGCTGTTACAACGTGGTCATGATTTGTCAATTACTTTGTAGCAGCTACAAGTCTGTAACTACTACAACATGATCTTTATTAATTAAATTTAACCAATTCCTCCCTTGCATTAAATGGGCTATAACTCTAGAAATGATGTTTCAACTCTTTAAATTAAATGTCATCAACTCCTCTCTTGCATTTAATATCCTATAACTATGGAATTGATGAGATTCACATCATTATAAAGATACATCTTGGCGTATGTTGACCCTTCACATTCAAATCATGGTGCAAGATTCTTCTAAATCATGGTTTGTTTGAATCACCTGAAACCAAGACCTTATTCTGGTCCCCTGATAATGCTTGATGATTCAAGTTCTATCACTTCTAGGGGTTTTGGGAAGACTCTTCCCCCTTCGTGCCTCTAAACATCTTAGCAAGTTCTTGTACACTACCAATTCCTCAGTGAGATCGAGCGGTGAGCGTTAAAGGATGCCCTTCAAACACTGGAAAAGACCTATGCCACACTTGCCAAGCTGAAGAGCAGGTGACATAGGTTAATGCATATCTAAAAGAAGCCATCAATCTGCTAGAAATGCCTTAGGATCATTTTGTTGATCTTCCTTTAGGTTTATGTTATAATGACTATTTTGAGTCATCTTTTGCATGTCTTATACTTTTTTACTTTTAATATTGAACAGTGGGTATTAAGTTCTATTTAGCCTTGTACAAAGGGTTATAACAGCTACAGATTCTTAACTACTACAACACAAGTTTGAAGTTGTTATAACTATGATTTTGTAGCTGTTATAATGTAGTTCTTAGCCTTGTACAAACATGTTGTAGCAGTTACAGAACTGTAATTACTACAACACAAGTTTTAGGTTAAACAACTACAAAATTATAGCTGCTACAACGTGGTTGTTAGCATTGTACAAACACATTGTAGCAGTTATAAGTCCGTAGTTACTATAACACAAGTTTTAAGTTGTAGCAGTTACAATATTATACCCGTTACAATGTGGTTATTAGCCTTATATAAACATTTTGTAGCATCTATGAATATGTAGTTGTTACAACACAAGTTTTAGGTTGTAGCAGCTACGAAATCGTAGATGTTACAACGTGGTTCACAACCTTGTACAGACATGTTGTAGCAGCTATGGGTCTGTAGCTACTACTACAACACAAGTTTGAGGTTATAGCTGCTACGAAACCATAGCTACTACAATGTGGTTCACAACCTTATATAGACATGTTGTAGCAGCTACAAGTCCATAGCTGCTACAACACAAATATTTAAATAGTAAACCACAGCCACAGAAAAAATATTCAAAAGAACCATCGAGATCAATCAACAAAACAAATGAGACTAATTGCATAAGAAAGTACATAACTGATTACCTAAACAACTTAGCCAATTGACATTAGGAACTAATTCTAATATATTATAGTTAACTAAGCACAACTGCACTGAACATAATACAACTACTTAGGGCATCTCCCCAGTAAATGTATAGACTCTAGTATAATAGTCTAATACGTGGGAACTCGACAAATACAACTCCAAAACAAGTCATTGTTGTTTGATAAACTTTCATTCATCCAAGCATATGTTGTGAGAACTTGCAACAATAAAGATAATTATTTACTTTCCTTATTCAACCACTATAATTTAATAAAATAAACTTTGATAGTACCAGTTAGAGATGTCAAATCTTCTTTATATGTGTCATCTTCGCTGTTATGATTATTATCTATAGTTGATTTGGCAATCAACGCATCGTCATATTTATAAAATTTAATAAAAAATAATTGATATGCAAACAAAAATATAAAACAAATGAAGAATTAATCTACATACCCTTGTTGCAAAATGGTACAGTTGCGCTTGTCATGTGACACACCTTGATGCTTGCATTCATGACATAACCATGACTTTGAGGTTGACTTCTCCTTTGATGATTTCAATCACTTCATACATCCCTTTGTTCTTACTGAAAAAGGATAAAAAATAACAGGCGCTCCATCCATAGATTTCTTCCATTAACTTTGATTGTCACATTTTCGACTAATATTCATCTCTTGAATTTTGTTGTATATACAATCGAATTGTTCATCCAAGAAGTTTATCCCCTCATCAGTCAAAGATGCATCATCAATTAATATTGAAGCTTTGTAGGATAACCTCGAGTGTCTTGACATAAAAAATGTTTATGGATCATCGATGAAATTTTGCTTCCCAAAGCATATATTGCTCTAACCTTTACATCTCGTGTCCATCACTTGAGTATATACTTATCGAGCAAATAAAACACATAATTAATAGACAAAAAGCTAACATATACCTGCATGGAATGCCATCGAACTGAAATTTTCTACAACTACAGGATATGTAGTCCTTTTTTTTTATCATGCGTGAGGACCCTTGGTTTGGAGGAAGAACAACTTTGAAAATTTATCATATGGTAAACCACTAACTTAAGTCCTATAGATGTTTGTTGCATATAATAACCATGACTCTCACTCATTTTACTTTGAAACTCTATCCATTTTTTTTTTCATTTAGAACTTAACCATTTGAGTTTCCATTAGCCAGTTTGTCTTAATTCTAAGGTACTCATTCATATCAATATGGTTAACAACTAACTCATTGTGTTTTTAGTATCTCAGTGCTCTATTGAAATGGGTAATAAAATTTATCAATGAATTCTTATTTGAGGTGTACCTCTTGAAAAATGACTGTGATCCTTCATATCTCTAACTATTTGATATTCCATCACAAAATACATGGGTAAAATATGTTGGCACTCACTTGTGTCACAATTCGTACATCAATGACAACTAATTATTTTTCTCCAAGTTAGAATACTTGATAATTTCTTCCCATGATTTCTTAAATTCATCAAGAATTGTAGATTTCCCATTGACATTCTTTATGCTTTGATAGTAATAAAAAAAATCAACAGGTTTAATTTCTCTAAGAATTTGTTAAGTATATGTGATAAAGTTTCGTATCCATATCCCATGGTTGGAAGTTTCATAGTAGGATATAACATCCATAGTGGAAGTGGCTATAAGTGTTTGTTTGACACTTTTCCATGATACAACTCCTCTTGCCATCATGAAAACATAACTTAAGGTGGACCTCCTGTTATCTAAGCGTCCAACAAAATTGGAGTTTGAATATCCAATAATCTCCAGATGACTTGATCTCTGATATGTGAGCATGTAATCCTTTGTTCTTTGCAAATACTGCATAACTCTCTTTATAACTTTCCAATGCTCTGATCCAGGATTATTTAAATATTTGCCCACAATACCCACAATGTACATAAGATCCGGACATGTACATACTTAAGCATACATCAAACTCCCTACTATAGATGCATAGGGGAATTACTATATTTCTTTAATCTCAAGTTCATAATGTGAACATTGTTGCAAGCTAAGTTTATCACCCTTTACTACCAATGTGTCATCAGGAGCACAATTCTGTATGTCATATCGAATGAGCACTTTTTGTATATGGACCTTTTGTGATAGTTCAAGTGTGTACCTTAAATGATTATATACAATGTATATGTCTAAGACAAAAGATGTTTTACCAAGATCCTTCACTTCAAATTCACTGAATAGAAATAACTTAGTTTCTAGCAGCAGACTCATATCATTGCTTACAAGCAATATATCATCCACATAAAGAACAAGTATGATAAACTTGCTTCTACTGAACTTGATGTACAAACATTAAGCAACTGATTTCTCCTTAAAATCGTATGAAAAAATTACTTGATCAAACTTCAGGTACCATTGACGGGATGTCTATTTTAAACTATAAATGAACTTTCTTAGTTTACATGCTACATGTTTTGAATCTCTTGACTCAAAGTTCTTCGATTACACCATGTATATAGTTTTCTCAATGTTTTCATTGGGAAATATAGTCTTAACATCCATTTAGTGTAGCTCTAGCTCATGTCATGATTACCCTAGGGAGTCTTTCGTCAAAACCATCTAAAAACTCTCCTTGTAATCAATGTCCTCCTTTTGAACCAATCTTTTGGCAATTAAGCGTATCTTATACTTTTCGACATTGCCATATGAATCCCATTTGATTTACCGCCAGTCAATTCGACAAGTTTCCAAATATCGTTGTCCATCATAAACTTCATCTCTTCCTTCTTGGTTTTAATTCATTTTTCTTGATGAGGGCATTGTTTGACTTCTTGGAAGGATGTGGGATCATCTTCTAACTCAATGTCAAACACATGCTCTTGGAAATATACATAATTATGAGAGATCATGAATTTCTTTCTCTAATGGATCTCCTTAGTGATACTTAATCTTGAGGTGGTTGGGAGTCATTCTCAACCATAGAAGGGAATACTTCAATTTGAGATGGCGTACCTTCAAATTTAATTAGAGGTGGCATGAGAATATCATGGTTAACTATCCCTTTCAGTTGTACAACTTCAACTATATATTGAATGGTAAATATTTCAATATTAACTCCATCAGTAGTTATCATATTAGGATCATCAATGTTCTCTTCAAATAATATTTTTCTAACTTTATCACTCCCACCATCCTCAATAAATTTGAAAATTTTCATCTCGAAAAAGGATTTACTCAAGAGGTTAAAAAACTTGAAACCTCTTGAGTTTTTAAAGTATCCTACAAAATGACAGCTAACGGTTCTTGAGTCCAATTTCCTTTCGTTAGGCCTATAGGGTCTAGCTTCAACTAGCCAACCCTAGACATGTATATGCCTAAGATTAGGCGCTCTACCTGCCCACAACTCATATGTGATTTTTGTTACCAACTTACTAGGAACTCTGTTGAGTGGGTAAATCGTAATCTTGAATGCCTCACCCAATAATAACTTTGATAAAGAAGAAAATGCAATCATACTTTTTACCATATCCTTAAGGATCCGGTTTCATTGTTCTACTACATCATTCATCTCAGGTGTCCTAAGCATGGTGTATTGTGTCACAATACTGCACTCAGCAAGGTAATCTGCAAATGACCCAAGATGTTGTTTACCTGATCTGTCAGATCTACCATAATATTCACTACCACAGTTTAATCTTACGGACTTAATCTTTTTACCAAGTTAATTTTCAACTTCGGCTTTGAAGGTTTTGAACATGTCCAAGGATTGCAATTTCTCATAATAAGGTATAAATATCTAAATCAGGAATATTCATCTATATAGCTTATAAAGTATGTTTGACCGTTTCAAGAAACCATAAGAAACGGTCCACGTATATTTGTATGTATAAGCTCTAATACACTATTACTCTACCTTGATCTCTTATTATTTTTGTTAGTCATTTTCCCTTTGATACACTCAATGCAGATTCCAAAATCTGATATATTGAGGGAATCGAGAATTCCTAGTGGCATTAACCTTTTTAGGCGTTGTTTAGATATGTGTCCTAAATGTCTATGCCACAACATGGATGAATTCTCATTTGTCACACCATGCTTCACACCTATACTATGCATCATAATATTATTTGTATAGGTTATAATGTCTAATCTGTATAGTTTGTCAATCAAGGAACCTATACCACACACGCTAAAATTTTGAAAAATATTAAACTTTTCATTTCCAACTGAGCAAGTATATCCAGATTTATCCAAACATGAAATAAAAATTAAGTTCCACCTAAAAGATGATACTACAAATATATTTCTAAATTTAAAAGTACATTATTCCTCAATCAAACTCTAAAGACATATATTGCCTCTACTTTTGCCTTCTTATCAGTTTCGATATAGATGAATCCTTCAGCATCAATTGACATTCGGCTCCTGAGACAACCCTGCATAATTATAATTATGTGAGTAGCTGCACTAGTATTTATCTACCAAATGTTAGTAGGTACAGTAACTATATTGACTTCTGAACTAATAAAGTTGAGAATTATACCCTTTTTGACAAGTCAGTTGACGTATCTAGGAAATCCTTCTTTAGATGACCTTTCTTTTTACAAAGAAACAAGTTTGGTCCAGATCTTGTTACTTTTGATACTTTATGCCCTGAAGCCCCAGTCAGTGTAAGTTGTTTACCCTTACCTCTTACCATTGTCATTTTTCTTCTTCTTGTTCGAATACTAAGATGAGAATGCATAGTGGGTACTATGAGATGTGTCACCTCTCAATCTCTCTTCTGGCTGTACACACTATGCTATGAGCTCGTTTGGTGTCTATTTCTCCTTTTGATTATTATAGCTAATATTAAAAGGAGTGAACTGTATAAACAGAGATATTAGGATAAGGTTTCCAATGACACTTTCAGACATATCTAGCTTTAGTGTCTTAATCTTTGTAATCAAGTTAGACATCTCCATAATGTACTCCCTAATGTTACCCTTCCTGTTGTACTGCATGGACACTAACTTCGTGAGAAGTGTAGTAGTCTCAACCTTTTCGTTTGAGGTGAATTAGTCCGCTAATTTCTTAAGGAATGTTTTGGCATCCTCATTCTCAGTTCTTGAACCCCCTAAGTGATTCTGGAATAGACATCCTCATGATCATCAAACTCATACGATTTGATCGCTCTCACTTGTCAATGTTCACATTTTGATCTGCAGTGGAATCATCAGTTAAAGGTGCAGGGTGATCATGCTTTAATGCAAAGTCTAAATCCATGCAACCAATAAAACTATAATATGCTCTTTTCATTGTCCAAAGTTTGTGCTAGTAAGTACGAGAATGTTGTTTAGATTAGCAGACATTGAGAGTACTACATAAACAAAAATAAAAAACATAGCTCAATTTAACAAACATGACATATATCTTTATAGTTGTGCAATAACAAAATACAAAAATAAAACATGCAACTATATGGGCATTAATAGAGATACCTAGTGTAACATTACATTAAGTCTTTAAACTAAATTGTAATATACTATTGGTAATCTCTAAACAACTCATAATTACCTTCATCTGCCATATAACTCGCTTTCCTTTGAGTTGACACATTATGCACATGATACTTTATTTATAAGGTTCCTTAGTTAGCTTATATTTTCAACTAACACTCACAATACTTCTAATAGGCCACATCAATCCCCTTCTTTTGGGCTGACATACTATGTTCATGACTTGGAAGTTTAACTTAATTTATGAGTACCTTAAACATAAATCTAGCATAACAATGACTTTCCTATAAGTCAATCACCCTTCACATGGATATACATCCCTCTACACTAATATTCCTAGCCTCCCCAATAGTTCTTACTTTGGCGATAGTATAGGTTTAACTAAGTAGCAAGAGCGAAGAATAATTCAGGAAAAACTATTAAAAACTAAGTTAAATTCAGTTATTAATCGATTAATATCAAATATCAATCAATTGGCATCCTTCTTAATCAATTAAGAATAGATAGGAATCGATTCACATATGTGTTAATCGATTGCCCAACATTGGTAATCGATTCCTACGCAGCAATCAATCCCCTGATTAATTTAGAAGGTCAGTATTTATAGTTCATCCACTCTAATCAATTAGCTTAATCAATTACCGGACACTAATCGATTCAGAAACCCTCCGTGGACAACTTAATGAATTGTAATCGATTGGTGAAAATCAACCAATCAGCTAATCGATTCAGAAACTCTCTGTGGACAACCCAAATAATCGTAATCGATTGCCCAATTGATTGGTGAAAACCAATTGATCAGTCGGTCAATTCGAAAACTCTCTATGGGCATTCTCAAATTCTATAATTGATTGGCTTCTCATAGTAATCGATTGATGAATGTTAATCGATCACCCAATCAATTTAGAAACTCTCTGTTCGCAAATCAGTTTCAAGTAATTGATTGGCTCAATTGATTGGTGAACACCAATTGATCAACCCAATCGATTTGAAACCATGTCGCAATCTGACAATCCTAATCGATTGGCCCTCATGCTAATCGATTAGTAAACACCAATCGATTAGCCCAATCGATTTGGGAACTTTCCTCACGATCTAGCTATCCCAATCGATTAACCCTCATCCCAATTGATTGGTAAACACCAATCGATTAGCCTAATTAATTTGAGAACTTCCTGTTTATGATTTTGGGCATCTTAATAGATTGAACCAGTATGGTAATCAATTAGTGAACACTACTTGATTACCCAATCGATTGGTAATTGAAAAACCTAATTTCTAATCATGATTTCAACCCAAAGAACCCTGAAACCGCGCGCGAATCATGCTCTTCACAGATAATGTGAAAATCTTTATTCATAGGTTAAATCCTAACCTATTCATGCTACATTCAACGGATATACACCAATTTCACTTATTCATATGGAATCAAATGAAAATTTGATGTATATATTCCAAATTATTGAAAAATAATCCTTAAACCTTAAAAACTAACCATAACCTAATCTCAAGATATGATACCAATTGTTAGAATTATGATACATCAATAATGAACTAAAGGATGCATCTATATCAAGATCTAGCTATCATCAGTCTCTAAAGCAATATTAAAACTAAAACAATAGCTACGAAGAGCTGACCTAAATCTATCGCAAGGCTATTGCTTCTTACTTGTCGCCAGTGATCCTATAAGAGTAGTGGGAGTTTTCCACAGGATTGAGTTGGCAAGTCAAAGGTTGTTCTCAATGGGGAAGAAGAAGCAAAAGGAAGAGAGCAAGGTTCAACATTCCCTAATTGAACCAATCTTTTCTTTTATATAGCTGACCCAACCTATGAGGACTATGTACCATAAAGCACATCCCTTATTAACAGTCTATCAATGTTAATGAATCAGATTATTGGATCTATACATTAAATCTACATCTATTTAATCTAAACCTCCTTTATATACAATTAAAGTATTAGATCACTTAATTAGGGTTTAGTTTTCATAATGACAATCAGTTGTATATGTGTGTTAATCAAATGTAAGCTCACTTTATGGAGATTAAGTCCACCCATGTGGACTTAATTGGATTTAGTCCGCCCATGTGAACTAATCCTACAAATGCATCTTTAAAGGAATTGAGAGTGGATGATTATGGCTTTCCATAAAGTTAGTGACAATCAAATTAAGTTTAGTTTGTTCCTTGACAAGTGAAATCTTTGGCATACCATTCCCATTCCATAATACTATGATACTCATTCTCATTCCGATTCCTAGGAGAGAACCAAACGCCCCCTAGGTTCACTTTATGGAGATTAAGTCCACCCATGTGGACTTAATTGGATTTAGTCCGCCCATGTGAACTAATCCTACAAATGCATCTTTAAAGGAATTGAGAGTGGATGATTATGGCTTTCCATAAAGTTAGTGACAATCAAATTAAGTTTAGTTTGTTCCTTGACAAGTGAAATCTTTGGCATACAACCAACTCTAATTTTGCCACGTGCTCTAACACTTGTCCGTTAATCACCTTTTGCATGTTTATTCCATCGCATTTGATTTGTATGTCCTTTAAAGCATGCAAATATTTTCCAAACAAGCTTATTTATCTTCTTATTTTTTGCTATTGTTTATCCTTGCACTAAATATGGTTTCTCGTACATATTGGTTATGTTTGGGTTGCAAGGTTGCAAATATAGTCTTACATTGAAAACACATGGGAAAGATCATGGGTTTATAAAAAAAAGATATCTCCATTGGTATGAGGCATTTTGGGTAAAGCCCAAGAGCAAAACCATGAGGGCTTAGGTCCAAAGTGAACAATATCATACCATTGTGGAGATATCTAAATTCTTTTCGATCCTACAATTGGTATCAGAGCGAGGTCGTTCTTCACCGGACTAACCGCCTGAAGAAGCACAAGCTAGAGCCATGATCTAAGATCGAACCATGTGGGTGAAACCTTAAAACAAAATAAGGGAGGCCCTGAGCAGGTCAGTGACCCGATACTTGAGGGGAGGCCCTGAGCAAGTTAAGAGTGACCCGATGCTTGAGGGGGACTCTGTGGTCCTTTGTTTGAGGGAGGGATTATTGGGGTTGCAAGGTTGCAAACATAGTCCCACATTGAAAACACATGAAAAATATTATGGGTTTATAAGAAAAAGATATCTCCATTGGTATGAGACCTTTTGGGTAAAATCCAAGAGCAAAACCATGAGGGCTTAGGCCCAAAATGGACAATATCATACCATTGTGAAGATATCTAAATTCTTTTTGATCTTTCGGGTTATAGAACGAAAATGTATCCTCTATCGATGAGAATTTCATCCCAATTTTTAGCTTTTGATCATCTACAACTTGGAGAATCTATAACTGTCCCTTACTGTCAATTTCTTCCATTGCTGGGGAATGTCATATTCTTTAATTATCTAAAGTTCTCAACTAGGTCTTGTTGCATCATAGAGATTCAAGCTTGTTAAGAAGAATAGAGGTTCTGCTCTAGATTAAAAAGTCGTTTTAAACATTACATGGTAGGTAATTCAAATAATAGTATATTTCATATATTGTGCAAGTTGTCACAAATTAACGATATTGCTTAAGCATTACAATTTAAAGAGAATAAAATCTGATTTAATAATTCTTTCTAAAGTAATTTTCTTTGTTAGTATTATAAATTGACATATTAACTAGACGTTGTAGTAGCTAGGGTACCCTAGCTACTACAACGAGCTGGTCTTAACACTCGTTGTAGCAGTTACGATTCTGTAGCTGCTATAATGTGCTGGTTTGGTTTAAGCACGTTGTAGCAACTAGGGTACCATAGCCCCTGAGCAGGTCAGTGACCCGATACTTGAGGGGAGACCCTGAGCAGGTTAAGAGTGACCCGATGCTTGAGGGGGACTCTGTGGTCCTTTGTTTGAGGGAGGGATTATTGGGGTTGCAAGGTTGCAAACATAGTCCCACATTGAAAACACATGAAAAAGATTATGGGTTTATAAGAAAAAGATATCTCTATTGGTATAAGGTCTTTTGGATAAAGTCCAAGAGCAAAACCATGAGGGCTTAGGCCCAAAATGAACAATATCATACCATTGTGGAGATATCTAAATTCTTTTCGATCTTTCAGGTTATAGAACGAAAATATATCCTCTATCAATGAGAATTTCATCCCAATTTTTAGCTTTCGATCATCTACAACTTGGAGAATCTATAACTATCCCTTGCTGCCATTTTCTTCCATTGCTGGGGAATGTCATATTCTTTAATTATCTAAAGTTCTCAACTAGGTCTTGTTGCAGCATAGAGATTCAAGCTTGTTAAGAAGAATAGAGGTTCTGCTCTAGATTAAAAAGTCGTTTTAAACATTACATGGTAGGTAATTCCAATAATAGTATATTTCATATATTGTGCAAGTTGTCACAAATTAACGATATTACTTAAGCATTACAATTTAAAGAGATTAAAATCTGATTCAATAATTCTTTCTAAAGTAATTTTCTTTGTCAGTATTGTAAATTGACATATTAACTAGACGTTGTAGTAGCTAGGGTACCCTAGCTACTACAATGAGCTGGTCTTAGCACTCGTTGTAGCAGTTACTATTCTGTAGCTGCTATAATGTGCTGGTTTGGTCTAAGCACGTTGTAGCAACTAGGGTACCGTAGCTACTACAACGTTCTGGTCTAGGAATATTGTAGCAACTATGAAATCATAGCTGTTATAACGTAGTTAGATCATAATGTTATAGCAGCTACAATTTAGTAGCTGCTACAAAGTGCCTACCACTTTATAGCAGCTAGGAAATCGTAGCTGCTACAACATTCTGGTCTAAGAGCATTATAGCAACTACAAAATTGTAGCTACTTCAACGATTTCATAGTTGCTGCAATGTTGTTAGACCAGAATGTTGTAGCAGTTACTAAATCGTAACTGTTACAATATGGTAGGACTACAAACAAAAGTATTATAGCAGCTACGATTTCGTAGCTGATACAACACTATATAAACTTTAAAATTGTAGCATTTGGATGGAGAAGGAAGATGTTTAGGACATATATATGGGGAACACACTACATATGACAACGGTAGGTAAGCTCGGCGAGGTGATGCAACAATGAGAGAGTAGATTGGTGAAGACATGATCAACAACTCTGGGAGGTGAGGTAGCACAAAGGGAAACGAGGAAGTTTGAAGGATTGTTCGAGATGTTTGGATTTTTTTAGAGGAAAATGATTTTTTTTTAAATTCTCACGAGACACTGCTATAGTAAAAAAATTTAAAAAAAGTGGTGGCAGAGTACTGCTACAATGATAGTGACAAGCAAGAGTCAGGAACATATCATTCATATATATAGAAATTATGATTCTCTTTATCTCAACACACTTTATCCTCTCCACTCACATTGTTCATTGAAAATATGTTCCTCCCCTCGAGCCTATTGACGAACACACTTTATCCTCTCCACTCACATTGTTCATTGAAAATATGTTCCTCCCCTCGAGCCTATTGACGAACACACTTTATCCTCTCCACTCACATTGTTCATTGAAAATATGCCCCTCCCCTCGAGGCTATTGTACGTCAGTAAGAGATAGAACGGGCTTATTAGATAACAAGAAATTAAATCTCACTCATGACATATTATATTTAAAAGTTTAAAAAAACTTGTAACCCTAAACTATTATTTACCTGATAGTTAGCAAAAAACTTCCATACAACGAGACCACCACCTTCAAGATTAATTGAATAACTAAATACTTGGATTATCAAAAATTAAAAATGTGCTTAAAAAAATTGAATAGAATAAAAATAGAATTAATTAATGTGGCCTAATTATATACACTTCGTGTCGATGATTCTCCAGGGTGTTCGTGCTAAACTCGTCCTATATAACAAATTCATGGGCAACGATAAAAACAGTAGTAGACGTCACTCTTATCTGTCCACGAACAATTCATTGTTTTGGGGTCTCTAGGGAGTATTGGGTCACACAGTAAATGAGAGACGCTACAAAATTACGAGGCCAGTGAGGAAAAGGAAATAACCATGGGCCAATGCAACTATAACGGTCTAGACGGCATTCCACAATTCATCAATAACCATGTTTAACAATATTGTAAACATGCAATCAATATGACTTCTACTATAGATACATAAATTTGAACTAAAAATTGGAACCATCTAATGAAACATGAGTAGCAATAAAACGCTTTTTATAACTAAGCACCACCTTCTGCGCCAATATCGTACACCACCATTGTCCACATCTTGTAAAGGAAAATTTTCAAAAAACAAGGTCCAGCCAGATATAATTTACTCGGGAAACATCTGCAATTGTCTACTTTCCAGTACTTGTAATTGTGGAAGTTGCAGAAAACACCAGTAATCGCTATTTGATTTATGAAGGGATAGTCGGCAACAGCTGCACCTAAAACGTGCAAGAAAGTGCCTGCTGCTTTCCTTATCTCATCCACTCTGGTCATAGCAAGCTCCACAAAAATCAAAGAGAGAATAAAGAACAAAATCTGTTACACTAGCATACATCTGTGGATCAAGCCATTTTGGTTTGAATTTGCCGGTGGACATGTACAAGGAACTCAACATAAGAGAGACCTCCAGCCGTTTTGTCCTCGATCATATACGACATAAAATGCATGCCTATAAAAAACCACATGCTTCGTGAGTTCTGAGAAAATATGGCCCAAACAATTTAAAAGGAAGAGCATAGTTCTACTCAAAATGACTTTGAATTTGAACCAACCTGAGGGATCACCCTTTTTGCATAGCCGCAAACTGCAGAGAATTCTGAATCTTCAGTATTGTTGTAAAAAATAATAATAATAATAATAAAAAAGATTAGCTACTAATAAAACAAGAAAATAATCTGCATACCGCAAGTATGAACATCTCTGCTGCCTTATCTCATTCATGACATCACTTAGCTTCTCTGACAAATCATTATCGAATTGCTGCAATACAAGCTGCATTGACATCAAAAATACACTTCAGGCAAATCAAAATTCTATTGGATAAGATAAAGAATAATAGATCTTCATATCTACTTGCAGTTTAGGTTCATAAATATGGTCCATGCACCAATTTATTAATACTCAACTCAAGCTCTTAGTAGTCTTATCTTTTCTTAGCTATACATTTTTTATATTTGAGAGCAATGATCACTATAATCATTTGAGGTTGGGATTACAAGAGGTTTGCTCCATTACCTTTTAAAAATTGGCAGTTCATAGTGAACTTTTAGAAGTGACGCACCAGACGCGTCATAAATTGTGGATTAGGAGCAGGTCTTTGAACCACATTAAACATTATGTGTTAACATTGTATTTATTCCTATGTTATCTCAGTTGCGTCTTTATACTTGACATGGACAACCTCTCAGTTGCGTCTTTATACTTGACATGGACAACCAAATAGACACGAGCACCCTCGAGCCACTAATACTTTGAATTGTTTGTGATTTATGTGTATCATCTATTTGCCTCCTCTAGCCGGACACAAGTCATTCTAACGATCTTATCTTTTACTGCACCAGTGTGAAACCCTACAAATACCTTTTTGTACATTAATGCCCATGAATTCATTCCAATGGGTACAACTTTTACCATTGTAAATTACTACAAACAAACAAAAACAAAAAAATGTAACTGATCGTGCCTATGAAGCTTCACAGATAGACAAACAGAGATAAAAGTAACAAAGCATGTGACCTGAGTTGGAAGTCCATCCACAGAAGTAACTCCAAACAATTTCTGAAGCGTGTCTGGGTTGACCATGTTTCCAACATAGATTAAGCAATCTTCACCATTTTCCAGAAGATATATTCCATCATCATTAATGTGCTCACTTGAAAGAGGAATATTGGAAGATGAAAGGGAACCATCATTTTCCTGTAGCATTGGGATATTTTCAAGTTCAAACAAGCACTGAAAGTACCAGTTCAGTCTAGAGTTCAACCTAAAATCAACAATTAATCAAAAATACCTTAGCAGTAAGATCGTGAATAGATATCATTCTAGGATATACTAAAGGAACAGCTAATGAAATGGAAAGTGACATAACATGGCTAGCCCAGTAAGAACGATCATCAAACCGGCCATCATTTCGCAAACCAATGCTTTTAACTAAAGCTGAATGGCATGGACCAAAAACAAAGATTAGTAGTTCACAAGTAAATAATAGTAATGTGTGTAGAAAAAAGACAATCGAACATGAAACTTTTAATGACATAAAACCATGATGAGGTAAAAGATAGTAATATCTCAAAGCATAATGAATTTTTTTGCATTTAGTTAATTTTTCTAAAATCGAAAACAGCCTCTTGCAAAGCAGGGTAAGGCATACAATAAACTCTTCCCCGGGACCCCACATTAGTGGGAGCTTCGTGCATCGGGATGTCTTTAATTTTTCTATAAAAAAAATCATAAGGGAATATGCACAGTGGCCATTAAAAAAAAACAATTTTATTTTACCTTTAAAGTATGTGTGTGTGTATATCCTAGTCCAACAAAATTCACATTCCTTGGTCCTAAAAGGTGTATTTGTCTATTTTGTTTTTCCAGAATATCATGCAATTTTATTTTCTATATCTAAATTGCCATGATGATAGACAGTGCCATCACAATTATAAGAGATATGAGAAAATTGTAGATGATGTATAAGATTCTATCAGAATGTAAGAGGGGCTTAGATTCATAAGAGCTAAATTGGAAGACCTAAAAAGTCTAACAGAACCTATTAATAACCTATTTACAAAAGGTAAGAGTCCTCAAAAACATCTCACTTAGTGAAAACTTTAAGCCGCCCAAAACTTCATCCTCTGGCTGGAACAATATGGTTTCAATACCTATTGTGTCATGCCACTACAGTGTCAGTACTTAGTGAATTGAATTATTAATTACAGAAATAATTTTTTATTGTGATTAATTATGATATTGAGTTAATAAATAATTAGATTGCTAATACATACTACATTTGATATCTGTTGATAGATTTAATTTCCTATCTTTAGAGTTAATTAAGTTGTATACTTCTTTTGTTTGAAAATGATTTACACAATTTAAGTTTTATAGGGAGAATGTTGACATGAGCAACGAGAAAATGAGTCATTCCATTATGGTCTTTCAAAGGTTTTAAAAATTTTGTTACCTTTATGATGACTATTCAAGAATGACTTGACTTTTCTCGATGAAAGAAACACAATGGTGAGGAACTAGTTGATCCTTACATCTCGAATTATCAGAAAAATATCTTGGAGATCAACTACAGTGTGGATATAATCATTATATGTGGCAATCTCCATATTAAACTGCCAGGACATAAAGAGACAATCACATCATAATATCATATGCTCAATAGATATCAGTTTATAGATCTTTAGTCTGTGCCCAAGCTTAGTAGAATGAAAACAAGCACAAAGGATGCTCATAAGGCTGGGATTAGACTGACAAAGAGGAAGCAACAGAGCATTAATAAGCTCTAATAAACTTGGGAATCTAAGTAACTCAGATAGTGAGATGTTTCAACCACAAATCATTAACCAAAAACAATTATAGCCCAAGAAACATTATTCATTCTATTTTTTTTGTACTAATATAAATGGACCTGGAAAGATTCAAAGGAGTAGACTGAGCATGTGGTCGTCAAGAAAGCTGATATTGTAATTCTTTTTTCACTGAAACATCTTCACATAAATAGGTCCAAAGCATTTATTTCACATTCTCGCCGAGTCTTGTTCTTGTGTTGATTGTCTTTTTAGAACAACAGACTATAGGAAGGATCAAAACAGCTCCACTGCTCAAGAAGATGAAGCAGCTATTGAAGATCAAATCCATCACCAGAAAAAACCCAAGAAATAGGAAGAAAAGGAGACCATAAGTGTAGGATGACTCTAGTGGTTCTAATGGTGACAACTATCAAGAACTATCAATGGAGAACACTAGCAATGCAGCAGATGGCAGTTGATTTGGTAATGGCATGCACTCAAACATTGGTGTTTCTAGAGCCATGATCCGGCATGATCTATTTGTGAACCTGGAAAATTGGCAAGATTAGTTGGCTACAATGTGGTAACAAGGGTGCAGAGAAATCATGAGATGAGGGATGTGAGGTGGTGCAAGGGTTACCCAGTGAATCCGAGTGGCGAAAGCGAAGGAAGGCTGGTGCCAATTTGAAGGCTCCCTTACCATGAAGACAGAAGGGAAAAATTAAGGGTTATATCCCCTAAATACTCCAATCTACTTATATACATTATTCATCATTGAAGTATTTAATCAAGACCCTAATATTATATATATATATATATAGTTAGTATCAATGAAGAGAGAATATAGCATAGTACCCAAGGTTTAAAATTTCAACTCGTGCCGAGGTTTCGGTCCCAAGCTGGAACGATTCAGTTTCAGTATCGTATCGTGCCGATACAATTTCTGTATTTTTTTATTTATATATAGTAATTATTAGATAAATAAGATTATTGTGTTTAAAAATAAGTTGTATATTGATTTTATATAAGTTTGAAAAACTTAATATGGTTAGAAAAAATAATTAAATATAGTTTTCTTTAAAGATATATTAATTAATCGAATTAAAATTGATAAATCATAATCATATAAATTTATTGTTTATTCATTTAATTAATTATTAAATCTTATATATTTAAAATAGTAAAAAAATAAAATATCAATTAAACAGCAATAAAAAATAATAATAATAATAATAATAAACTATCAGAATATAAATATGATTTATTAGAATTTTTTTAAAAAAATAGATAAATTTAAAACAGTAAAAAAGAATTTTTTATAATATCAATTAATAATTTAAAAAATTTTAAATTTTTTGAATTTTAAATATATTTTTATATATTTTATAGGGATAATTTAATTAGGGTTTATAAAAGTCTATTCAAAATATCACACTCCAATTGGAAATTATTTAATTAATTAAATCTTTTTTCTTTTGCAACGGTACACGTACACCGCGATCCCGCGAGCAACGCTCGCGCAACACTTCCACCGACGGCAGAGGTGTCACACGACGCTTCAGGTGCCGGCGGAGGCATCGCGCGACGCTTCCGGTGCCGGTGAAGGCCTCACGCGACACTTCCAGCGCCAGTGAAGGAGTCGCGCGATGCTTTCGGCGCCGGCGGAAGCGTCGCGGGAAGCTTCTACCGGTGCCAGAAGCGTCGCGCGACTCCTCCATGGTGGTAGTGTCGCGCGACGCCTCCACCTCCGTCGAAAGCGTCTTGCGACGCTTCCGGCAACAGAGGCGTCGATCGAGGGCGGATGACGAAGGCGAATTTGTTCGTCTGTTGTGCCATAGTACCTCTCTTTATCAATAGTATCCTTAAAATCCTCTACCTGCATATTAATAATCCAATATTTCTTAACAACTTTATATTAATAAAGATGACATTATTAATTATTTTAGTATATTATAAAAAAAACAGATATCATCAAACCAGAAATAACAATAATGTGATATAATTGAGATTATAATGGCATTTGTTGTTAATAATCTAATTTTATTAACTGTTCTTATTATTTAAAATATGTTATTTCAATAATGCATTTCATTAAACACAATACATTTTTAATTTCTCTTCTTTGATTTAATCTTAACTATTTCGATTCCAGTGATGCTACCAATTCGATATGACCAATACTGATTTTTTCAATACACTTTATTTCTTTTGACAAACAGACTTACCCTTTGAAGAAAAGAAGGTTAAACTATCAGATTACAAGTTGAATTCATCAGAGTAGAAACTAAAAGTGACACAGAGAAAAAACAAAATTCCATTTAACATAATGTAAATTACTTTAGGGCGATTATGATTTTATATAGAGTCTAGCAGCATGATAATGGTCTATTTAGTCAACCTCAAATAGTTCAGACATAGTTTGTTATTGTAGCAATATCGCCATGCAAAATCCAACACTTCTATTCATATTGAACAATGGTGAACTAAGCAATAAAAATATCCTAGCTAGTCATCAATGTAACAGTACATTTCATGGCATTAATATATTAGCTTACACATCAAATAATCCCAACAGTGAAATTCCATAACCTAGCAATATGTAGACACCATCACAGCTAACAATAGATACATCAATGCAAAAAATGTGTTCTTTAAATATGGTCATACCTAGAGTATATAGAGGCAATAGCTTAAGAGCTTCAGGAAGAATTAGCTGGCCTGAAGATGATACTGTCGCGCAAAACTTACGGTAGGCATGTAGGATGTTGATGCATAGGTTTGTGATTTGTTCACGAACTTGAGAAAGAGAGTTCACTGGGATGCTGCTTGCAGCTACAAATTCCAGGCATCAAAAATACTTCAATTGTCAGATTTTTTCAAACATACTGCAAATTTTCTTAACAAACAAATGGAACAGACCTGTAATACTTGTCTAAACAAACAAAAACATACTTATTTAAGTTACGAACAGTAGATCGAAGCATAGCAAGTTACAGAAGAATCAAAAGAAGACAAATATAAAAACAAATAAAAGTATTTCACCTTGCTTGAGAATACAAGCAAACTGAGTATCCAAGTCAGCTGTGCGGAAAAGATTAGTAAGCATGCTAGTGCAAGGAAGGGACAGGTTTATAACCCTAATTCTTCTTTCCCCATACACAGTAGTGTAAAGAAGTGCACACTGCATAAAGAAGCATAAGAAAAAGTTACAATCGACAAAATCATGTACATGGACAAGGCACACTTAGGTTTGGAAATAAGAGAAAAGACCCCCTATTAAAGTATCTTCCGGATGCATGGACTGCTGCATACCTGAAAGGCACATTCTGAATTCTCCTGGAATTTATCATCATGTTTGAAGGTGACCATTATTGTTTTCTCGCAGTCTATCTGTGACACAGACATCTTCAGATCAGGTTTGTGTAGAGATGAACAAATAATTGATATATGTCATTAAAATAACTCTAAAGGTCTAGAAGGTAAGTAGATATCTTGATGTTGGATAAGAGCAGATATCACCTTCCATTTCAAGTGGTTGTGTAGGTAGAGTTAAATAATGTAATTTCCAGAAAGCTGAGTCATATGCTATGCCATATTAGCTTTGAGTGATTCAGATTCACATGGGATCAGAGTTATTCCAGAATTGAGCTATATCATGATCCAGAACACTGATTGACAACCCAACCTAATCCAATCGGGTTTTGTAGTAGCAGAAAGCAATGGCACCAAGGTTGACTGACTTGGGTAAGGTAGATGAGGGTGACTGTTGCTAGACAGCAGAGGGTAAGGTGGAACCTAAAGTAGGTGGGAGGGAAAGGTTATGGGCATTGACACAGAAGCATTGTGGCAGCCATGTTGACAATGGAGTTGCAGGATGAGGCTAGATGGGATAGTGTGTCACTGAAGCGTAAGGCGTGGTGCTCCATCAATATGAGAAAACATGGGCTGCAAAGTAATAGACACCATAACAACAATGGACAAGTGAAAAGTCATGGGAGACGACATGCACTCAGGTTTTGTACATATTTTGATTGGTTGAAGCCATAAAAGTCAATCCTTGATAAAATTGCAAATTTTCAATTAGTTCATTAATGAAAATTAGCAAATACTATTTGGTGAAAAATTCTAGATTTTTATTTAGGATTATGGATTTCTAGTTCTTATCTTGGTAATTTTATAATTGAAAAAGAAAAAAGTATCCATGTTATCAGATCACTGCATAAGGAAGCTTCCCACGAGGCTTTTTGGAATTGCATAGTTAACTAACTATGTCAGTTATGGTATTTCAGAGAACTTACCGCAGGAAGATCAATATCAGTGGGAATACGCTTGCAAAAGCTTCCAGCATATTCCTGAACTTGAAGGCCCTAGAAAAATGTAAAATAAAAGATTAATTCCTAACATGAGAACTTACGATAGCAAGCATTTCAATCACCAAAAAGTTTCATGCCAGATAGCTTTACCTGGCTGCATCTAACACGCATCACTGCCTCAAAACCTTGGGGTCTACTTAAGTTCCATCTAAGATCATTGTAGAGTTTCCCAGGATCAGAGAGAGCGGAAAATGGATAATAATAATATACCTGCAGCATCAAATATGAAAATTGAATTTACAAGTCCAGGGCACAGTTTGTTTGTCAATATCTTATTCTCATATATTGATAGCTAGATGATACTATTATAGTATGGAGACATTGATAAACAGAATAAAGTGTGTTTGATTGACTGTGGTACTCATACCAGTCAAATGGAAACAGTTTGTCTCACACGTCCCACATACCGATGGCCAGATGATAGCAAGTTTATTGACCTCTATTGTCACCTAAAACTATGGCTGCCTGTTGTCCAACAACAATAATCCCAATGATTTCTATTGTTGCCTGGAACCATGGAAGCCCATTATCCATCAACAATAACCCATATGTTTATAGTGAGGCCTAAATGATTAGTTGGGGGTGGGGTGAGGTCTAAATGATTAGTTGGGGTGGGTTGAAGTATCCATGTTCAATCCACATCTGGCGCTCTCAATTGTCTTAACTCTCAGAAGACTGTTACAATTGGCTTATGTGGTCATGATGAATGACAAAGATGATTCATTTGAAAAGAACACAATGTTAAAAATTCATGCATAAAATTGATGTGCCAATGGTCAATCGGCACGCAAGAAGTTGTCAACAATAGTGAGACTTATTCCTTCTACTGTGCAGCGTACAAGAAGCTCAGTAGGGTTGATTCACAGCACTTACTGTAGTTTTCATGAGTGTACAATTACAAGTGTGTGTTGCAGTTTCAGCTGAGAGGAAAGTGAACAAGTTGAATTGCGAGCATAACAGGTTGACTTCTATATAATTCTTAAACTGCTCTATATTCTCTTTTATCAGTAGAGATTCAAGACGAATTATTAGTAAATAGGCTCTCCTTTCGTCAACGATGATATGAGCCAAATGTTAATCAATCTCTATGCATTTTATTGTTCCATTGGGACATCTCTATCTAGCCCAAACATAATTAATTTTCTATCAAGCGTAAAAAAACCTGGTTAGATGAACCATTAGGCTGTGCTGCTGTTGCAGACTACTCATACATTATCAGTACCAACAATTACTCTGTCTGTATGAGTAGCAACCAAAACTTTAACAATAGGATTGGGGATATGAACTAACTCATCCAGATTTGGCACCTTAAACATTGTTTAATAAATAACAAACTACGCAAAAGCTTAAATATCAACCCCTAGAACATTAGGAGCAAAACAATGGGCAGTAACCACATTGTCAGCAATTTGACGTGATTTCATATTTAAAATATTATAGGAAAGGAAAACTGGTGCTTATAGACCCTAATCAAAGATATGAAGTTCAATCCTAAAACAACCAACAAATACATAACACTAAGGGTGTGTTTGGTTCAAGTTATCATGTATAACCTTAGTTATGTGATTACTTGGTAATCACATAACCAATGTTATGGGGAATAAAACATAACCAAATGTTGTTCGGTTCAACCTAGGTAATGCAACAAAAACTTGTTTGTTTGAAAGTTTTAATGAATAAACTAGTTTAATATTTTACTATATTACCCTTAGTCACAAAACTAACCATATATTATTATTATTATTTTTTAAACTCTACGCTTTTTTTATTTTTCACATTTTCCTTTATTTTTATGTGTATTTTTTAAAGTTTTTTTTATTTTTTTACGTTTTTTTATTTTTTTACATTTTTTCTATTTTTTATTTTTTTAATGTTTTTTCTATTTTTTTTATATATTTTTTTACATTTTTTATTATTTTTTACGTTTTTTAAAAAAGTTTCTATTTTTTATTCCCTTTTTTTATTTTTTATGTTTTTTCTATTTTTTTACATTTTTTTAAAAAAAATATTTTAGTTTTTTATTTTTTCTTTACATTTTTCTTTTTTATCACATTTTTTTCTTATTCAAGGATATTTTGGATAAAAAAATTACATTAACCCCGGAATCAAGAAAAACCTCAATTTTTCGAGGTTTTCCGATTCCGGATTGGATGCTCCTTTTGCTGACGTGTCAGGCATGGAACATTATTCGAGAATCATCGATTACCTAAACCAAACAGGATTTTCGTTGATAACCTTGTATGGATAACCAAGGTTATCAAGGATAACCCCAACCAAACGCACCATAAGAGTTTGTTAAATCACCCTATAAAAGTCATTTTAATAATTTCCATCTTTTTTACTTGCTCAGTACATTGTGATACCATGAGATATCAGTCAGCATGAATTGTTGTAACTACAGAATGTTCATACTAAAAAGTATTGGTAAGTTGGCGAGCAGGATGGTAAGTTTCACCTATGCCAACCAAAAGTGGCACAAGATTTCAATCCTTACTCCTAACAGTCGGACTCCAGCAGATAGCTCATGCTTGCCCTCTTCTGGAAGTTTCATCGTGTCAATTCTATGTCAGTATTGATTGGAAGCAGATAAGATTCTTCAGCTATGCTAACTAACACATCATGGTAATTAAATCCTTGATTATAATAACTTCAACACCTTGTCAGAACAATAACCTATCACTAGATCCAGTAACATGACTGTATGTTGGTGAACGCAGTGCATTTTATGAACTACATATAGTAACATGTCTTAGTAACAAGATAGTAACTAAAGAAATCTAAGCACAGCATTGCAGACTGCAATATTAGCATTCCAAAAAAGTATTATACTCTGCACCCAGTTCAAAGGAGTTCAAAAAAATCACCTGTCCTCCTGTGGTTCCAGGAACAACAGAAATGGAAGCAATGTCCACAAAAGTCTGTGCGGTGATAAATATATCAACACAAACCTATAGGGTAAAGCTTCGTTAGTAATAATTCAACCCCAAAGGAGCGATGTAAGATAAAGTATCTTGCCTGGTACTCAGCAAATTCAATGGCCATTGTTTTCAGTGTCTTGTCTGCTGGTTGGAGCAACTTATGTGCCTCCTGCCATCCAATAGAAGGAAATTAGAATAGACATACTGCAATCTAATAGATAATAAGCATAAGTCATATTAACTTTAAATAGTAACTTCTTGCCACCTAAACTCATCAGTTGATGACCTTTTTCATTCTCAAAGTGAGTTAACGTTAGTGTGTTTTTTTTTCTTTGGTCAGTAAAGGAGGTCAAAGAAGAGGAAGATCAAAAAAGACTTGGTTAGCAACAATAAAATAAGATAAAATTTATTTAAATATAGATGATGATATAATAGGAGATAGAGTTCAATGGCGTAAAAGGATTCATATAGCCGACCCCACCTAGTGGGAAAAGGCTTAGGCCAGAGGTAATGTATACATCAAAAGCAACGTACATCAAGCTTTAAAATATCTTTTTGCATTGGAGTTTTGATATCCGATCTAAATGGTATGGTTTTGGAATTATGTCATGTCAACATCTGGCACACTTTAATGCATTCCATGATCAACTCAAATAACCTTTTTATGATATATTAGTTTCCACTTAGCTTGTTTACCTCCGAATATAAGTCTATGACAATTATAAAGTCCATTAAGATTCAAGAACGACAAGTTACAAAAATGTAATATGAGTAATGATTGCATCTTTCTTCTACCAGAATAAGAGTCATGCATTGAATGATTGCATCTAGACATCCAACATTGGGGTTAGTCTTAGCAATGTACATAGATAATCACTGAGAGTTGAACTTTAACGCAATTGAAACTGGAGCACTATAATTACAAAATAGATGCATCTCAAACTCTTCAGCATTGACATCACTCCTTTTACTGCTGCTAAGTATCATTGGTGCATCACCATTTCCCTTCTTCCCTTTTATGAAATCAAAGCATGAGTTATAGGAAGATAACTATTGTTTCCATTTGAAATCAAAGCATGTCCTTTTACTAACCCTCTCACACTTTACTGTTGCATCTCCTCCATATGCTAGTAGACTGGATTGAAAGCTGAGATATGGGAAGAGAATCTTTATTGGGTTAAGATAGAACCTATTGATATAGCCCAGTTTTAGTTGGTGCCATCAAAATTATATTGGCACAGGTGACACATTGACATCAATCGGAATAATATGTATGGTAGCGTCAACCAAAACTTGAAATTTATAAATAGAGAATTTATAGCTTACTTATTTCATTATTAGCAATTTACCAAAACTACATAGAGAATTTATATATAAGGATAAAAATGAATCCAGGTTCAGACAGCAGCCAACCATAATTCCCGACAAGTCACAAAAAGTTGGTAATCAAAATAAACAAATAACTATAAGCTAACTGAAAAATACAACAAAAGAAAGAACATATATCACATTTTACCTTATCACCAGCAGAAGCATTAGTTCTTCCTTCAGCTTCTCTGGAAGAAAGAGATCCAATACCAACTGATGGCAAGACTACAAAATGTAGGTGGAGAACATGGTCATTTTGCAAGCATCGCATACCAGGAAAAGAAAAGGAGAAACAAGAATTCATAGATACAGAATACAGTAAACTGACTATTACAAGCTTTATCGATCCTTCTTCTGATCACACTTACTAAAGATGGATTAGCATGTATTGACAGGCATCTAAGGATCCAAACAAGTTTGTACCATACCAGTAGGTTTACACTAGTCCACAACTCAAACCAACATGATCAAAGCCAATTCAAGGCTTATTTGTTTCAATTTGTATAAACGCCAGGCATCAAATCACACTACGAAAGGTGATATGACCCATTGCGTTATCTTATATGTTGAATTTAAAGTATCACATGTCAGATAGTCTGTCACACTTCCAGAGGACTTATACTCGGACCATATTATAGCAGCAAAAGGTTTAGGCCTAAACCTCATTCCTTACTTTTCATTCTTTCCTACTTGCTCCCTATATGAAAATACCATCAACCCAGCTCGCAACCATGCTAGAGCAAGGAAGTATAACCATGTAGAGTACTTAAAAGATCATCTCCAATCATTATCTGGCAGAATACATGAAAGTGGCAAAGCGTATAGACTTCTCTGACAATAAAACCAATTATGGCTGATTACATTTTTCTTAATCTGTAGGACACATTCACCAAAAATTCATAATTCCACAAGCTATCTTGGGAATGACCATTTAATTTAATTCATTAATTAGCACTAGAAGATGTACTGTAAGGAAATTGCTCCATCAATTATCATGAAGGCAAGCTAGTTTAACTCAACTTATTACCAATCTCATATCGCCTGGCAAGCACCATAGTTTCATGCTTCAAAAAGCACCAAAAAATCAATACTAAAAAAATAAGTTTTAGTGGTAATCTTAGAGAAACAAAATGATCTGACCAGATAATAGTC